>NC_135838.1:1050000-1650000 GCF_029677425.1 Wolffia australiana
GTCAGAGGACGTTGACCTGAGCCCTGAGATACCATTTTTCAAGGCCAAGACCGCCGTCGGAGGGGCTCCCGGCGTCAGCTACACGACGATCTACCAGTCCAGTAACTTCTCGGTGAGGCTCAAACCTTGTTTAATCCTAAGTATAGTGATAAATAGGTTAGACTGGATTTTTTCCAGTCATGGGAAATTGCTTTTTAATCGGATAAAAAAGTTGAGTTCCCATTCTTGGAAAAAGGTGGTGTTTTAATCATCATTAGTACCACCGACAGATCTTGCAAAACGTTTTTTTTCGGACGTTGGAAAATTATGTAATTTCCATTTTTGTATTTTTGTTGCCGCATTTTCTTAATTATTATGATTATCAAACTACATTTTTTACGGGAATGGAAATTTACTGCTTTTATGAGAGTTGGATAAAAAGTTGATTTCCCATGATTGGAAAAAATGCGGGTTCTTATCCTCATCGGGACCATAATTAGATCTTCAAAACTTCCTTTGCTGATCTTGGTTAATTAGTTATCATAGAAAGTTTTCATTTTTTTATTTTTTGTGTGCTATTTTCCAAATAATTATGATTATAAGACGACACTTCTTCCAATAATGGGAAATTACTGTTTTTTAAGCGAGTCGGAAAAAAACGGAGTTTTAATCCTCATGAGTAGGACTATAATATCTTGCGAAAAAATTCCATTCGTGGAAAATTGCAAACTATAGAAAATTTTCATTTTGTATTTTTTCCTGCTGCATATTCCTCATTACTATGTTTATTCAACCACTTTTTTTCGACCATAAGAATCACTGCGTTATGTGTTGGATTGAAAAAAGTTATTTGTTTGCATTGGAATTTCAATTGTAGCCTATTCTTCATAATTATGTAATCTAGATCATGCAAAATTTTATTGCAATTGTGGAAAATTACTAATTATAAGAAATTTTCATTTTTTGGGAGAAGATTTGCATATTTTTCCTGAGGCCAGCGGCGGTCATCCCCCTCCACGACCACCCGGGCATGACCGTGTTCAGTAAGCTCCTCCTCGGATCAATGCATGTACGCGCCTACGACTTCGTAGACACGCTGCATCTCACCTCTGACGCCCCCCCTCAAGAGGGTACTCTTTCTCTCTCTATCTTCTTCTTTTCCCTCTCATTCTCTTTCAACTCTTACCTAGTGCCCTTTCTCTGGTGGTGATGATTTTGCCGTCATCGTCGTCACCATCATGATCCTCATCGCCATAGTCATTGTCATCCTCAAATCCTCCCACAGATGGATGCCAATTATTGTCTTTGCCCCAAGATAATGAGACAAAATTGTCGTTATCTCTTGCCATCATCCCTTAGTTAACCTCTCTCAGATGATGAGAAAGGATGACAATATCATCATTGTCATCTTCATTCGTCTGCAGGAGGCTGACGATGACGAAATCATTGCCAAAACTGAAGCCACAGACAAGAATGACAATTTTGTCATCATCCACAATCATTACCTGTTTTTAACACTCTATATATCTCTTTCTCTGATGAGCCATAGGAATCTTTCTCTCTCCCATTTTCCTTCATCTCTCTCTCTCTCTCTCTCTCTCTCTCTCCTTCTGACGGCATTCGGGTACTCGGGTCAGGACGACGACGACGGCTGGCAAAGTTAACAGTGGACACCGAGTTGACTGCGCCATGCGCGACCTCCGTTTTGTTCCCAGAAACGGGGGGAAATATACACACTTTCACTGCCATAACTCCCTGCGCCGTGCTGGATATTATGGGCCCTCCTTACTCGGCCCAGGATGGCCGTGACATCACCTACTACAAAGATCTTCCCTTTTCTGGTGAGTCAACCTGCTCATCTCTCTCTACATTTCTCTCTGTAACCGAATCGACGATTCCTAGTGTGCCAATCTTCCCGAGTCATTCTCTCTCTAAACCAATCCATGGTTTTTGTTGTGCCCATCTTCCCCAAATCATCCTCTCTCCAACCTGATTCATTGTTTTTGGGTGCGCATCTTCCCAAGGCTCTCTCTCTAATCCAGTTCATGGTTTTTGGTGTGCCTATCTTCCGGAGTCTTTCTCTCTCTAACCCAGTCTATGGTTCTTGCTGTGCTCATCTTTCCTAGTCTTTCTCTCTCTAACCCAAATTGGGGTTGACTTTCTAAATCTAGTAAATGAGTGATGTAGCTTAGTGTCAAAGCGTTCACCTTGGTTAATTTATTTATAAAGATTTTCGTAATGCGATGAGTTTTATGTAGCAAAATTAAATTTTACTTAGTCTAATTGGGCCAATGGTTGACCAGGCTTAGAGTCAAAGCTTTGACCTTTAGTTTTTTCTGTATGTAGGAAATTTTTAGAATCTGATGAGGAAAATTGAAGTTGAATATATAAATCTAATGGGTGATGTGGCTTCGTGTCAAAGCGTTGACCTTGAATTTTTCCTTTCTGAATCTAATGGGTTGTTATTAAGGAAATTAAAGTCGATTTTCTCTAATCTGCTAAATGGCTGGTGAGGCTTTGAGTCAAAGATTTGACCTTGGATTTTTTTTTCTAATATTTTTCTAATCGGATGAGTTCATGAAGCAAATTAAAGTTGACTATCTCTAATCTGGGTACATGGCGTTGACCTTTAGTTATTATTTTGTTTCTGGGCAGATGGAGAAGTTGGAGGAGAGAGAAAGGAAGGGAAGTATTGGTGGCTGGAGGAGACAGACATGCCGGAAGAGGCGGTGCTAGCGCCAGTGACGTACCTCGGCCCTCCAGTAGTTGACGTGTAATTTGTTCTGCTGTGCTCTCTTCTGATTGGCTGGGTTTTGGGAAAGTCAACGGGTTTTCTTCCGAGCAGGGGGAGTCCATTAGAGGAGGTTTCTGCAACCCTGCTGAGACCCATGTAGATGTCATGTAGTTATTGTGACCATAGTGTTGGCTACTGTACATATTACTTATCCCTTAGTCCTGCTTTTTATATGGCATATGTTTCTCTGAGAGAGAGAGAGAGAGGAGAGAGAGAGAAAGAGAGACAGAAGGAGAGAGAAAGAGGTGAGGGAGGGAATGGAAAGAGAAAAGTGTGTGAGGGAGAGGGAGAGATAATCAAAAAGGATGGAGAGAGAATAAAACATGAGAGGTAGGAGAAAGAGGGGAGTGAGAAATGGAGGGATGCTAAAGAAGCTAACATTGTAAGTGCATAGGAAATTGGGCAAAGCAAGTAATTTTCCAAGAAAACGGTCATTAGTTGTAACTGCACAACATTGGTAGAATCTAACTACAAACTAGATAATAACTTAATGCTGTCATGCATGTAGTTAAATATACAATTCACCAAATAAAAATCACCTAATCCAATACAGTCATAGCTAGTGTGGTAAGTGGGTAATGTTTGCATCCAATGTTGATAAAATATGTGGCCTACAAGCCAACTGCACATTCCACGCCTTGTTTAATATTCATTGATACAGTACACACATAGAAACCTTGTGAGTTGCTTGTCCTACATAAGTAGTGTCCGATTCCAAGATTAGTTGAGTAACATGTTTCAAATATTTGTGGCCTGCAAGCCAATTGCATATTCCACATCTCATTCAATTTTTACTAATAAAATATATTCATGATAGTGTACTTGTGATGCTTATAAATGTAGTCCATGAGTACATGTAGAGACTTAGTGGGTTATGGTGAGATCATTGATACTGCGATGATTAGTCTTTACATATGTGTTTTATCTACTTGAAGGATATTTGAGACAGATATTGATGAACCAGATATTAGGGTTTATTATGTTGTTAAGGCTTTTGTTTTATTCAACAAAAAATTTAATTTCCTTACAAGCATAGAGTAAGGTTCAAATTTACTAGGTGCAAATACTAAAAAAGTGAATTTTAAGTTAGTATCTATTTTTAAAGATTTTATGTAATATTTAAGTAATGAAATCAAAGTTAATGATATCAACCAAAAAAAATTAATTCAAATTAGTTCCAAGATAATGATAAAATAACTTTCCTATTCAACCAAATTTTCACAAATTTTATTGAACACATTTGTGAATTTTAATGGAATTTTAGAGAAGAAAATACAAATTAGTTCTAAATAAATACCTTATAATTTTTAAGTAATAAAATCAAAGTTAATAATATCAACCAAAAAAAATTAATTCAAACTAATTCTAAAATGATGAGAAAATGACTTTCCTATTTAATCGAATTTTTACAAATGTTATTGAATATATTTGTGAATTTGAATGGAATTTTAGAGAGGAAAATCCAAATTAGTTCTAAATAAATACCTTAGCTGGCACTTAGATCTCATTTGTGATGGTTAATGACGACGGTGTGAGTGGATAGATTTGACATTGAAATGTGGCATAGATGGCCATGGATATATGCTGACAAGCAGTGGAGGGCAGGCAAGTGATGTGGATTTTATTGGCATTTGTAGTGATGAAGATGGAATTGGATACATGCTAACAAGTAGTGGATTGTGTGATGTTGAAAACATGGGCTATCAGTGATGAGGATATAGGAAAAGGATAAGTGCATGTGATGGAGCGTGCCCAAACGACATCGACCGAATGTCATCGCAGCCATCCTCACTGTCAACAACATCACCGCCGGTCCGTGTCCAGCCTGACCAGCATGCCAAAGCATCTGTGAAGACGCCCGAGTTTAAATACCCCGGGTAATGCACGTCTGCCCACATACTTGTGTTTTAATTCTCCATTGTACTCACCGAGACGCATCTGTATCATCATGTTTTTCCATGTCCATATCTGTCTGTATCATTTATTTTCCCACCGTTTGAATTTATCTAGTTTTATCTTTGTTGTAAAAGGGGGGGTCATCTAATGGGCCTCCCTAATGGACTCCTTGTAAGGGGCCCATCATGGCCCTATATAAGGCCATGATGAGCCCCACGTTCTTTCTCAGATCTGTTTGGTTATTATGGAAGTTACACGTTCTTTCAGATCTCACGTAGGAAGAAGAGAAGAGAGGAAGAGGAAGGAAGAAGAGGAGGGAGTGGAAGGAGATTATTCTACTGGGATGCTGTCTTCCCCTCTTTCTGCTGTGACACTGTCCATTCCTTTGCAAACGATCTGCCTGCATGTGCGCAGAACATCAGTCCTGGTTGAAGATCATCACCGTGGACGTGTATGCTCGATCGTTGTACAGTGCGGCAACTTGTGATACCGCGTGCTCTCGGCAAGGAGACCCCACGGTCAACGATTCGCGTATGGAACATTCATTCTGCCCACGCGACGATCGTTTGACCTAAGGCATCGCCTATGCCATCAGCGGTCGTGCTGCCCTACCTGTTAACTGACAGACGCTCGAATCTCTCCCCACGAACGCGTCCACACCACGATCAATGGAACCATCTACTCGACAGATCTAGCACCTCGTGCGTCTCAAGCTTCCCTGCCCATTGTTGGTCAAGGATTTTGTCGACGCCCTCAGCCGCCTACGCCAGTGGCAGTAGCACCACCCTGCCTGCCTGGTCGTCAGACCTTTGCACCTCTCAAGTAGATACCTTTGCACCACGGTCAACGGACGCTGTATCATGGTGGTGTTATGCTGTGGAGTAATTG
The DNA here is from genome assembly GCF_029677425.1 of Wolffia australiana. Classification (NCBI taxonomy): domain Eukaryota; kingdom Viridiplantae; phylum Streptophyta; class Magnoliopsida; order Alismatales; family Araceae; genus Wolffia; species Wolffia australiana. The sequence goes on from NC_135838.1 coordinate 1,055,558, forward strand.
CTGATTGCCCAAGCCATCCAAGCCAATGCGACACTCAACTCTTGCGCCACGCTGCTCAATCTGGTCTTCGGCCTCATCGTGCCCTTTCATCATCGGACAATAGTTCCTGCTAACACTACTGTCGATGATGCTACTCATGTTGACTAAATGATCCACGAGTTGTTCAAGCCGCACCATTGATAGCATCCGCCGCCACCGTTGCGCTATGCTGCTGATGCCACTGCTTGCAACCACTGTTGCCACTGGTCATTTCGTGCCTACGCCATGCCTGGTGCTTCCCATTACAGTCGCTGCCATTGCTCCTGCCCTGCTGAACACGACGATCACGTGTTAGCCAAACTAGCGTCGCCCATCCTACTCCTGTCGCACCGGTTCTCCGAAACGGACCTGCTTGTCAAGCTTTGGCCAATCACACATGACATGTCGCCGCCTCATCTTCTCCTTCCTCGTCTCTGATCTCCGAGTTATTGCTCAAGTGCTGCACCGTCTCTACCGCACCCGCCTGCGTTGTCTCGTGCACCGACAAAGACACCGACGATGAACGGTGCCACCAATGAGGTACGTCGTTCCCATTGCTTGTCAGTTATATTACGTCTTACAATATATTTTTGGCTGCACTCCACCGCGCTCGGGTTAGCATTAGGTGAGAGAATATTGAGAAACTACGAGTTGAGTGTTTCCAAGGTACGGGTTGAGCCCGTCTGTTACGTGCGAGCCCCTACGGAATTATTCCGTTTTCCGTCGTTGTCGCCGTCGTCGCCGTCATCGCTCCGATGAGGGTTAGAAGGTCACCGTCATCGTCATCAGTTGCCCGCTCTGGAGTTTGAAACTCGGCAAATTCCCACTTGTCGGCCCTACACGTACACTCCACCTAGGTCATTTGCATCCGTGTAGTTACATTCACTTAGTGAAGTACCCGTCGGACGACGCCATTGACAACACCCAACATCAGCATGAATCGAAAAGAGATCAAGATCATTCTAAATTTTTCCTCACGTAGCCCACAGACCAAGTGGTGCTTTATCTTTAGTCATCCTGATATGAATGTCACTCCTTGAATCCTTTTCTCATGGAATATAATAATGGACCCAAATGATATTAAATGAACAAATCACTATGAAAATATTAATTAGGAACAAATTCCAAGGGTGCCTTATTTACGAGGATGGGGTGTAAATTCATATATTTGATATGTCATGGAGAGCATCAAGACGACACCAACGAGCCATTAGCGGAGCCGTCATTGCCATCATCAGCATCGCCACCGGTTCGAGTCCAGCCTGACCGGCACGCCAAAGTGTCCATGAAGATGCCCGGGCTTAGATACCCCGGGTAGAGCACGCCCTCAGTCGCATCGTTATGTTTTTGTCTTCGTTTGTATCGGTTTTATTTTCATCGTCGTTTTTGTCCGTCTCATCATTTCAATTCCAATGTTGCTTATTTGTGTTGTAAAAGGGGGGGTCCCTTATTGGGCTCCCCTTGTTGGACCCTTTGTAAGGGGCCCATCATGGCCCTATATAAGGCCATGATGGCCCCACGTTCTCTTTTCAGATCTGGCATTTTGTATAGGCAGTTACCACTCTGGTGTTCAGATCTCACCGTGAGAAGGAGGTAGACGAAGAAGAGAAAGAAGGAGAAGACAGGAGAGAAAAAGGATCGGTGTCAGCCAAGTAGCGTCAACGTCGCGGTGTTGTCTCTCTTCGTTGAGATTGCAGCGCGCATCCGTCGAGATTCGGAGTGCTGTTCAATCTAGAACCGCTACGGTCTTTGCTCTTTGGCGTCGACAGAAAGCATTCCCAGCCGCGATATCTTTGCTCACTGTCCGGTTGCACCGCTAACCCGATCGAGAGTCTGGACGTCGTCCAGTCACCAGTCGCTGCAATCGCGGCTTCGGACAGTCAACAGGAGCATCTTTAGTCAGCACGTGGCGCCCTCCAACTCATCTGCTCGTCTGTGTTGGTCAGCAGCCTGTACACCCGTCCACATGATGTGTTTGTGACCTTGCTCGCAGTCAACCATTTGCGGTGTCTCGTTGGTCACCCGGCTCTCCAGTCCTCGTTGATTTTCAGGGTTCTCCAAGGCATTGAACGACTATCACGCCAGAATCCGGGCAGTCTGTTCGGAGCATCTAGTCACCTAACGGTCGCCAGGGATTCTCTATTGACGCCCCATCTTCTGGATGCGCCGACGACTTGAATGGCCAAATACTCGGTTTGATGCACCCCTACCGTTCATGTCTGCTGTAGGTTATGCCGAGCACCTAGTCTGTGACTGCTCCTGTTTGTGACAATGCCCTGCCGCTCTTTGATTGCCCTTGGTCACTACCGCCTTTGTTCTTCTCCACCGCTGCCTCGGGCCCCGTCTCTCAACTACTGCAAACTCTACAATCATGAGCTTGCACAATCCATTTTAGCACACAGCTGTGTTGTTACGTACGTATCACCCTGCGCCAGTGCCCTACGTCGACTTTGCACCTGCGCTGCGCCCGACGACCACACAGTGCGTTAGTGCCTATGCCACTCAAGCATCCATCGCTCCGCCTTGGGTCGTCGTGCTTCGACTTCTCAAAATCCGCCTGCGCTAGCCTTCTACCTGCCGCCCGCTGCTTGCAACTACTAACAGTCTCTGCTCGTACCGTCGATCATATGCCGCGCTTGTGGAGCTTCACTGCTTGCTTGAGCCACTTTGTCGCCAGTTTTCTCTCCCTCTCGCCACCAATAGCTTGCTTTGGCCCATGCACCGACGAAGACCAAGACAACGACGAATGCCCCCGATAAGTTACGTTGTTCCCCTGCTCGTTCGTTATATTACTTTCTACAGTATATTTTTGACTGCACTCCACTGCGCTCTGGTTAGATTAGGTGAGAGAGAATTACTTCGAGAAAACTATGATTTGAGCGTCTTCATAGGTACGAGCCGAGCCTGTCCGTTCTGTGCGAGCCCCTAAATAATTCTTTCGTTCGGCGCCGTTGTCGCCATCGTCACTTCAAGGAGGATCAGGAGGTCACCGTCACCATCATTGGTCGCCCGCCCCGGAGCTCAGAACTCGGTGAATCATCACGAGTCGGGGCCTGCACGTACAACCCACTAGGTTACATTGCGTCACGTAGTGATTTTACCTAGTTACATTCACTTAGTGATTTTACCTGTTGGACGACGCCATCAAAGACGTCCGACACCAATATGACTCATGGATAAAATAGGTAAACAGTAAATGACCCTTAAAATTTCAGCAAAAAGCCTTTTGGAATCATTAAACACATTCATTTGAAGTAGGAGCAATTGGAGATATCCAATTTTCTCCATCCTATAGTTTTCTCTTTCCTACTTGATTGATCTGGTGGATTGCGAGCAAGGCACAAAATTTTAGAGTGACCAGAAAATTTACAGAATGAAAATATTTAAATAAAACCGCATATATTTTTAGACTCAGAAAATTGTTTTATTTACAAATTTAATGCCACAAATTCCATAAAAATACATGAAAATTGGGGAAATTGGAATTTCATTCTAAAAATGTAATAAAACCCTAAAAGTATAAACATATCCATTCAATAGAGCATTCATCACCTTGAAAGCATGGAAATATTTAATGCATTATTTACCAAATTGATTTCTGAATTTACATAAATATATCCTTTCTCATCCCTCTATCTTTGTATGTAAAACTAGTCCTTGATATTTCTTTTGTCTCTCTCCCATCTTTCTCTCTCATTTTCATGCACATATGCACCACATTTCTCTCTAAATCTTTCTTTATGTCGCCCATTTATCTCTTTTGTCGTGACCATTGCTCTCTCTCTCTCTCACTCTCTTACTCTAGAAACAAATCTCATTCACTTTAATCTCCCGTCTTTTTCTTTCTTTCATTCATTATTTTTCCTCTCTATGTATCAATCATGTAAATATCTCTCTCTGTTCTCTTACTACACTCACTAGATGTAAAAATATTTCTCTTTCCATCTATCTCTCTTAGTGTTCATTTGTAAATATCTTTCAGTTTCCCCATATCATTGTCTCTTTCGTTCTCTCGCTCACTTAATAATATGCTATTAATGTGACCCTTTCCATTCAACATTCATCGCCATCAAAACATAGAAATATTTATAGAATTATTTATCTATTTGATTTCAAATATCTGTCCAGGTAAAATTTTTGTCCATATTTACCTTAATAATATGCAAGTCAAAAAAATGACTCGTGTATGGAGCAAAACTTGAAGAATTTGAAGCTAAAGAAAGAGACCAAAGACAAAGATTCTTGATTAAAAAAAATAGGATGATGACATATGTTAAGATGGGTGTGTGATATAATTTTATTTTTATTTTTAGTTTCATTTTTAAATTTTGGCAAAAAACACACTGCTGGGTACGTACAACCCAAAGGTTGTGCCCCTAGGTCGATCCAGTTGTGCCCTAGACAACACCTAGGGGATTTTATATATAAAGTAAAGTGTTTATAAGTGTTTACAGGTGTGGAGCGAGTGTAAATGTCCCAATTACATCAGGACCCTACTCACCTGTGCATAGGATGCAAAAAAATAAAAAGATACAAAGGTGATACTGGTGCAGCTCCTACTGAAGGCCACGGACACCCATAGCATGCTCATGCCCCTCAGAGGTTGTGATGCATGGAGTATAAGCGGTCCTTGCACTATCGTCATATATTATTGTGGAGGTGCGAAGAGGGTACAGCAGTTAGGTGAGAGGTCATGCACTCTTGCCTCTAGTTCTCCATGCAATACGCCACGCACGAGGGCCAGCATTCGATAGGATGCGACACATGCAGAGAGTGGGCAAGCTGTGACTTCCAATGCGATGACATCAGTGAGTCACCTGAGGAAGGTCTTGCCAAGTGATGTATAGGGAGGGTTGTGAGAGAAACTGCACAATTGGCAAGGGCATCCGGTGTTTTGTTCCCCTCACACAACTGATGATGAATGCTGGTCAAGCATGGGCGACATCGCATGATGTCTTTTTAGGCTCTCTAGAGATGCCACTAGGAGAATGAGCCTGCACGGAGGAGGTTGAACAACAACTGTGAGTCTGATACTAAGATGATATTGTGAAGGTTTCATTCCTCGCAGAGGAGCCATCCATCATGTAACGCCATAGCTTTGGATGTTGTATTAGTCTATACTCCATAGAAAGATGAGAAAGCAACAATGATACTCCATGTGTGGTCTCATAGGATACCACCTCCACTTCTTGGGCCTGGGTTCCCTTTGGCTGCACCATCCACGTTGAGCTTTAGAAAGGCTATTGGTAGTGGGTGCCAATGGACAATCTATAGTCGGGTGGTGATGGAAGTCAAATCCACCAAGATTTCCAGGTGCGAAGTATATCACATGTAAATGGGGAGTTCAGGCAATGAGCGGTACAAGATGATGTATTCTATATAGCATTGCTTACCATGTCACATGACGTCTAGCGCTCTCATGGAATGCCCTGTAAAATGAGAATAATTTCTCCCTTTATGTAGCTCACATAGCAAGTATGCTATGGTGATGTGTAGATAAATGCTAGGTTTAGATAGGATAAAGATCTTGTCAAAATACTATATCCATGTTGGCGTAGTATGAGTGCATAAGAGCGGATGCCAATGGTGAGTTAATTGGTGCCAACAATGTATATCAATCTCACTATGGAAGAAAAAGTGTTCCATAGTCTCAACCTAAGGACAGATTGGGCAACAATCGTAGTACGAACTAAGGGAGTGACCAATACGGAGAGAATAAGAAAGATGATGTTGCATAAAGAGAAAAATAACGGATATAGGAGCATACATATTGGTGCCATGATAGCAGAATAAGGTCACCTAGCTCCTTAGATATTCTCTGGTCGCAATTGATGAAGACATCAAGCCTGTGGCTCCTTCTATGGCTCAGGGACCTAAAACGCTAGGTAAGTAACTCAAAGACAGGATGCATGGAGCCCTAATGTGTTCTCATTTTATAGGAAAAAAACCATAATGGCCCCTTGACACATTACCTCTAACGTACAGTTGTCTACCATGGAAAAGATGATAATGCCATTACAGGGGAATAGTCAACAAGCTCAAGATTGAACAATCCACAGTTGACCTGACTGTCATGAGACTATAGTGGATGTTATAATCATTGGGTATCTTTAAGGATAGTCAGTGACCAAAATGATTAGGTCATTCACAGATTCTGGCATAGTTGAGAGACCAATTATGGCATATGGTTTGCCCCTCATAGAAAGTCTTTCATCATTGGAATGAGGAACTTATGATTTTCTCAGTTTATCGCCCTTGATGATGGGGGATTGCTTGGAGATTTTCTATTGAAATCCTCTGCAACACATTTGATATATATGACATTTGTAATAATACTAGAGTGCCTAATGATCTATCTTGGTGTATTTTAGTTCCAACAACAAAGTGCTTTTCCCCCATTTTCTTCATTTTAAAATAGTTAGATAAGGAAATCTTTGCGCTCCACCAACCAACTAAGTAGTAAGCAATATGTCATCAGAATAGAAAACTAGAAAAATAAGCTTACTCCAATGATAGGTGCAAATTTAGGGGTTTTAGGTCATTGTTTTAATTTAAACTTAACCAACAATATTTACGAAAATTTCCACTTAAATACTCTATAATCAATATAAGGCAAGTAAGGGGTTGATCCACAGAGAGGAACCAATTTAATTTCAGAAAGTTTCTCAAGCTTGGGATGAAGAAAATGATTTTAAAAGTGAAAAATACAATTTCTAGGATTTTAATGGATTTAAAGGTAGTTTATAGAATTTTATATGATTTAAACTGAAGCAGAAATACAAACCAAAATACTAAAAATATTTTACACTAATTTTCCCAATTTTTTCTTAACAATAGAAAAATAAAATAAATATTTTTAGAATTTCCTGGAATTTAATTTACACCAAAACCACTAGAATTGTAGAAAAACATGAGTTAGAGATTTTTTTAGAATTTTTTAGAATTTAAAATTACTTTAAATTGATTATATGGATTTTAAAATTTTTTTTAAAATTTAAATGCAGAAAATAATTTTTATAATTTTTCTGATATTAAAAAAATTTTAAATGCTAAAAATAGAGAATTTACCTACTTCAGTGATTGGCGGCAGCGACAGTGGCGGTAGAGAAGCGTCGGCGGCGGTAGAGCTGCAGCGCTAGAGCAGCGGTTGCAGCAGCGGAGTGGCTGCGGCGGCAGAGGAGCGACGGCATTGGCGGCGGCAGACCAGATGGGCTGGCAGGCCTGGTGTGGCCCATATAGGGCTAGCCTTTGAGGTTGAGCCCACTAAACTTCAACCCAATTTGGCTAAGTCAGGATTAGAAGATTTTCAAGGTGCAAATGAAGAGGATTTTTTAATGAAATTTTGAGGGGAGTAACTAGTGATATGGATGAATCGAGAGAGAGAAAAACCAATTTTAGAGAGATAAAGTAGAGCAAATGAGTATTTAGAGTGAGAAAAGATGGATTTTAAGGGTAAATGGATGGATAAAGATAGGGAAAATAGAAATCTAAGTTCCTAAAACCTCAATGCAAGTTTACTGAGCCCTCAATGCTTCCTATCAATTCTGGATCCTTACATTTTTCAAGGATCAGACATTTTTCAATGCAAACAAGAGATGAGATTGAGTGAAAACTTCAATAAACTTACATTAAGCAGGTTGAACAACCTAGATTTTGAAAAATGCCTTGTCTTGCTGGCCAGCCACTTGTTAGAGTACGTCTAGAATGAGGGGGAATGAGGGAGAAAAGTCTATTTATACATTGGCAGAATTACTAAAATACCCCTTTGGGCATTTGCTATTCTCTTTTCTTGCCATTTTTCCTCTTTTTCTCCATTGGTTGAGAGTGTCCCCTTTTAATCTTTAGCTTTTTCTTTATAAGGCTTTTGAGACCCCAGTGGGGAGGTCAAGTAGTGGTCCATCTTCCTCAGATTTCTCTTTTGAAGGTCCACAGCTCCACTTGATCTTTTAAAGCCCCTTTATAGAATCACAAAGCTCCCAAAAATTCTCCAACTATTTAAGAGTTACTATCTTCTCATTCCTGTAAATTTCTGCAGATGTGAAACTATAGAATACTCATCAGTATTACAACTGTTTGACTTCTAAGAAGTCAAAGAGTTTAGTAAAATAACTATAATGTGAAAAAATCAAAATTGATAGCTAGTGCATAAATATTTAGTTAACTCAAGTGATAACATGATAAATTCCAAATTAATAATAGCAAAAACATCTAAAATGTATGGAAATAAACATACATTTATCATGTTATCAACAGCCCCCACTTGATTCATTGCTAGTCCCTTAGCAATGTGCCTTATATTCTCCTTGAGAAGTCCATCCATCCCTTGAAACAAAAAGACTCAAGTATGAAGTGTTATGAGTATCAATCATGTTTCTAAGTATGAATATCCCATAATATAGTAAAGCACTAATGATCAAGTCCTTTGTGGCGATGGAAAGAGCTAGTGGTCATGAGGAGGGAAGCTTACTTCGCTCTAGATATGGTATTATCACCATGAAAAGTTCTCACCCTCTCAAGAAATGTGGCCCTCATCACTCAAGAGAAGTGGCCCTTATCTCACCCTCACAATACCTCTCTTCTACCTGAAATTTGAAATCATTCATTCTTCCCATCCAAGTTCTTGCACAGAATATCAACAGTGTACCAAATGAATACATGTGTGGTGAGGTTAAAATTCAAACATGGGTATCTATAGGTAGGGAAGAGAAGAGAAAGGTGAGGACATCAACATGAGAAGGATTGGGTGAAGGGAAAATGATGGATGGCAGATGGGTAGATGTTACTTAAACTAGCTCATTTCCAATGATAGATGAATGAGCAGAGTACACAAGAAGGTGAACAAAAATGAGGAAGTGGAATTCATCAAGAATGTGGATGAGATAGGCATGTATCCACATAAAAAAGATGATAACAATGACAAAATCATGGGAAAATAAAAATGGGCATGAAGAAATAAACAAACAAAACCCCATAATAGTACTTTTTTCCTTTTTTTGAAATTTTAAATTTTTTTCTCCCTCTTTTTTCTTAAAGGGGTGACCGACCAATAACAATAGATATGAGATCATATTCTACAAGAGAAGGAATGAAATGTTGGTATAGCTAAATGCTCTTGATATGTAGGGGGCATGTGTAACAATTGTATAGTATTTGGACCATTAAATTTCCCACCCCTTGCTAATTTTATCCTCCATACACGAGAGGAAGTGAAACAACACAAGCACGCAAGATGAATTTCTTACAATTGAAAGGAAAACAATTCATCGCATGCTAGTACGAATGAGACAAAATAAGATGTGAAAATGTAGAAGAAACAAAGAGGAAGACAACAATGAAAATATTTCATCCATTGGTGATATTACAAAGGGGAAGAGGAGAAGAAAAATTTGGGAGTTGGGCATCTTCTAAGTAACATGGAAGTAAGGAGAAGAAAAATCCAAGTTCACAAATACATAGGTGGGGAAGGATGAGTGGTGGGTGATGAAGTGAAGTAGTACACATGGTTCTCAAATTGGCTTTAGGTGGTTCAAGGGCAGGTGATTCTGCACTTAATACTTGAAGAAAGGACCATCTCTCCTTCCAGATGAAATTCTTCATGATGCCATATTCTTGACCAACAAGTGGGATCCAATCAATTTACTCATCACTCCTTTCCACAATGATAGTACTTCTACACTTTGAATTTCATGTCTATTCGTCACCCTACTAGATATCCTAACCACATAGAAACTGACCAAGAGTGTCTAGACTCATGTATTATACCATCGCGGGATTCTTTTGGTCTGCTAAAAGAGCCTAACTTTTCAACTCATGCCCTTGCAGCCAATTATAGAAGTTGCAGAATATGAATTTCTAAGTGATTGACTACATGGGAAGATTTTCAATTTACGAGGGATATGAATATATCCTAATGGGAGTTGATTATGTTTCCAAATGGGTGTAAGCCATTCCCAATAGATCAAATGATCACAAAGTGGTGCTTACATTTATTTTACAGAATATTATTATACCGTTTGGATGTCCAAGAGAAATCATTACTGATGGTGGTAGTCATTTGAACAATTCCCACTTTAGGAATTTGTTGAAAAGATAAGGAGTCCATCATAAGATGACTACCCCATACAACCCTCAAGCTAATGGGCAAGTAGAAGTTAGTAATACAGAGATTAAAAAGATTTTGAAAAAAATTGCAAGGCCTGATGGGAATGATAGGGCAAGTAGACTACAGCCTGGAATACTAAACAAACTTTACAGAGTTGAAAACAATCTCTGTGCAAGGTAGGCCAGTAGAAACCAGCTTGCAAGATCTTGGAAGCTGTAATTTTAGGAGAGTAATCTCCCCAATATGGAGAAGAATGACAAGATTCTAAAATCTTCCATTGTTCTTCATAGGGGACAAACCTCCTAAGTATATGGTCAACCCCTTGATGAAATAATTCAGGTTCTTCTTAGAAATAATGCTTTATTTATTTATAGAACCTCTTTCTCGCATTAACGTCCCAATCATCAGAAGTTGACCTGAAAATGAGCTTTGTTGCTTGCACTTTCATCAACCATATGTGCGTACCATGGTATCTTTGTTGCTTGCACTTCCCAGATCTGCTCATCAGGAAAATGATCAATAATGGGTGAGCGTGAGTCAAAATTTACTCTAGAGAGATGATCTGCAACATGATTATCACACCCAAACCTTTATTTAATTTATAGATCAAATTCTTGCATTAATAGAACCCATCTCATGAGTCTAGGTTTAGCTTCCTTTTTACTTAGCAAAACTTTCAAAGCTGCTTGATAAAAAAAGAAACTATCTTATTACCTAATAAATGAGAACAAAATATTCTAAATAAAAAATAAGTCCTAAAAATTCCTTTTGTGTGGTTGAGTATTTGACTTGTGCTTCTCCTAAGTCTTGCTAGCTTAGTCGAAGGCCACTGGCTTCTTTTCAACCCTTTGACCCAAAACTGCCCCTACTGCAAAATCAGAAGCATCACAAATTAAATTAAAATGGTTCCTCCTGATTAGGGGCTTGTAGAATTGGAGCTTGGATTATAGCTTCTTTGATCTACAAAAAGGCAGTTTTAGCTTGAGAGTCAAAAATAAAATCAACATCTTATGAAAGGGAATTACTAAAGGGTTTGGAGATTTTAACAAAATCCTTGATGAATCTCCTATAGAAACCTGCATGGTCAAGGAAAACTCAAAGTTACTTGAGGTTTTTAAGGGGAGGAAGTCCCTTGATAACTTCTATTTTGGCCTTGTCTACCTCCAGCCGACGTTTGCTGACTTGATGGCCTTAGCCTTGTCTACCTCCCTTTATCTTTAATTTGGATTAATCTTTAGTTGTAAGTGAGTCATGTTTTATGTGGCTCACCTCTATTTTGTTCTGCACTATCCCATTTCGAGAGATCCCCATCCTGTTATTTATTATTTTGCAAGTCATTTATTCTGCCAGGTGAGAATAAATGAATTTAACTAACTCACGTGAGTGTTCTCATGGATAACAAGCGACTCCCTTCTGATTTTTTTGTCCCACCAATGTAACGACACTCAATACTTCAACTGGGCAACCTAAATCAATAATTAACTTGTTGTTTCAAAAGTATAGTTCATTATTAGGGCTGATGGCTGTAGGAGAGGATTTCCTCACCACATGTGTTTGTGACTTTAACATGGTGTAAAAGCATAATCATCCGGGACACCCCTGTAATCTAGTAAGTGCCTTCTGTCCTGATTCTAGCTGCACAACATCAATCTTTCCATCTGTTTTGGGGAAGATTATTTGAGAAGTCTAAAGAGGAACCCTTGAAGCACGTCATGAAGAATTAGGGGGAATTGTCTGACAGGAGATTTGAAGAGTCATGAGGGAGTCACCATTGTGCGCCATGGGATTGAGATAAAATTTGATGGCACTAATGGCTACCAATGGTGCAAGATGGTGGAGCTGTCCCTAGATGCTAGGGGCTTGTTTGATCATCATTCTTTAAGGAATCCTCACTACAAGACTTGGAAGTTGGAGGGATCACTCATTCATCAATGGCTCCTTGGAACAATGGCTGTAGAGACGGTTTGTAATTTCCTCCAAGTGCCCTTTTTAAGGACATATGGAGGGAGAATATTAGGAGGTGTGCAGATGAACATAATGGTTTGTGTATATACGAGCTGAATACCGAAGCAATTCAAGCAAGACAAGGAGAATTTTCAGTGGTGGCCTTTGCATACAAGTTGAAGGATATTTGGAGAGAGAGAACACTATTGGTTAGCGTAAAACCCAACTCCAAGGAGTGATGATTATTCACTTTTCTCATGGGTGTCAACTCTAAGTATGAGAGCGTAAGGGGCTAGACTCTCGATAGGGAGACATGGATTAAGTTGTTGGACCTGCTATCAAGGAGGAGAAATGAGTGAAACTTATTCCAAAGTCACCCCAGAAAAATACGCTGTGTTTTCCATGAAAAAGGTGGACTCAAGGCTGACACAGAGTGATAGAGCTAGTAGCAATGTGGGATATGGCTCACACGCCATAAGCCTAGGTTCATCCCAAGGGAGATAAAAGGAACCAAGGGAATTAGAAAAAGGCCTATCATCCACGCAAGAGAACAAGATCAGGAGGATGATACGAAATTGTTGAGATAAGAAATGAGAAGATCAATGATCTATTGGGATCTACCTCCCGGGCACATTCAGGTCAAAACTACGCACCATTAGGTGTAAACCATTTTTCCGCAAATCATGTGTTGGGTTTTAGATGCTAGTGCTACAGATCATGACCCTCGGTAGAGATCAGTTTGTCAACTATTCATTAGTTTATGAGCAATTAAAAATCCTCACTAAAGGAAGAGGGGTATTGACTGTGGCAGGCATTGGTTATGTGAGGGTCGGCCAAGCATGTATACTTCAAAGGGTTTTTCATGTGCATGGTATTTATCTACTAATTTCCTTATAGAGACTTGATTGAGACATTGGTTGGTGATTTGTGAAAGATTTTGACATTTTTTTCTATGTAACCAGGTGCCCAAGGAACAAACTTTTTTAGTTAAAAGCGTAGGGGGCTTATTGCCATTGGAAGAAGGTGCCACTATATGTGTCTCCTCCGTAGATCTTTCTCAAGAGAAAAATCAGATCTAATTCCTGTATTGAGGCACATGCCATCCAGTTTTTGAACTTATGAAACTGTCTTCTCCATCTGTTTGTGAGAGTATTGATGCCAATACTCTTGTATGTGAGACCTATCAATTAGGCAAATATAAGCATTATTCATTTAAAGTGTGGGTGATAGAAGTCCTATTCCTTTTTATTGCATTCATAGTGTTGTATGGTGTCCTTGTCTAGTGCCAAGACTGTGAGGGAATAGATGGTTGATTATTTTTCAGGATGAGTGTACAAGATTAAGTGGTTATACATGTTGAAATGCAAAGTTCCTCCAGCTGTACTCAGTTTTTATGATATGATTCACAACCAGTTTGGGGTAAAAATCAAGCGTCTCAAGTCAAACAATGCCTTAGAGTACTTTAGTTCAAGACTGAATATTCCATGAATCATCATGCGTTTATACCCCCAAATAGAATAAACTTGGTAAGAGAAGAATTTGCCTTGTTGTGTCAACCATTTGCGCACAGATTTTCCTAGAAAATATGCCTAAATACCTCTGGGGGAAGGCTGTTTCCACATCAACACATCTGATTAACATACTTCCATCAAGAGGAATGGGTCGTGCATCTGCAATAAACGTTATTTTCCTGCCGCATCTAAAGAGAGATTAAGTTTTTTGATATCCCAATAAGCTCTATGTTCTATTTCCATTGGAAGGTGGCAAGCCTTTCCAAAAACAACCATATTAGGAGACATCCCTAAGGGTGTCTTGTAAGCAGTTCTATATTCCCATAGAGCATCATAGAGCTCGCTTGACCAATCCTTCCCATCAGACCTAATAAATTTTTTAATAATCTTTTTAATTTCTCTATTTGAATTCTTAATTTGACCATTGGCTTGTGGGTGATATGGGGTTGTGATTCTATGATGAACCCGATATCTCTTTAACATGGTCCTGAAATGAGAATTATTGAAATGACTTCCCCCATCACTAATAATTGCTCTAGGACAGCCAAACCTGCAAAATATGTGTGGTTGAATTAATTGAAGAACTACTTTATGATTATTGGACCTAGTGGCAATTGCTTCAACCCATCTGGATAAATAATCCACTCCCATCAAGATGTACTCATGTGCATCAGAATTTGGGAATGGTCCCATAAGGAGCCGTGTACCTGAATTTCTTGAGGGACCATGCACATGAGGAATAGTGATAGTTGCATTTTTTAGTATTTCAAGCAAGTGGTGATTTTCTAGTTTTTGATTGGTTAAATTTAGGGTACTAGGAAATGAAATTGGTGGTCTATAATCCTCTGGATTAGGGTCTACCATTGTTGGATGCCGTTCTTCATCCTGGCAGCGGCCCTCGTTTTGTGGATTATTATCCATCGCTCCATTTACTTCTTCTATAGCTTCATGTCTTTCTACACCTTTTTTATGTGGGTCATGCAAAATTTTCCCATTTCTAAGTTTTGAAATCGCATGCACTTGCTCATTGTTTACTTCATTGTTCCTATCTCCTTCAAACTTATTAAAAAAATCATTTATCACACTAGTAAATGATGCAATATTATTATTTTCACTAAGGTAAGATTTATTTGCATTATCAGAAGATTAAAAACATGATGATTCCAGATTACCATCTACACACAACATGATATTATTAGGAGTAATATTAGGTTGAGTAGGAAGTTGACCTGTATTACTTTCTCTTAGAGTGATATCTTCCAATTTACCTTTCATTGTGAGATTAGGATGTTATGCTTGTGCGCCTTGTCCCAGCTTGAGCATTTCAATCTCTCTCTTGTGCTCTTATAAGGTTTGCCTCAACATCTTCCTTTCTTCATGCATCGTCTTTCTCTCTTCTTGCATGTTGAGGTTTTTGTGTTATAATGTACATTAAATTAAAATAGTAATCATGACTTTATAAATTAATAAGTTCTTTGAAGTTAAAGGTTTTTTAAAGGTTTTTGAATGCTTTAAAAAAAAATGTTTTAAAATATTAATATAATTGTTAAATAAATTGTTAAAATCTTCTGTATAATTAAAAATGCTTTTTAAATATTCTGAAAATGTTTTTAAATGTTTTTAAAATGTTTTAAATAATATAAAGGGCGTTTTAGGTTTTAAAGTGTCTTTAAAACATTGATTTATATTTTAAAATGTCAAAAAATAATAATAAAGACATTAAAAGAATTTTATTGAATGAGAAATGGTTTTTTAATCACTTTTTTTTTGGATTTATTTTGGGTTATAAAGGGCCCAATAAGGCCTAAATGGGCAGAGCCCATTAGCCTTAGTGGTGGACACGACGGGCGGACTTAAACAGTTAAGTCCGTGGTCGGGTCCGCAGTAGAAAGTTTAAATAAAGAAAAAAAAAATGGGGCGCGCGGGATTCGAACCTGCGACCTCCGCCCTGGCAACATGGCACTTGACCAGTGCGCCACGTGTGCACTTTAATATAGAAATAAAAGTTCTATATTTAACTCACTTCGGACCCGATAAATCGAATTAGGAAATTTGATTTATTCCAAAGGTCGGGTCCGATGGTTGACTTTCCAAAATTCATTTGTCATTTCTAAAAATCATATTTTTTCCAACTTTTGGAATTCCTATATTAAACCTAACTACTTTAATTAGCACTAATTACTATAATTAATTTTTTAATTAAGGAAACTTTCTATAAAACTTTGAAAGATCATAAAAAAATAATTACAGCTCCTTTTGAGCTCGAATTTTTTTTGAAATTCTTAGAAAATTACAATCTACCCCTCTAGCCCTATAAATATCCCTTCAGAGCAAGGGTTGAGTCATCCACTTTGAAAACCATCTCTCTTGAGCTCCTCTTTGAAGAAGAAAGTGCTCCCTCTTGTGAAGTTCTTCCCCTGCAATCAGTGTGCTTGTGCTTCTCGACTCTCAAGGGAAGTTTTTCATTTTCATCATTCATTCATTTACTGAATAGGGTGATAGTTTCCCCCACAATCATTGAGTTAGTGGTGATTTTTATGAGATTTTGTGAAGGATAGTGAAGGGATTGATATTATTTTTGAAAGTGATTGAGAGGAATTGATTTGTTGATCTTGAAAGTACTTATGAGACAGGTTTTCAGAATTAATCTTGATATCACATTTGAATCTTAGTGTGTTTGATCATTCATACACCATCATTGAGAGCGGTGATTGACCTTTGATCAATCACGGGGAGCGGTATATCGTTTCTTCCACTAATCTGAACAGGTGTTGAATATTGAGAAGGCAGGGAGGTGACGTTGGTGGCACCAAGGACGTGACAGTGACGAGGGAAGTGGACGTAAGAGGAAGAGCTCGTGACGGTCTACGCGAAGGCGATTCGGGGGTGAAGCTCGTGCACCCAAGGACGTGACATACCATCGGAAGACTCCTCTGTAGAGGCAACTCGGTGAGTTGGGTTAGGGTGCCTTACAAGGGAGGATCCTTAGTAAGGTTATCCTGAGTCCAAATTTGGACTCGAAGGGGGGGCCTTGGATTGACTCTATCACTAGCGGATCGAGGAACCAAGTAAATCATGTGTTCGAGAGAAAGAAGGTGAGCGACAATCCAAGGAATCTTTAAAGTAATTTAGGCAAATTAAAAGTAGATAAGCTAATTCACCCCCCTCTTAGCTTCCAACATTGCATTTCCCTGATATAATCCACTAAAGTAGAGTTAGTGTTTTCATTAGATCTATTAGGATGAGAGTAAAAAGGTCTTGAGTAGTTTTGAAAAGATTGAGGATTATGTTGCTGGAAAATTTGTTTTGATGCCACGGTGGTGTTTGCTCCTTTGCCCAAGTTCTGGTTGTTGAAATTAGGTCTTGCATTGCATGGTTCATGCCCTGCATCTTGTCTCCCAAATGCATTAACATGTTCAATCATGGGACAAGACTCATCAGTATGTTCGTCACTAGAGCAAAAACAACAAGGGATGTTAGTGGGAGTGTTGCCATCAAATGCAATTGCCTTTTCCTTAATTTTATGCAAAAAATATTTAAAAGTGTTATTCATATCTTTTATTGTTTTACCAATTTTCTCATGCTTCTCTCCAATTTATCCATTCTGAGCTCTAGTTCAACTGCTTTTACATCAATGAGTCCTCCTCGCTTTGTGCCTGGATTTTGGTTAGTGTTGGAAAACCTTTGTCTATTTGTCCAATCCTCCACTGACTTCTTCATAAGCTTCATGGATTCATCTGCATGAGTATCAAGGAACATTCTTCCACTAGATATGTTTACTAGGTATCGTTCCTAATCATTCAAAACCCCATAAAAAATTGAACTAACTCATAGGATGGTAAACCATGATGTGGGCACTTTCTAGTGAGAGTGCCTGGAATCTTTCCCAAGCTTCTCCGAGTGTGTTATTTCCTTGGCAGAAATATCCTGTAGCCTTTCTAAGGGAAGTTGTCTTTCCATAAGAATAAAATTTCTTTTAAAAAATAGACTGCGTGTCACTCCATGATTGAAATTCTTGACCTATTCCCTTGAACCACGCTTTGGCTCTATCTTTCAAGGCAAATTGAAATAGCCTAAGCTTGAGAATTTCTTGAGGGACACCTGCATAACTATAGGCAGAAAAAATTTGAGTACATTCTTCCAAAAACTAATATGGTTCCTCATTGAATCTCCCATAAAAGGTAGGTAATTGATTGATCATATTTGGGTCAATTCTAAAGTTGACATTTTTGGGTAAAGGAGCAGAAATTTTTGTGTAGGTTTCACTTTCTGCAGGGTCAGAGTATTCTCTCAGTTTCATTCTCTTAACTCCTTGTTCAGCTCTATGGTTCTGTTTGTCTTCCATTCTCTCTCCAAATTGTTGATTCTCTCCCTCGAAGCTCTCAAAAATACTATCAAGACAAGGACTTCTTCTACCAATCGTCTCAAGGTCAACTAGCCGGGGATTTAAAGATCTCCTATCATTCATGCAAGGGCCAGTATCAACAAACAGTGAGGACAAGTCAGATTATCTGAACAGGAAAATAAAATAAAAGAAAGAGAAATAACTTTGGAATTTTCACTATGCATTTTGATAAAATTAAAATTCTGAATTCAAAGGAAAAATTGAATGCAAGTGCAGAATGTATGAAAAACAGCTATGCTGACTAGATATGTATATTCTTGATATATATATTTTTTATAGTCGCCGTGCCTTCCTGGCAAAGGCGCCAATTGATCAGCCTAAAATTGGTTAAGAAAATTCAGTTAGTAATGTCGTTTAGAATTTGGCTTATGCAATAAAATTTGTACTCTTTAACCTTAATCATAATTATGAAATATAGGATGAAAAAGGGTTCTAAGCACAGGAAGGTATTTCTGAAGAATTTTTCATTCTATTTTTTTATGAATTAATTTCAAGAATGAATTAATTGTGTACTAAGTGAGCCATTGTTAAGTTTAATTTTGTTTTTTAATTACTAAAAGGTATTTAGAATCTTTATATTGATATTTATATTTTTGGTCAGAGCATTGTAGAGATGATCATTTTTATACCTATGTCAAAAAAATCGAAACCCTTAAACGCAATGAAATGTGATTTATGAAGAAAATTTTTATGCATTGAATTGGGAATTATTAAGCTAAGCAATTGATTTAGAATTGGACTTAAAGATGATCAAATTTTGGGTGGAATTTGGGATTTTGTATTATAGATATGGAATTGAATTTTGCAACAATCAATTTCCGAATCAAGAGAGAGAAACTAGGTGAGATAACCTACAGAGAGAAAGTAGGAAAAATTGGGAAAATTAGTTGCAGGTGACATTTTACTTTGATTTATAGAATTCTAAGGGTGTAAGATGAGATGAGAAACAGTTTAGAAATGAAAATTTAAACTCAGATCTTGAATCAAAACCAAAGTGCAATGCTAATCATCATTCAATTCACCTCCAAGGGCATTTACATTTTGCCCATGCCGTGGCATTTGGAAAGCATTCAAGAAGATGTTTAAATAATGAAGAAGAAACTTAGAATTTTGATCCTTGAATCAAGAAGTGTCAACTTCTAAAGCAGATCATGTGTCCTTCCTGGCCAAACTAGTTGGGGGAGAGCTTCCTCGGTGATTTTTCCCTTTCTCCCAACTTCTATTTTATAATCCAATAGTCTGGATCGTAGAGGGTGAAAAGACAAACCTACCCTCAAAATTTGGGAGCACAATCGGACAGTTAGATCACAAGATATCGCCATTATACTCTCGTTTAATCTCAGCCCTTGGATTGATTTTATCTCTCCTCTGCGCAGGCGCCAGCCAGAAGAAAATGGTGCATTCGGATTCGCCAAGGAGCCTTTCATGTTTTCTCCACCATCAGACCACGTGCGGCCATGTAACTGTGTGCTAAAAACAAAGCCATTGTTGTCGTTTGAAGAGAGAGAGAGAGACAGAGAGACAAAGTGTACCTTTTGAATGGTTGAGAGAATGCCACATCGCCCCATGTCATCGCTGTCTCATTTTAATAAAAAAGGAAGTTATTTTGATTTGAATTAATGCACACGGTTACTGATTTTCTGTGTGCATTTATTCCACAAAAAGGCCAAAAAAGAACCTTTCTCCTCGAGCCACATGCGCCAGGTAATAGTAATAACAAAGACGATGATAGGATAATTATGGCAATCGTGAATTGTCATTAACCTATGGCGAATGATTGGCTGCGCCAATCATTTGCCTGACAGTGGTGAATGTATTTGATGTGGTTAACGACACAAAATACTAAAATGTATTATTAAATGCAACATATATCATAAAATATATTCTGTTAACTCTAAAAGATAGCTTTTGGCTATATAATGGTGAGAAAATTATAAAAAAGGAAAATTTCTAGAAAAATCAGTAAATGCCTTAACAGCCCCTAGCCAAGTTTATTCCCTAAAAAAATTAATCTTTCAATGCACTAAGTTAAAAATGTCATGTAAAAAATACTCCGAAATTACAAACACATCATGAAACCATAGTGCAAGCTAATTATGTCCATTTAATTATGATAACATGCAAATATGCCGAATAGAACACACAAATTTATGTAAAATTCATCCATTCTTGTATGCTAACGTGCAAGTTATCAATTCTCACACTTGATGATCAATGACTTTAATTAACTCATGTAAATGGTCACTTAGTATCTCACGTGTAGAAAAATTGACTCACTTCATATCGGTTGTTGGCCAACCAATGCAAGGAGACACAATACTTAAACTTGGAAACCCTAACTCAATAAGTAAGTTTTTATTTTGAAACCCTTTTTTGTTATTACGGGTGATAGCTGCAGGAGAGGTTCTTCTCACCACTTATGCTGGTGATTTTGATAGAATACCACATAATATGATGGAATTGCTGGCCTTCTTTGTTTAGCATATTTTCTTAGGATAATCTCTTTACCTTTAAAAAGATTTTCATCTACGTGATGTTCCACTGATGGCTACATTTAAGGTTGTTCTAGAATTAGCAAACTTACATGTGGAGTATCACCCATTGCTGGAATACTAGTTGTTAATTTTGTACAACTATTAAAGGAGGGCATCTGCCAATATCCTCTATACCGTGATGAGGCTCCATAGATCTTATGCCAAGTCCTTAGAGACAAAGTCCCTTAAGTATATTGCTACTAACATAACCTCTTGGCTAGACTCCAAATTTCTAATAGTTTGTGTAGGACAACAGAACTTGTAGCCTCTTGACCTCTCTAGACTATCCTTAAATGTAGAGACCTATCATTTGGATTGTAAAGGTTATATTTAGTTAGGCATCCCCATATATGCACGTGTAACATAAATAATGTTATCATTTCATAACTCATAAGGAGTTTCCCTACAGACTTGGTAGGAAACTTATTTTGTAAATGCATGCTTTACCCCACAATGATATTGGTAAAGTAGTTTGACTCATCATAGATCTAATCCTTTCCTTAA
Organism: Wolffia australiana; assembly: GCF_029677425.1. Taxonomy (NCBI): domain Eukaryota; kingdom Viridiplantae; phylum Streptophyta; class Magnoliopsida; order Alismatales; family Araceae; genus Wolffia; species Wolffia australiana. The sequence goes on from NC_135838.1 coordinate 1,076,576, forward strand.
GCTAACCCATTCATGTTGGGCTTTCCAAACATGATATATTAAGGATCTCTGCCCAGTTCCTTTATAGCAAAGGGTCCTTGAAATTTCCTTTATCAGGGTTTCTACCATAGTACTCGTCTCCTCTATTAGATCAAACCAATTTGATGGATTTAGCCAATTATTTTCTACCTCCAATTTGTAATCCTCAAACATCAAAAACAGTTCAAATTTCTCACTGATGAGGTAGAAATAACTGTATTTATAGAAATAATCTATGAAGGTAACAAAGTATTTATGGTCGGTGGAGCTTGGGTCAAAGAGTTTGCACACATTAATGTGAATCAAATCTAGTAGAATATGGATTCTATTAAAACATTTTTTGAAGGCATCAAGTAACTTAGCCTTCATACAATCAATGCATTTGTGTAAGTTAGTGAAATCTAGTGAACTTGAAAGCCACTTTTTAACTAGTCTTTTTACTCTTGCTTGGGATATATGTGAAATTATTCCATCCCATAGAATACCAAGATCTTATGAAACTAGTGTCCTCTTATTCGAGCTAACCAGCGAAATGGGCAATCCAATTAAAGTACAGTTAAGTTTGAATAATCTATCTATTACTGATGTACCAATTGGAGAATTACTCCTCGTTAAAGGTATTCCTAATGAAAAAATAGATACTCTATTGTTGCCTTTAACCAATTTGGTTATAGGGATCATGTATTTTGAAAATACAAAATAAAAAAGCTGTCCCTTAAACTGAGTATTTCTTTAGTATCCAAAGTAATTTCCACCAATTTGACATGTAACCACATCCTATTTGAAGAAACAGCGAAGGCTCCATGCAGGCCACCTTATCTGAAACCTTTACGTGGTGGTTGAAATTTGCATAGTGACATCAATGTCAATCCACCAAATCAGTTCAGGAACAGAGGCTAGGTTTGATTAATGCATTGTTACATAAGAAATATTACCTGATTGATGTTTGGCTGACCATGTGTTCCTCTTAGTGCAATCTTTCCTTGACTATTGGTTTCTATTATCCTGAAATGAAAACTTCATGTTGCTCATCTTTGACTCAAGTGTACTATCTGCTTGACATTACTCCCCATGAATGCGTTTGCCACTAAATTCATTTAGGGACCATTGCTTGTTGATCAAATTATAAGAGCTCTTGAAAATGTTAAAACTTAATGGTAGCAGTAGTAATATGAAGTGAATCACATAGTTATCTGGTATATGTATGTCAAACTCAGGCATTTTCCCAATAATCTCACTGATAACACCCTAATTTCTGTCTTTATTTCATGTTATTAGCATGATTTTATGCATTTAAAGAGCTTAAAATGCGGTCGTTATCATATATTTACATGAAAATAGTGTTTTCTAGTGATTTCTGATTTTTCCCTAATTTTCTGTTAATTCTATGAATTTTAAAGGATTTATTGAAGCTAGAAATAATTATTTTTGAATGAAAATGGCATATTTAGTATTTTATTTCGACATTTATCAGCATGGGAATGAATCAGTGAATTTTCTAGAATTTTTTTACGAATTTTAAGGATTTTTCTGAGATTTATTTGAAGAGGAAATGTATTTATTTCAAGGAAAAAAGTATATTTATAATAGAAAAATAAGTATTTATATTATTTTCGAACTTTCAAGGGCCTTTTTGCGAACTTTCATTGCAAAAAGACCTTGAAAACAGCTCTCGGTCACCACTGCATGCGTAAAGATCCAATTTTAAATTCTACAGGGTTTTATTGCAATTACGCCTTTTATTGTTTTAATGTTTTAGAAAAAAGTGGAAGAGAGAGAGTGCGCAAAGGGTACATGTACAATTATTTCTGGGCGGCGTCTATCTGCAATTGCGTGATTTGTAAGGGGCTTCACTGAAAAACGTGCTTGAGGGCTTCCTGCTTGTCGACGTTGCGAAAGCGTGGCCGTTGGATAAAAATCCAACGGCGATCGCGCATACGCTAGTGGCAGGAGGTAAGTTCCCCGCCCGCGCAGTGCATACAACATGCGTGCACGGGCGGTGATGTGGCGCCCATTGATTAGTTGGCGCTTATAAAGAGGCACTCCTACTTGTGAGCTATATGTATACGATCAGCTTTTTACCTTTCCATCTTTTGATTTTTCTTTTTTTTCGCCAGGGGTATGTGGCAGCAGGAGGACGCGCCCGCTGGGAGAATTTGAAACGTCGCCGCCAATGAGGCGGCGACACCTCAGCGCGCGGAGGAAAAAAATAAATTAAATAATAAATGAATAAATCCAATGGTTAACATTGGTTTAACTTCATTTATTAATAACTTTTGATCCAGAAGTCCGATTGAGATGATTTTTTATGGATTTTTTCGTCTTAATCCCCTATTTCTATCTGTAGGGTTGGATCATCAAGATCAAGCCTGTATTGATAGATATAGATTAATTACTCATTAAGGGTAAAATGGTAATTTGTTCCATTTTACCTAGGTATAAAAGCCGAATTTCGAGAGGAGGGGGATCATTCTTGATGGTTCTCTATCACAGCTGCAAGACAGAGAGGAGTCCCACCCTGGATCAAGTTATCTGGTACTTTTTTTCCTTGATTGTATTCAGATTTGTGCATTTTGAATGAGATTAATTGAATTTCTTGTGTCTTCTTCTTGGTTTTGATCTGAAATTCTAAATTGCTTGGCTTGAGCGGCATGTACAAGCCCTGATTAGGATTGAGAGGAGAATTTAAGGGATTCAACTAACCATTCAACTGCATTCCAAAGAAAAACTCTAAAAAAATTTAGTTTTAGTTCTTAGGAGATTAGATTAACCCCATTTCAGTTCTGAATTATCAAAGTTGCAAAAACAAACCAAACTCAAATTAAAAATTCCCTTTTAACCTCTCTAATTGACCTCTTGGATCCTTTTATTAGGATCAAATAAGCCAATTTAGAGCTCCATATTTCTTCTATTCATCTCAACTCTTCTACCCCCCTTTCTAAATTCTCATCTAATTAGGGTGACTTGATCCTCATTGAAGATCAAATTCAGTTTAATCAGAGTGAAACGACCAATACAATCACCAAATCGAATTCCTTACTAGATTCCCTTGGACGACACTCGTACTTATCACTATACGTCTTAAGTGGAGTTCTTGTAAATTTTATTGCATAAGCCAAAATCCACAACAACAAGGGCTAAAAATTGCATAGTTTTTACCCCAATTTTTGGCTTATCAGTCACGCATTTGCATGATGTGCTTGCCAATGCTTCTGTGTCTTATGTAGCAATGGTATCTGAACCTATGAACTAAGGCTCCAACCTTAGCTTTCTCATTCTAAAAAAAACTTGTGCTTGATAATGTCTTGATTTATTAAATAGATAGTCCTTAGAAACATAAACTCTTTCATGTCTTGGATTATGATGCAGCATGTAGGATAATGACTATTTGTTGGACTTGAACCCATTTGGTATGAAGTGCTCGTGACTCTACATCATCTCCTCAATGGGAATTTTTGGCTTAGGTTCATCAAAACACAATTCCAAATCCATGTACCTAAAAAGGAAGACGAATGCTTACTTCTACTTACAAAAATTAGTTCCACCCCACATGGGAACTCCAATAGTAATATGCTAAGAATAAAATGATAAAAATATAAATTAATTTATTTAACACAAGAAATTTTAAATCCATGTAGGTGGATTAAATCAATAACTCATTGTGAAATTTATATGAACCTATTGAGTTATACACAAAAATCAGCGACATGGGAGCGCGACTCGGATCTATCACATTTCGAGCATCTAATGCAGGTTATGAAGCGGTGTAGTTGGCATTGGCAAAAGCATCCATAGGTTCAGGCGGCGGGGGTGTGTAAGGCCCCAAAGTATGTGGCATTCCTGCACAGAGGCCTGCGTGCTAACTCTGGGGACATGTCTGTGTATGGGACTCATGATTTAGAGACTGAGTCTTGTAGTACGATGTCACAACATGCACTACACACGACAATGTCTGACCTTGATCTTTTAGGCCATCGCCCTTACGGTGCGCTTCCCATCAGTGCTCAAGCGCGGTGGATCAGAGAAGGTCCACGTGTGCTGGGCGCACAGGCCACTAAGTGTGCGCGTGGGCGCCAAGTGCGTGCACGGGACACACAAGCTGGGTGGCAGTGCCACGGCGCTGCGCGCAAAGTCATGTAGGTGAGGCGCATAGCCGTGCACGGGCAGGAGACATCCCGCCAAGAGACTAAGGCATTGACGCATAGAGAGCGCCGAGATAGTGCAGGCATGTGGCGCCCCCACAGGTAGCGCTGGGTACCCATCACCCAGCTTGAGGCGCTGAATGCGACATCACAGCATGGTCTGCGTGCGATGGGTGTCAGTGTGGGTGCTGATGGCATGTGTGATCGCCCAGGCCCACGGGTATTCATGTAGCGACAGGGCTGGCGTGCTTTCGCATATGTAGTGGTAGGCCTCAAGTCACAAGAACGACACTATCAAGGTGTGCTGCCCCTTGTCTCGTTACTTTGGTATCATTCCTTGTCTTCCCCTGTGTAATACTCATGACTATGATGTAACCTCTTTATGATATTAATACAATGACCAATCCCCCGATGGGGCCACGTCCCCACCATCTCCTCTAACCCCTTCTATGTGTACTTAAGCTATTGCGAAGACTTCCGGTGTAAGAGATCAAGGCTCAGTGTTCTGGTCCAAACACCGAGGCCGGCACGTGCCAGATTCGAGCATTGTCCTTAGCTCGGGATTTGACCGCGTGACACTCTGCGATAGTTTAAAAGTGATAGAAATTATTTTAAAAAATGTCTTACCATCTTTATTTAAATTAAAATAAAATGGAGTTATTATAATTTAATATATATAAAAGATGTTTTCAATACCATATTTATATACAGGAAAGGTCACGATCTGATTGAAGTTCAGCAAGACTGGGCTGAACTGAATTGATGGTCAGCCATTTGAGGGCTGACAGAACACCCAGTCTGGTTTTGGTTCTCACGTTAAATCAGATCAAATACCAAACTTAATAAGAGTAATTAATATTCATACAATTATAATATTACATATAGATAGAGAGAGAAGTCACTTGTCTTCCCTTTGTGATCATTATATTCTCCATCTAGTGCCGTCCCTGCCACCCCATCACCACCCAACTTGGTAAGGTCTTTCTCCCTCGGCGTCTCTCAGCGTTTATGCCTCTTGCTATCTCTCTCTGTCTATCTATCTCTATTTCTCCCCCATCTTACTCACTCTCTGTCAAGCAATATATCTCTCTTTCTCCCTTTATCTTCCTCTCTCTATCAATGCGTCTTGTTATCTCCCTCTCTCTGTCAATCTACACGATTCTTTCTGTATTATGAAGGACAAAGCAATCAACATGGTTCTCCTCACAAGAACAACTAGAAACGGACTCTACTACTTGGATAAACAACTCCCTAAGACTGCTCAAATTGGGGAAAGAACTTCTGAAGAAACCTGGCATCTGAGATTGGGACATCCCCAACTCAAAACTCTGAGAAATCTAATTCAGAATTATATTCCTGTTTTTCATACACAGAAACATTTTGTTTATGACTCATGTCGTATCTCAAAATCACATAAGCTCCCTTTTTCTCCTACTATGCATCATTCAAATAAACGTCTTGAAATAATCCATTCTGATTTATGGGGGCCATTACCATTATTGTCTCATTCGGGATTTTCGTACTGTGTTGATTTCTTACTAGCTAATCTTGTTAAGTCCCTATCGATATGGCCGCTGACAGGGCCGTCCATGTGTCGCGTTAGAGGAGTTTGCTGACTTCTCAATAGTATCTCCCTTTCTCACTTTATCTTCATCTCTCTATGAACTTCTTGCAGTCTCTCTCTCTCTGTTGATCTATCTATCTCCCTTTCTCCCTCCATCTTGCTATTTCTCTTTGTGTCAGTACATCTCTCTTTCTCCCTCCCTCTCTCTTTGTCAATCTGTCTCTTATTCTCCCTTTGTCTCTCGCTCTCTATCTGCCATCTATCTCTCTTTCTCCCTCTGTCTCTCTCTCTCTCTCTCTATATATATATCTTTCTCTCGATGTACTTTTCTCTCTATATCTGTAACTCTTTTTTGTCCTCCATCTTTCTCTCTCTATATCTATGTCCATATCTGTTTCAATATCTATTTTTGTAACTCAGTATTTGTGCTCTCTCTCTGTAGATCTATCTTTCTTTAACCCTCTATCTTCCTCTCTCTGTTTATATGTCTTACCCTCTCTCTATCAATATATCTATCTCCCTTTCTCCCTTTGTCTTGCTCTCTCTCTCTGTTAATCTATCTCACTTCCTCCGTCTTGCTCTCTCTATCTCTGACAATTATAACTCTTTCTCCCTCCGTCTTTCTCTCTCTATCTCTGTCAATCTATATCTCTTTCTCCCTCCATCTTGCTCTCTCTCTCTCTCTCTCTCTCTCTATCTGTCCATCTATCTCTCTTTCTCCATCCATTTTCCTTTCTCTGTCTGTGCTTCTTGCTTTCTTTCTCCCTCCATACTCTTCTCTTTGTCTGTAGGACTTAGTCTCTTTCTCCCTCCATCTTTCTCTCTCTCTCTCTTCCTTTGTTGTATATTTATCTCTTTTCTCTCTCTGTTTTCCTCTATCTGTCTGTCTTGATCTCTCTCTCTCTATCTTCCTCTATCTCAATAACTCTCCCTCTCATTCCTTCCCACACTCATATCTCTCCCTCTCTCACTGCCTCCCTCTTGCACTCTCTCTCTCTCTCCCATTGTCTCATTATTTCTCACACACTCTCTCTCGCTCCCCTTCTAACCATTCTTTCTTTATCTCTCTCTCTATCTCTCTATTATTCCTTTTCACCCTATTATTCTCTCCTTCAGTCTCTCCCTCTCATTCTTTCTCACTCTTTCACTCTGTCCCTCTCTCATTCTCACCCTCTCACATTTTCTCTCTCACTCAGTCATCCTTTCTCTCACTCGCACTCTATCCCTCTCACTCCGATACACAAAACAAAACACCAGTTGGCTCCCTAGGTGATATGCAAATGATATCTATTTAGATGCATTAAGAATTAAACGTTGAGCAAAGGTGAGCTAAGTAGGGGAAAGGGAGACCATTGTTAGAAGAATTCCTATAACTGGTAACATCATATTTTAAAAGATTGGAATTGGATCAAAATTGAGGGAATAAATATGTAATTATGAGTAGCATGGATGAAAGAGGGAGATGGGATGAGAATATGGACTAATATAGTTACTGTAACACATGTATAAATGATTAGATAGATAGAGATTGTGGATGAGCATAGAAGAATATAGATAATACAAATGATGAAATGAATGTGAACATGATTAAATTTTGTCGAGATGAGAAATTTTAAATTGGTGTATGGAATGGAACTTTGTTTAAAATCTTTGATAAGATAACTATTTAACTAAAATTTGAATTCCAAGAGAGGGAAAACCTTGGGTCTCTATGTATCATAGAGATCTTGTGAGTTTCTTGTCCTATCCAAGTGGTACAAGATTCTATAATCACTTAACCAACCTATTGAAAACATGTGACTTGAAAAAAAGTCACACATTATCAATATCATTCAATATTTATTGATAAAATATACATATAAATAATTTGTGAGTTTCTTGTTCTTTACAAATAATCCTTTGAACAACGTGTTGAAAACAAACAAAGAACTTGTGAGTTGCTTCTCCTACACAAATAATCATTTGAACAGACTGTCAAAAACATATAAAGTCTTCTTGCTGATTGCGTGATCCACATATCACTTAATATTGATTGTTAAAATATACTCATAAGAGTGCACATGTGATGTTTATAAATCAAGTTGATGAATACATGTAGTGACTTAGAGAATCATGATGAGATCGTAATACAATGACCATTATTGTTTACACCTGTTATAATATTCTATTTAAAGGATACTTCAAAAAGTCAACATGATATCTGAAAAGAATATCATTCTCTAGTTCCACTCATATGATGAATATTAATGATCTCGCAGCCATTAGTGTAGAGACATTGATGATCGATAGTGGGTGCTCTTTGGGGAAAAAAACTAACCAGATTTATTTGTATGAATCTTTGAATGGCATTATACCTAACTGTCAAAAAAGTTAATCCACATTACAATTGTGTTAGTCAGATTTGAGACACTAAAGAAACCTGTGGGTGAGCAGTTGGGTTTAAGTTTGAACGACAAGTCTTCAATTGCAAGATTCAAATCAGCCCTGCCCCAAATGCAACAAAAATTCCATGACGGTGATTGTTTAGTCAAGATGGCATTGTCTTGAAGTGATATGAGACGATACTGATTCAAGGAATAAAATCTGATTAAATTCCTGACCAGGCTAGTGAAAATATTGGAGGTGTTTTTAATATCATTTGCCAATAAAGGTTTTTGATGATTAGGAATACCTCCACTAATCTGAGGGAATACTATAATCTACTTTATAATGATATACAACACATTCTATAGTCCGTGGAAGAATTGTGATGTATAACTTCTATATATTTCTCCATATATTGAAGTTATTTAAGGATACTCATGCACCTTAATCAAGATGTCGCATTGAGATGCAGTTTGGACATATATCAATGTTTACTAAGGTTCAAGATACATAAGAGAACATACCAATGGGATTTAATCCATTAGATCTCATTTTTTTCATCCAATGATATTTGGTAATTAATGGTTCATAGGCAAAGACTGTAAAAAGAGGAAGAAGGAAAGATAGATCAATAGAGAAAGCAAGATGGAGGGAGAAAGAGAGCAAGATGCACAAAGATTGAGAGGAAGAAGAGGGAGAAGGAAAGATAGATCAATAGAGAAAGCAAGACAGAGGGAGAAAGAGAGATAAATAGAGAGACTAGATAGATAGGTAGATAGATAGGGAGAGAGAAACAGAGGGAGATGAATAGAGAGAGAGAGAGAGAGCAAGACACATAGAGATAAAGAAAAGGTAGAGGGAGAAAGAGAGAGATAGATCAACATAGAGGGAATAAGATGGAGGGAGAAAGAGAGATAGATAGATCAATAGGGAGAAAGACACACAGATAGAGAGAGAAAGAGAGAGATAGATCTTCAGCTGACTTGAGATCAACATTCATGGCAAGCAAAGACTCAATCTCCTCTTCTCTTACCTGTTATCTTCTTTTGTTGTCTCTCTCTTCCCCTCTTCCACCCATCTCATCCTCTCCTTTGTTGGAGCTCCTCTTTCTTCTCCCCCTCCAGATCATCCTTTTGGTCATCAGATTCATGTTTTTTTCATCTCCTGCCGCTCCATCACGTTGTTGTGGTTAGCCTTTACCTTCCAGATTAATCTCTCTTTCTTCCATTTCCAACCCGATGCCTCTTACTCTCTCTTGTTTCTCTCTTCTCTTCCTCCTCTTTTGCCTTTTTCTCTCCTTGTTCTTATCTCCACTTTCTATTTCCTTTCTTTGTTTGGTCCTTTTTTCTGCTTTATCTCACATAGCCATCGCAACTTACGTCATCTTCTCGTTTCCTAATTGAGAATGTTCAACTTTGGTCTCTTCAGGTTCAACTGCTCCAGACTTTGCACCATACACAAGTCACCTGCAACATCAATCATTTTTTACCAAAACAGAAATTGAGAAATCAATTAGATAAATAGTGCATTAAATACTTCTATTCTTTGATGGCAATGAATGCTCAACGGAAAAGATCATATAAATAGAATAATATTTAGTGAGCAAGAGAAAGAGTGAGATAATGATTTTTTTTGAAAGAAGAGTGAGATAAAGATACGGAGAAACAGAAAGACATTTAAAAATAAACACATGCAGTTTGTTTAGTTAGCAAAGAAAGAAAGAAAGAGAGTTGTTTAGTTAGCAAGAGAAAGAGAGCAAGGGTTATACAAAAGAGAGCTCAGAAAGATTGATTCATTGGGAGACAGACCAAGTATAGAGAGAAGAAAGAGAAAGCAATGGCTTTCTACACGGAGACAGAGGGAACGAGAGAGAACGAGAGTAATGAGAAAATAAGATCTGATCCCAGAACACATAATTACCAAATTTCACCAATCATTAATACAGGGAGAACCCGTGCACCGATCATTAACTTTCACCAATCTAGACATTGAATTTTCGACAGACATCAGTTCCACAGGTAAGCTGAGAATTAATTGGAGCATGTTTCTTATTAAATGAATAAGATCTATCATCATATACGAGGGACAATTATGGGTTTGTAATCTGGACGGGATGTTGACGAGTCATCCTCATCTTCATCATGCAAGACCAGAATAATGGCAAAGATCATCATGATTATTGTCATCCTAGCCACAGACCAATGATGAGGATACTGATGTCTCACCATCATCCCTCATCATTGATTTGTCATCTGAAAGAATCGAATTTGAGAAAGCAACGAGAGATCAATCATGAGTCATCATCATCAACCATCACCGTTTTATGGATTAAGGACGATGACAATGACGTCCTTATCATCATCATCAATGTCATTGCCATGTCAGTAAAGGGAAACGATGAGGCTGACATAGATATTTGAGGATATTTTTGAAAGAGATTCTCATTCGATTTTATACTTGACCTCCATCTCACTTTGTTTTCACACCAAATGATCCTGAGCTATTGTATCCACCAAGCATCAAAAGTTAAAATAAGAGAGTCATTTACAGATTCCGATGTGAATGTGACATTGACCCTGATTAACCAAATGTTTTCTAGAGAGCGGAACAAGAGATTAGAAACAATTACTGCCCCAATGTAAATACTGTTAGGAAATAGGTGGTGTGGCCTATTAGGCCCACTAGACCTTTAGCCCACTAAGGGTTTCTTCTCTTAGTCCCACATGAGATAAATTACTCATACTCTCTCTCAGCCCTATATAAGGGCATGTATCCCTTCCTTTCAAAAGTACGGAAGAGCTATCCATCTTCTTCTCTTTTCGACAAATACTTCCCATTAAAACCAAACAAATCAATATTTCAAGATTTCCCTGTTAAATCATCAATTTGGCACCGTGAATCATAGTTTATAGAATAATCATTCGTTGAAGTTCTGAGATGTAGTTCTCCATTATCTGATCAAGAATGACTAAGAATGGATTTCCCAGCTTGACTCGATCTCCGTAAACTTATCAAATGTGATGATATGATTCCAGAGAGAGAGAGAGATCTTAGTGTTCCAATGACATAGAAGAACCTTTCCAATAGTCCCAGTACATGTCCAATTTACAATGTCAGCTGAGAGAGAGATGATAAAGGAGGAAGGAGCCAGTGGTGGAAATGGAAATGTGTCCAAATATGAGACCCAAAAAAACAAAAATGGAAAAACCAGTATCAGAAACCGCATATCTACCAAACTCTCTGGCCGAATATGAAGCAGAGCAGAAGAAAAATGATTCAATACAAGATTGAGCTAGAGAGAAATGATCCCTAACCTTTGGGCCCTGCAATCGATGGCTGTGTTCTTCTTGCTCGACTGCATGATGAAGAAATTAGTTGCCGCATTGAACGACTTCAACTGCAGCACACAGAATACAAATAAAATTTAGAACTTGTCCTAAAACGCGTTAACCAGGTAGAGTTGACCATGTTTTGACTGAGTCTGTCAAAACATGGCTGATGGCCAAAATGAAGATTGAGTATTCTGCAATCAATAAAATAATATCTTAGACAAAGTCAATCATTGATCTGACCTCTATCTTTGGTTTGCTGACTTTTGTGTCCTCAAATCATCTGAGATTCATCATCATCACTGGGTCAGTCGTAACAAGGCTCATGCCGACGGAATCTGAAGGACAAGACTGGACAGAACGGCATTTAGGTCAGTTATCTGTCAACAAGTTTGCAGTTTTATCAAGTTTCCATCTGATTGGCTGAATGGAATGGACCACTGAATGGGAAGAGAACAGTGATAAAGATAGAGTAAATCACCAGCACCCAATGATGGAACAGGACAGTATGTAATGGAACAGAACACACAGTGTGATGTCTTTAATTCCATTCCCATTCTGAGGTCAGGATGGATGACTGATGACAGTAAGGAACTAAAAGATGGACATTCATCCTTGGCCTTAGTCATAACTTTGGCTGACAGTCCCCATCTCATTCGGCCTTTCTTGACCATCGAAAAATCTCTCCAAAAAAGCCAACTATATCAGCAATCCTCGCGACGCTTCATCCCAACTCAGCAACCCTAAATGAGCTTTATCTGATTGCTTCCTTCACTGATGCATTGACTTTCTGATTCCCATATGATAAAAGGAACATATTTGGGTCTCAAAGAGCATTGACCCAATAGAGTTGACCTAGAGAAACATCTTCCCGGAAAGGCCAACCATAGCTTCTAGTCCTACAACTTCGACCCTAATAAGCTCAATCTGATTTTTTTCATGGATGTTGCCTTCTCTGTTCATTATCTTCATATCAAAGGTGTTTAAACCTTCATACTATCATATGCTCTGATTGATATCTGTAACTGGGACAGTCAGCAGAATTGACCATGCACTAGAAGCTTGACTTCTCACAATTTGACCTGCCGGCCTTTTTCTCTATCCTCATTTTCCATCAATTCACCTTAAAGAAAACCCACCCAAAACTTCTAGTCCTGAAAATTCAAGGACCCTAACCCTGCAACTGTTGGCCCAAACAATCCCCCTCTTGATGCTTCAAATTTCCTTTTTCTCATTTCCATGGAGCTAAATATTCATCAGTGGGCCAAAAAAAACATGATCTGCCTGCCCTTTTTTCTCTCTTCACCACAGAGAAACCACCGCCAAGTCATCAAAAGACATCAGCCCAAACCCTGCAACTTCAGCACAAATGATCACCCTCTGATCTTCTTGATCTTCATCATTATCATCAGCATCTTCTTCATCTTCTTCTTCTCAAATTCACTGAGCTAAATCGACACAAGTGGATCACTAGAACTGAGAATCTTGTGGCAAGGGGGGTCTCACAACATTTCTCCGAAGCCAGATTTCATAAAGGACCATATGAAAGGCATCATAATCTCGGGGCTTCGTGTGCCACTGGAAATGCATCCTTACTGCCAACAAATTCTGATGCATCTCCAGATACTTGTCCAAAGTCAATGCCTTGAGAATGTCCCTAAGATGGGGTATGTCAAGGGTGGCAACAACGAGGGAGAACTTCTTCCAGTTTAGGATGTCTGTAAAGGGGAGATCATAGTGGTTGGCAATGATGACTGGTACACAGCCATAGAAGATGGCATCAGCAATCCTGGCCGTGTTGACCTCGAAACCCTTGACATGGAGGCAGAACCTACTGCTGAGTAGAGCTTCAGAGTACTGTACTGAGAGGCGGCCATTGAAGACAGAGATCTCAGAGTCATTTCCCCATAACTGGAGAAGCCTCTCTCTCACTGGTGAGTTCATTGTTCCCGCAAAGAAGGCTAGCTTGCTCCTACAATTTAATGAAAATAAAATATTAGCACAAATCATCAGCCTTTATTCTTTCAGAGTAACCAACGAAATACTTACGTTAAATAACAAAAAAATTGTTCATCATAGTTTACAAGTCCAAACTTTTATTATCTTATTTGAATTCCAAGGATTTTTTTTAAAAATTGTGAACGACGATCACATGCCCATGCTGTGGTCACCAATGACTTCAACTGCAGTCACCCATCCTGGTACTGCTCTTGCCCAAGCACACTTAACTTTGGAGTTCTATGGGATACGGTACACTAGTGTGTACTAGTGTGAATTCCAAGGATCTTGTGGGGCTGAGATTCGTTTTGCACAATGCAAGTGGATTTGACAGTTAGAGGGAATGATGGAGAATATGTCTAATCAAGATATTATTTAATTTTTGCTTACTTCAGTTTCAGATTATTGCTTATTCTTATTGAGAAATGAAACATCTACTTTTAATAGTTCAGACTCGTTTTAATCCAACATCCCATTTCTGGAAATCCACTTTTTAGTCAATCATATTTCAATTCTAGACAGAAACAGAAAATTTGAGCACGCAATTTTATAGTAAAAAAGTTTCTATAGTTAATTTTCAACAATATAAGACTTATTCATGTTAAATGATGCAGGGATTCCACATTACAGTCAAAGGGCATAAAGTAGAATGTGTGTCATCAAGATTTAATTCTCATATTCCTTCATAAGTTTCATATTATTCTTTATTCTTTTTGACAAACGTAAGATCTCTTTAAATTTATAGAAGAAATTTTTCATCCCACTTTATTCAGAGAAAAACTTTCCAGTCATTGCTTTTAGTGACTATCATTTTGCAGTCCTCGACCAAATACAGAATTATTGAAAGCAATAGGATTCCATTAATCATAAAAATGGTGAAAGTGAGATGCAGGTCTCAGATATTAAACTGGAGAATGAAGGTCTACCTTTGAGAAGAATAAATGCCAGGAGGATCTCCCTTTCTTGGCCAGATCTGAGGCAGGCAGACGTCCTTGTGTGCCACATACCCAGAAAGGAAATAACTTGCTGAGCAGACGACCTGAATGGCACTAAGCTTCACCTCTTCAGCTTTGTTCATGGCTGACCTACCAGCCGAATGGCAAGCCACGTAGAAGTGGTCTGCACCTCCACTTCGATTCCAAAATGGGTAATCCTGCATGATTTCATAAACATATCTTTGGATGAAGTCTGCGATACCGCCCACATCGACCCGCCTATCATGCCTCAGCCTGGCAATTGAAAATGGCAGAAAGAAGAGATCAGCTTCGGACGAGCTTTTAGTGATGAAATGGCTCGCCACTAGGAGTTTCTTCAAGTAGCTCTCACTAGCATAGTTTCCTGATGGTTCGAAGCTCACAGGAAGGAGTGTGTGAGCAAAGGGATGGTTTTTCTTGTGGGGATAGACATAAATTTTAAACTTTCTCTTCATCTCCCGATAATCTTCAAGAAATGAGTCTTTGTCATGAAAATTAGAGCTCCGCACTTTGTTTCCTGGACATCATCAAAAGGTGAAAATAGAAACGACATTTAGAGCCCTTTCTCTGCCGCAAGGCAGGAAAATTACAGTTTTTCCAATAGAAAAAGGGTCACAATTCAAAACTATAAAACCATTGGAGCATACATAATTATTTTCTCAGTGTTCGTGTTACTTTCCTCAACTACTACTGTCAAAAATCCTTTTATACTACCTGCCAATAGTATTATTAAGAGGAAGGAAAACAACGAATTAAAGCTACTCAAAACATTTGATTATTCTATGTATACTGGGAAAGAAAGAGATAAATCTCTCTGTTAATTTATAGATCTGTTTATTCGTAATGAGGATAGGCATGGTTCTTCGGCATCCTGTTCAACTCATGGTAATCCTTAAGAAAGGAGACTCTGTCATCATAAACAGAGTATCTGGTATTTTTACCAGGACATCATCAAAGGAAATGAATTAGAATCCTTTTTCTCTGGCACAAGAAAGGAAAATTATGTTTTCTTTAATTGAAAATGTAGGAGATTTAGGCAGATGCAGTAAGTTAAATAAGGATGAAAATGCAGCAGACGTTCTCCTCTCAGGCTGCAACAAATAGTAGAAGACTCAGTGCCAGATGCCCTTCTCAGACACCAGTTGATCAAAGCTTCAGGCCATGAGAAAGGGTAGATAGATGAGAGAAGAGAAGACACCCTTTAGGATTCTGATATAGCTTCAACTATAGCAATAGAGTTTTTCCCCGATTCGTTCCGCAGTCAAAATGGGAAAAGGTAGATCGGAGAAGGCAAGAGAATGGAAAGATAGGGGAAGAGAAGATAGTTCTGTAAGATTGGATCTCGATCTTCTTCTGGCTGTCGAGAATGCTCCTTCTGACTGCTCCAGCTCCCGCCTGCCGCTTGGGATTCTTTAAACAAGATGTCGTAACTGTTTCCTCCCTCGCAGTCTTATTTATAGGTGCCTGGGGTGAATTCAAATCACACTCCCTGCGTCGTTTCACCCCCCTTCCGTAAACGACAACTTTAAGCTTTGCGGAAGTGTTTATCAGATTCAAAGAACGGAAAACTCCCAATAATCCTGTTAGGGCATTACATCCTTACTTAACTTACATTTTTTGGCCCTCTAAGACCCTAATCCAATATTACAATGGTCACTATATAACGGTAATGAACAACAATCATAATGGAATGGAATATAAAGGAAATGCATAACAAAACAGGGTTCTTGACAACTCTTAAAACTCCCCCTCGAGCTGGGAGTGGATGTCCGTCAGTCCCAGCTTGCCTATTGTTCAGTTGATTGCTAGGCCATGCACCCCTTTAGAAGATATGTGCTCATTGATCGATAGATTGGACATAAACAATGTTGAGTATTCCACATTCCAGATTTTTAGTTAATAGTGTCTGTCAATTTCAACATGTTTAGTTTGACCATGATCGACTGGATTGTGTGCGATCTCAATAGCAGACTGATTGTCACATCAACTTAGTTGGCATGGCTGGCTGAATCCAAAAATCCTGCTGTATGTTTCGAATCCATATTTCTTCACAAGTTCCCAGTGATAATGCATGGAATTCAGCGACGGCACTAGATATGAAGACAACACTCTCTTCTTTGTGTTTTCCTCTAAGATATACAATCTTCCCACATAATCTGCATTATTAAGGCTTGTTTGCTTGAAAAAGTATCCAGTAAACCAGGTGTTTCCCTCAATATACTGCAGTTTCATGAGCTTCTCTTGGGTCTTACATGATTTGACTCACTAACCAACAGTGAATGCAGTGTCAGGCTGAGAGTGATATAGATACAGGATTTTACCAACTAACTTTTGATATTGTCCATTACAGTTGGAGGGTTTGCTGTCTACTCTCCCAATTTCCAATCCAGATCCACTGTAGTAGGGTCAGGTGTGCAGCAGAGCAAACTAATTTCCTGAAAGTAGATCTAAGGTATACCAAAGTTATGCCATCACAATACCATCCATAGAATAAGCCATTTCAATTCAAAGAATCTCTTTGTCGTAATCTCTTGATGCCAAATTCTTTAGATAATTAGTTATGGAATATTCGTATTTCGCCAGTATTGTCACCTGTAACAATCATATCATCCACATATACAAATTATACTGTGTCTCTGGCTTAGTATGCTTGATAAAAAGGGTATGGTCGCCATTGCTCTGTGTAAATGCCATAGGATACATTGCCTTGGTTAGTTCCCTTACCCATCCAGTGCTGTATGTAGTTTGCACAAAGCAGCGTTCTCAGATGTCTTATAGCTGACAGGAGTATGCATATCAATTTCTTCTTTGAGCTTACCATGTAGAGATGCATTTTAAGATCCAGCTGATGCAATTCCCAACTCCAGATAACAGCTAATGCAACTAGGATTCTTGCTCCATTCATTTTTGCAACTGTAACAAAGGTTTCACTGTAATTCAACACAAAAGTTAAATTATGTCCTTCAGCCACATGTTCTGGTTTGTACCGTTTGATGTCTCCATCTGCCTTATACTAAACCATGTATACCCATCTGCAGCCTACTACCTTCTTTCTTGGTGGGAATGGAACTGATAAAGTTTAGTTACAAGGCCAATGATACTAGCAATGTATCAAGAAGGAAATTGAAATTCAACTTGTCCACAATATCCACTCTTATAGACGTATATCGATATCGTTGATAAGAAACACGACAACTCCTTGGAGTGATCACGACGGCTCTTGTCTCAGAGCTCCTTCGAGATCTTGGCGTTCCCCCTGCCTTGGGTGGACTCCTCCCTCCTCGAAGTTCAGTTGCGAAGTCGACCACCTAGCTCCCCTAGCCGGTCGCCAGCTCCACCCTTCTCGTCCGGGTAAGAAACTTCAAGATCAAGAAAGAAAACAGTTACCTCTATTTGCTATTCTAGCTTTATTTTATATGCGTCCGGGGAATGTCTTTTCCCGCCCAAATCACTGGGTCTGGTCAACCCTCCGCTGACCAGATCTGAGCTTCCGTCTTCGGTAAGTCTTGAAATAACGCGTATCAGCCGACGTCCAATGACCAAGTACAGTCCTTCTCGAGTGCCATCATCTCGTCTTCCATAGGCTGTTTCCAGTTTGGATCTGATAAAGCTTCTGAGGCAGTTATTTGAATCTGAATTGAACCCACTATAGACATGAATACTTGATAAGAAATTGAGAGACTGATGGGGGAGCCATACTGTTGAATAGGATATTTTCCCTTAGCTACAAGCCCAACAAGTCTACTAAAAAGGGTATATACATCCTTACTGACTGGCTGTTTTCTTTTGGTATAAATTTGGCTGAAATCTTTGATGGAAGAGAGTGGTAAGTTGATTGCTTCATTCTGAGCTGGTTCAATCACTTTCCCCTGGTGATATGTGACCATCTCTTGGAGCACAGGTAGGGAACCTTTTTGATCTTCCACGACTTCTTCTCGTTCTTTGACAGTAAATAGTTCCCTGATGCTAGTTATCATCATATGGATAATAGGGAGTATCCACGTCAAACTTGACATCCTTGCTGGGTCATCGAGTAGCCCACAAAGATACATCTCAGTACTCTGCGGGAAATTTTGTGGGAGGATAATACATGGACGTAGGCTGTACACCCAAATACCTTTAGCAGAAGGGCCGGCCTCCAATGACCTAAGGGCAAATGGGATCCTATCTCCTCCACTAGCCCCCCCCCCCCCCCCCCCCCAAAAAAAATATATATTGGTGGACCACTGGTTGATCAAATGAGTAGAAATTAGGAGTGCATCTCCCCAGAGGAAGATTGGAACATCACCCTAGAAGAGTAGCAATAAGTGCTCTAGTAACTCTAACAAGTGCAAGCTCTTCTGTTGAGCCACCTTAATCCGTTGGGGATGTTGATGCAATAAGTTTCATGGATTGTGCCTTGTCCATAAAAGAATCGTTGTTGTGTGTCATCGATGAAGTCTTTGGTGTTGTTACACTGGGATCATTTGATACTCGAAGTAAACTGGAGTGAGACTAATTTATGAGGAGAGTCTCTGCCCAACTCGTTTCTCACATGTGGCTTGAAGAGCTCGATGTGATGTCTTTCTTCTGTTTCTTTCTCTTTTCCATATACTTCTGGGGAAGTCCCATGTCATAATGTTGGCTGAATAATAGTAGCTCAAATTTTACGATAAGTGTATTCTTGTAATGATTCTTGTAATGATAATGATACTATCGTAAAATTTGAGCTACTATTATTCAGCCAACATTAATGATATGGGACTTCCCCGGAAATATATGGAAAATAGAAAGAAAATAGTAGAAGGAAATAAGTGCTTCTTGCGGCACATTTTAATCAAACAGGTGATAAGCACTCTTCAAAGCTTCAATCAAACACGTAGCAGAGAATAAATACAGCCTGCTTAAATACATACCTGTAGTGGCTCTGATAACATGTTGGAGATTTAGACAGATGTAGATGCAGCAGACATTATTCTCACAAGTAGCACCAAGCAGTAGAAGACTCAGTGCCAGATGCCAATTGATCAAAACTTTGCACCAAGAGAAAGGGTCGAGAGATGAGAGAAGAGAGAAGAGAAAACACCATCTAGGATTCAAAGGGAATACTGATAAGATCTGTGATCCTATTAAGAATAAACCTCAAATGAAAACCAAAATCTTTATTTGGACTCCAATTCAAGAAAGATGGAACTCCATAAACGCAACAATTTAATGGCTTGGATCCTGTTGAAGATCAGACGTCCTCCCCTCCTTGAGCTGGAGGATTTCTACTCCCGCTGCGACACACTTGAGTTTTTGATTTTCCAAAAGGTGCCCCGATGAGTAGTCTTTCCCTTTATTTATAACCTTCTCGCCGTGCTGTCAATTTGAAGACGCACATGCTGCTCTTGCGGAACATGTGGATTGTGTTATGTGACGCCTCCTCTTCACTTTTTGACAAGTCCGAGTAGGGACTCTATCAAAAAACTCCCAATAGTCCTTTTAGAGCATTATCTCCACATTTAACTTACATTATTGGTTCCTTTACGACTGTAATCCAATTACAATGGCCAATAAATAACGGTAATAAAAATGGTCATAATAGAATAGAACAGAAAGGAAATGTATAACGGAACGGGATTCTTGGCCCATAACAAAAATGAAAGGCCTTAACTCCGTAATTTCCTTGGCGAGTCTGATTATTCTAGACAATTACATTATCAGTTAGTTTGGAATAAAAGCTTGCAATTCTTCACGTGCAGGTTGACTTTTCTAAAAATTCCTTTTACATCACCTGCCAAGATTATTATTAAGATAGATGAAAATTAGCATTTAACTTGGCTCAATATATGGGAACGGAACACACAGTGAGAAAGAAAGAAGTAATATGGGTTTTATTTATACATCTACTTACTGTCTGACTATTTTTCGTGAGGATAAACATTAATCTTAAAAATCCTCCTCCGTTCATGGTAATCCTCAAGAAAGAAGACTCTGTCCTGGAAAACAAAGCTCCA
The DNA here is from genome assembly GCF_029677425.1 of Wolffia australiana. Lineage (NCBI taxonomy): Eukaryota > Viridiplantae > Streptophyta > Magnoliopsida > Alismatales > Araceae > Wolffia > Wolffia australiana. The sequence goes on from NC_135838.1 coordinate 1,096,943, forward strand.
GCTATTGTTTCCTGGGCATCATCACGCGGCGACAAAAGGAACTGGATTTTAATCTCTTTCTTTGCCACGTGTCAGGAAAACTACGATTTATTACTTTAAAAAAGGCCATAACTGATTATTTTTTCCTGGAAGTCAGATGATAATAGACAATTACATTTATCATCATTATGGAGTAAAAACTTGGAATTATAAGCGTGTCTATAGAATTTTCTCCAGAGCTACCGTGAAGATTCCTGTTTTTGTTCACCTGCCAATTGTATAATTTGACTTGAAACATTATATCATGCAGCAGTGAGTGAAGAAGACGGAGATATACGTGTTTCGACTATCCTTCATCAAGCTCTAACAAAGTCTTTCAGGCCTATCACACTATTGTATAAAATAACAAGTTCCAACTATCAAATAAAAAATACCCAGCAGACGACATAACTCATATTTAAACGTTGAAATAAAACAAAACTCGGACTTTTATAACGACGGTCATCATTCCCACGAAGAAAAGTGATATAAAGATTTCCAATATCTGTTAATCTGTCGAAACTACGGTTCATACTGGCGTTTGATCGCGGCGGATGAAGAATTCTCTAACAAGTAAAAATGGCTGACTAGAAATTCCCTCCAATCAGAACACCCAAATAGGATCTATCCAGGTCAGATAACTCATCCTTAGGCGTCAAGATAGAGAAAAAACCAAATTTTGAGACGATAATCGTCATTCTCTCAAAAATAAAAAATACATAAAGATATCCAAATTCTGTAAAACGGACGCATAAAAGAATTTCTGAAATGCGAACCTGCACGGCCGCCAACTCCGATTGTTCTTTCGATTGCTTCCCCTTTCGCCGCGGATTTGTGATCACTTCCATCAACACTTCCCGCGGCAATTCCTGGAAATTGAGGACTACTGTAGATCAAGCCGATGACCGATGTGGCGGGAACGTACACGAGAAGGATGACAGCGACGGAGAAGACGGCGATCGAGACGAGCGCGAGGCGAGAACGAAACATTTGAACTAACTTCTGAGTTTTCAATTCTAACCAACGGTTCTATATTTATAGAGAACAGCGATGACGAATTTGAAATCGTCCCGTCATCCGTCCGGGAATTTCCCTCTAATAATAAAAAACCCAGGTCCTAAGTCAATAAGTGTATTCTTGAAATGCAATGTTTTGTATTAGTTATTTGTAAAAGAACCGATTAATCGGCATATTGTTTAATCAACACAATGGCAGTGACGGTGACGATGACGAAAGCTATCGGAGTCCTTAACATGATGACGAGACAAAATTGTCGTCGTGTCTCGTCATTTTCCCTTTTTTAGCCTTGCTCAGATGGTGAAATTGTTATGATGATAACTATATTCCTAACTAGAGAGAGGGAGGGGAGAAAGTCCTAAAGAGCATGACTTCATTTGGTTTTGAGGAAAGGTTTAGCATAAGAATTGGTTTGGTATTAGGTAATCAACGGAAGAAGTCATGGTCATGTGAGAGTTGTTCCCAATGGAATAATCTTGACAACTATTTTGATTAAAATTGAAATAATATTTCTATTTAAAATCACTGGCATGTAAGTGTCTCATATATTTTATAGATAATGGAACAAGTGATGTATTTGTAACCCAATACTTATGTTTTAAAAATATAAGCATAATGTGTAGTTATTATTATCCTTTATAATTTTTCATTATAAATGTATTAAATGTAAGATAAAAGGAACAGGAAAAAATATTTCAAATTTTCCTTTTTAGGTATCAAAACATCATTATTATGCCACGGGTGTTAATAACCATGTCTCTCATTCCATAAATAATTGAGAATTGGCTATACACTCATATTAAAACATTTATTAAGGATAGAACAATGATGATATTTAGGTACTAACCTTGGACCCAAAAACTCTACTGGTCCAAAACAAAATAATATATGCTCATTTGAATAGCTTATTATCTTTGTTTTCACTGCCATTGCTGTTTTTGCCATCATCATCATCTTGCCATCACTGCCTTCGCAGTCATTATTGTAGCCTTATGGCCTTAACAATCTTCCTTGACATGCCTCATCCATTACACGACCATCGTCATTAGGCGTGTTGACCAGATGATGAACCATCATAAGTTTTGTTCAAAAACATCATATGTTATTGTTCGGAGTTGTGGGCGGATGACTGAGCACATTGTCTTCAGTCATTTGTCATTTGTCATATATCACTGATGACTAATGATGAAAGTGACAGAATGCATGACATGGATGACTGATGATGTCCATGGTGACTGAAATGTAAAGGAATACTGATGGAGCAGGAGACCCCCCTTCATCAAGAACGACGCCGAAGCCATGTCGTTGATGGTGATAGCCGTCGGCTCGGGCCATGCTAGTTCGGCACGTCAAGAGGAAGGCGTAGGCATTCCAACTCTCGTTAGTTTCAGGCCATATCCCCGCGCACGGCCCCTTTTCGAACCTCTGTTTTCATCCTTTTTATTTATTTGTTTGTTTATTTTAAGGGGGGGGGGGGCTGTGTCTAATGGGCCCCTCTTGTGGACCTCTATTAAGGGGCCCATTACCATTCCCCATATAAGGGATGGAGTGGGTGCCCAAGCAAGGGGGTCAAAGTCAAAGTTTTATTTTGAAAAGAGGGACCCACCAATCCACGTTCGTGAGATAGACATAAAGAGAAGAAAGAGAGGGGAGGAGAAGGAGTGTTCGCTGCCGACCGACCACCACCAATCGCTACCGCCATGCGCACGGCATGCTCGGACACCGACGCCTTGCACCGCCGAATCACCCGCTGCTGTCCGCCACCAAGCCGCAGCACGCCCGACACGCTACGCTCGTGACCGGCCGCTTCACACGCTTGTCGCGTGCTGCCGTGAGCCCGCTGCGCACCACACATGACCCGTCACCGCGCCCTCGCAGCGTGCCGCCGTGCGCCCGCCAGGCACCGCCCATGACCAGTCGTCGTGCGCCGCCGTGCACCTGTTGCACACTGCCCGTGACCAGCCTTTGTGCACCGTCGTCCGCCTCTAAGCCACCGCACCTGCCCGTGCGAGCCACCGGGTGCCCACTGCGCGCTCACAATGAGCTGTTGTGCGACCTGCCACGCACCGCCCTTACCAGTCTCTATGTGCCGCTGTCCAACGCTGAACCTCCGCGCGCGCCATCAGCAAACTGCCGTGCGCCCGTCGCGACGCCACCGACGTTTACGGCGCCGTCGCCGACACCCATCGCGTCATCGCTGACGCGCGCCGCGCCACTGTTAACGCCCGTCGTGCCGCCGCAAACGCTTAGCGCGCTACTGTCGATGCTCGCCATGCTGCTGACGTTGCCAACGCCCACCTTGCTACCGCCGCGCTGTCGCCGACGCCCGCTGCACCGCCGCTGATGCCTACCATGCTGCCACTAACACCCACTGTGCCACTGCCAGCAGTGCAGCCTCCACTGCCAGACGCAGCGGCCGCACCGCCGCCAACACTGTTGCTTTATAGACGGTTGCAACGCCTCAACGCCGCAGACGCTCCACCGCTGTGTCACCGCCCAAGCCGCCGCCACGCTGTCACTTTGCTGCCTCCTGCGCTGCCTGAGCCGCCATCGCGCCGCCGCCAGCCGCTCTACCACTCCACTACCGGACACCACCGCCACCCACCCTGTCGTCGTGTCGCCACCACACCGTCGTCGCCGGCGCAGCTGCTTACGACGCTGACGCACCGCCTGTGATGTCGCACTGCGCGTGCTGTCACTTGTAACACTTAAGCCGCCACACGCTCTATCGCTCCACAGATTGCGCTGTCGCTTGCGCCTCCGCTCATGATGACATCGCCATTGCCCGCGCCCTCGCTTTGCAGTCCGCGCCCCTGCCCGTGCCACTATGCAGAAAGCGGTCGCTGTTGCTAGCGCCGTTCTTGCCACTCGCGCCACCGGCCATAATGCCTCTTCGCAGCCTACCTGCGCCACCTCTGAGCTACTACAATCGCTGCACCATCATCCCTGCCTCGTCTCCTCCGCTCCTGCATCACGACTCCTGAGCCACTTCACGCTGCCAGTCGAGCGACGTCGTGCTGGTCTCCGGCACAGGTCCACCTACTCCGCCCACCGGTTTCTGCATCGACAAAGTACCACGACTCCGGAGCGACGTCACCATAGAGGTACCTCGCTCCCCTCGCTTGCTCATTAATTTATGTTGTGTCTTATATCTTTCAATTGCACTCCACTGTGCTTGGGCTAGAGTAAATGAGAGGATAACAGACACGAGAGAAACTAGCAAGCGTCTTCCCTAGGTAAAGGGCGAGCGCGTCCGTTACGTGAGAGCACCCAACGGACTGAGTCCGTTTGGCATCTTGGACACCTTCATCACTCCGACGAGGGTCAGGAGGTCACCGTCTCTGTCATCGATTGCCCACCCCAGAGCCTGGAGCTTGGCGAACCCCACGAGTCAAGGCCTGCGCATACCTTCGCCACGGAGTCTTTGCATCTCGTAGTCGCATCTCCATAGGTCCACACCCGACGGACAATGTCTTTGACAATGTCAGCTATCAAACCGGTATCCGCGCATCAAATACATACTAAACAAAATCAATATAAAAGTGATGCAGGATGACTAGATGTGACGGAGCTAGGTGATGACGGGAACTGGATCCTAGGACGACTAAGGGTTATGGGATAATATAGACCACAAATCACACGGTCGAGTTCGAAAATTAAGTCCGGCAAAAATACTGATGGTGCAGCCCCTTTCCTCGTCGAGGGTGGGAGAACTGTCTTACAACCACCGTGGTGATGCAAAAGCACCAAAATCAATAACTTCGAATGGGCGATTTGCTTAGAAGACTCAAAATCCAAATCTAATCCGATGGCAACGCATGAACACTCGAAGAATACTGGACGAAGAATACAACACCAAAGAGTGCAGGAGTACCTCGGCACTTAATAGTGCGCGAAGAGGTTGCAGGGAATTCTTGACACGTCATTGGCGGGACGATTGACATGCACTTCGACAAGGTGTCGCAGATCCAACTGTGCGGTCAGTTGGCGGGGGGTCATGGGGGGCGTCGCCCCCTTGCGGGGTGCAGGGCAGTGCCCCGACACCTAAAAGGTATGCGCGGCGACCAGTGGCTGTGAGGGCGTCCGGGGGCACGGCGGGCGCGCACTGGCAGTCGGGGACTCTGCGGGCATAGGCGGACGGGGCGCAGCTGGCGCGAGCGGCTAGGCGCGCGGTGGGCGTGGCGGCCGGACATGCGGTGGCGCGAGTGGCTAGACGCGTGGCGGGCGGGGGTGGCCTGCGCAGGGCTGGCGCCTGTGCGGACGAGCGCCTGCGTGGGGCGAGCGCCTGTGCGGGCTGGCGCCTAGGGCACAGGCAGGCTAGGACGCAGGGCAGTGGCCAAGGAATAGGGAGCGGGCGCCCAAGGCGCAGGGTGGTGGCCAAGGGCGCAGCGCGCGGCGGCGATCAGCGGCGGTGGTGATCGGTGGTGGCTGTGACCGGAATGGGGTGGGGAAGATAGGGCAAGCCTTCCAAGGAGAAAAAAACTCAACTCTTGAAATAAACTCGCTAAGTGTTCTTTTGCAACATTGGCCTACATATAGGCCTTGGAGGAAAGAGAAAATAAGAAATAAAATAACCGTCAAGGATGAGGCGACATGTCGACTCGTCACGTCACGAATGGTTCTACAGTTGTCGTTGGCGACATGTCATGACGCGGGATATATCCTGTGTAAGTGGAGGCACGTCCATCGTTAGTGCGTTGATGTGGTCGTCATCATGGCGGTCCTTCAGTTGACGTTGATGACGGGTTAGGATGCGAGGCGTCTCTGATGACAATGGTGGCGCATCTGAAGATTGTGTGTTGACGTCGTCGCCACCATAAAGTCTCTTCATAGGTAGAGAAGATGGGGACGACAGTTGTCAATGACAACTATGGACAAAGGGGATGACAACCTTTCACAATGTAAATGGCAACCAATGATAATGGGGATGAAGATGTTCGAAGACCAAAAATCTTGGACGATGAGGGTGAGACATCTGACATCATGGACAATAACCATAGATGATGGGGATGACGCATGTCGTTGACTCATAAGAGGACCACCAACATTGCAGATGGCTCATGTGGAAAATGGGGAAAAGGACCGATTACGATGAGATGATGACCAACTACAACAAGGATGATGATGACAACAATGGGGACAAAGACTAACGATGATTGATGAAAACATGACAAACAATACTGATAACACCCTAATTTCTGTCTTTATTTCATGTTATTAGCAGGATTTCATGCATTTAAAGAGCTTAAAATGGGGTTGTTATCATATATTTACATGAAAATAGTGTTTTCTAGTGATTTCTGATTTTTTCCTAATTTTCTGTTAATTCTATGAATTTTAAAGGATTTATTGAAGCTCGAAATAATTATTTTTGAATGAAAATGGCATTTTAATATTTTATTTCAACATTTATCAGCATGGGAATGAATCAATGAATTTTCTAGAATTTTCTAGAATTTTTTACAAATTTTTAGGATTTTTCTGAGATTTATTTGAAAAGGAACTGTATTTATTTCAAGGGAAAAAAGTATTTTTATTATTTTTGCAAACTTTCGTTGCAAAAAGACCCTGAAAACAGCTCTCGGTCGCCACTGCAGGCGTAAAGATCCAATTTAAAATTTTACAGGGTTTTATTACAATTTTTAATATATATTTTTAATGTTTTAGGAGAAATCGGAGGAGAGAGAGTGCGCCAGGGGCATGTACGCAATTACTTTTGGGCGGCGTCCAAAAGCAATTCCAGGCTTTTTAAGGACCTTTCTGCAAAAAGGAGGATTCAAAATGCGCCAACCAATGAGAGAGCGACACGTCATTGCGTGTTTAAAACGAAACTAATAAATAAATCAATTTTAAATCCAATGGATTAAATTGGTTTAAAATTGATTTATTAATAACTTTTGATCCAGAAGTCCGATTGAGATGATTTTTTATGGATTTGTTCATCTTGATCCCCTCTTTCTATCTGTATGGTTGGATCATTCAGATCTAGCCTACATTGATAGATAAATATTAAGTACTAAACGGGGGTAAAATGGTGATTTTTACCATATAACCTAAGTATAAAAGCTAAATTTCGAGAGGGGGAGCTCATTCTTGATGGTTCTCTATTACAGCTGCAAGATAGAGAGGAGTCCCACCCTGGATCAAGTTATCTGGTACTTTTTCCTTGATTGTATTTGGATTTGTGCATTTTGAATGAGATTAGTTCAATTTCTTGTTTCTTCTTCTTGGTTTTGATCTGAAATTCTAAATTGCTTGGCTTGAGCGGCATGTACAAGCCCTGATTAGGATTGAGAGGAGAATTTGAGGGATTCAACTAAGCATTCAGCTGCATTCCAAAGAAAAACTCTAAAAAGATTAGTTTTAATTCTTAGGAGATTAAATTACCCCCATTTCAGTTCTGAATTATCAAAGTTGCAAAAACAAACCAAACTCAAATTAAAAATTCCCTTTTAACCTCTCTAATTGACCTCTTGGATCCTTTTATTAGGATCAAATAAGCCAATTTAGAACTCCATATTTCTTCTATTCATCTCAACTCTTCTACCCCCCTTTCTAAATTCTCATCTAATTAGGGTGACTTGATCCTCATTGAAGATCAAATTCAGTTTAATCAGAGTGAAACGACCAATACAATCACCAAATCTAATTCCTTACTAGATTCCCTTGGACGACACTCGTACTTATCACTATACGTCTTAAGTGGAGTTCTTATAAATTTTATTGCATAAGCCAAAATCCACAACGACAAGGGCTAAAAATTGCATAGTTTTTACCCCTATTTTCGGCTTATCAAATACCAACAAAAGGGATGATGACAATAGACAATTTGGGATAAGGATCACTGACTCATAGTATGATGATCATCAACGCCAAAGAGGAGAACCATGGACGGCAGGGATCTTGACTTCCAATTATAACTAGTGGCATGGATGACGACCTTTAAGGACAAGAATACTGACCGTCAATGACAGGGATGACAACCATTGAGGATGGGGATGACGATTGTCGAGGATGATAATGTCAATCGCCAATGACAGGAATGACGACCACCCATGAGGAGAATGATGACCGTCGATGATGAGGACGACGACCATCAAGTACAGGACAAAGACCCCCTAGGATGGGGACAATGACCACCAACAATATGGATGACTATTGATGACCACCAATCAAGTCGATGACAACTCTCGAGGACGGGAATGATGTCCATAGATGATGGGGAAAATGAATGCCAAATATGGGGATAAAGACCGCGAATGACTGGAATGAAGACCTTTGAGGATGGGGATGGTGACCGTGGAGGACAATAATGACCACTATTAGTGATAAAGGCAACGACCGTCAAGCATGAGATCAATAACCACCAATGTCGGGAACGAAGACCATCGAGGACATGAACAACAACAGCCACCACGCGTTGAGAACCATTGACAATATGGTTGACTATCTATGACCGTTGAGGACACATGACAACCTCCAAGGATGAGAATGATGACCATCGACAATGAGTAGTACTATGACTACTGATGTACCACAATCATGTTCCCAAATTAGCATTTTTTAAGGGTTTATGAAGTCACATAATCAAATGAATATGCATTTTTATGTTATATTCCATTTCCATGCAACTATTCACTCATTATGTAAAATTTCCTATTTTTAATGAAGTTTTGCATTTCTAAAAAATTATTATGAACCTTGTTGATAAAGTAGAAAGAAAATAAAAAGAATATATATATAATAGTAAGCAAATAATAATGAATAAAACTACTAAATAATAAATAAAAAAATAAAAGAGGGGAGAGTAAGCCGCCAAGGCCACACCGCATGCACACCCACAGCCACAAACAAGGCCGCGACCCCTCAAAGATGCCCAACATGTATACAAAAGAAGACCGGATCTGCCATCGCCAAAAGTCCGCAGATGTGCATTTTATCTAATATCGTTATCGAGTTCACAATTTATATAACACTTACAATTTATGAAGAAGTCAATATGGGATTAATAACACAGCTTTTCAGAGAGGATCGGGTCGGACCAGATCAGACTTGATAAGTCTTCACCGGGCTCGCAGGCCAACATAAACCCAAGTGATGTTTAAAAACTCTCGTGGGCCTCGCACAGCCCAAGCCCAAGCCCGAGTCGAGATGGGCTTTTCTTAAAATCCAGGTTTTAATCTTGACCGTTGATCTTCATTAAGAAGATCGAACGGTCAAGAGCACTGTTGATTTCTTTTGATATTTTCCTTTTATTTTTAGGTGACAGCTGACATGGACGAATAATGCGCGGACACATGGACTATCATAACTGACGTGGCACAACTGACTGTGCTGGGTCCACCGGAAATGAAGAGGGTCCACGGCTATGATGATCGGAAAGTCGAGAAGAAACTCGATCGTCTTCCTCCTCCCGCTGCCGTCTCCATCGCCAAAGACTTCACTCTGGCAACAAGAAGGCGGACTTCCGCCGATTCATCGCCGAAGATGGCGGCGGAAAGATCCCACATCGGTGAGGAAGGTCTTTGGACTGTTTCCGACCTATAAAAAGCAGTCAATCCCCGAACAGCAGATCTAATCTATCTTTCAACATCGCATTTGAATCCATTTTGTGAAATAAAAAAATGACGCAGGAGAAGATCCTCGGTCTTCTTCTCATTTCTATTGGGTCTCTCAGTCAACGAAAGTGACAGGGCCGTGACCTGAAGGGAGATTAGTAAGAGAGAATAATGGAAGAGGGAGAAGAATTCGTGAGCCAAACTTGGAAAACGACGTCACCGAGCAAGGAGATCTGAAGCCCATGGCGATCATCCACTCAATGGCATATTCTGGTAAGTCATGAATTTCATTACCTAAGTCTTATCTTGTTAAAAAATTAATTAGAATCAACTAAAAAGATTATAGAAAGCATTTTTTTTCATTTGAGCATTTCTTCAAACTCGTGATATGCTTGTTTTCACCACGATTTTTTAACAAGTATTTATAAATAGTTTTAAACCAACTAAAAACATATAAAATATACAATAAAATAAGGAAGTTACATGTCCTACTCTATATACCTCCTAAATAAAATTACATTTAAATTATAGTTCGCTCCTTATAAAAATACAATATAAATCCATTTTCTTCTCTTAGGCATTCTATCAAACACCACTCCTTCACGATTTGACTCTCAAATTTCTCGTACTACATGATTCTAAAAATTCCAAAAAATTATGTAAAATCATTAATTTACCTTTACTACAAATACATAAAATTGAGGTTTAAATAAAATATCTGGGGAGAATTCCCTTAATAAAACATATATACAATCAATAGTAGTATCATTTTGGGATCTTTTCTCTCCACTCACCAACTCATCAATTAATTCTACCTCTAAGTGCCAATCCTTGTGGATAGGACCTTAATCAACACTATACAATTCTGAGTAAGTTTACAAATTAAAATTTTTATTTGATTGAAGTGAAAATAATGACAGTGACACAAATTAACAGCCCTATTTTTGCTCCACCAAGGATGAGATCAATAACCACCAATATCGGGGATGACGGCCATCGAGGACATGAACAACAATAGCCAACACATGTTGAGAACCATTGCCAATATGGCTGACTATCTATGACCATCAAGGACACAGATGACAACCGCCCAAGATGAGAAGGATGACCATCAACAATGAGGACGATGACTACCATGGATGGGGATACTGACCACCGAGGATGAGAACAACAAATGTCACAGATCGGAATGATGACTGCAAAGGATGAGGACAACTACCACATACGCGAACGATGATTATCAAGGACGAGAACAAAGACCGTTGAGGATGAGAATGTCACCCACCAATGATGGGGATGATGACCCCCAAGGATGAGGACCACGACCAACATGGAGGGGAGTGACGACCTGCGACGACTAGGACAAAACCATTTAGGATATCAACCACTCCCTCTAACCAGTGTAGATGTCCAATCATGATGGGGATGACTACCTATGGCTGCCAACATTAGGGAGGGCTAATGATGATGCCATCAATGACGAACGTTGAGGATGAGATAACTATTGTGGACATTAAAATTTTGATTTTAAATGATCAAAATGTTACAACTGAAAATATGTCTTATACCCAAAAAAATAAAAGGTCTAATTGCAAAGGATTTCACTTTTATGACTGCTAATGAAAGCTTGCTGTTCAGTCCTAGCTTGTAGATGGATGCAGCAATAACCAAGAAAAGTGGGGATTGATACCTCTTTCATGTTCTCAAATGAAGAGACATCATTTTCCTCACTGGTTTAGGTTGTGGGTCATATAGAAGATGGAGATGGAGAGGAAGGAAGAAGGAGAGAGATGGAGATAGAGAGAGAAAGATGTGGCAGGAGGACACGATAGAGAGAAACTAGGGTTTCTCATAGGTCGTTGATGTGATGTTTCCATACAACCCTTATATAAGGCACGTGAGAGAGAGAATGGTAGATGGGCTAATATAGGCCCAATAGAAGAGATAAGAGTGATATAGATAGTGAGAGAGATAATCTCTCATAGAGGCCCTTATTGGGCTATATAATGGAAGCCCAATAAGGGCTTTAAGATGTAGGCCTATATGGCCTACATGGGTAGGCCCTTATCGGGCCTACATAGTATACTCTAACACTCACCCCCAAGCTGGAACATGGACATCCATGTCCAGCTTGAAACATGGAAGCAAGAGCATGTAGAGATGACACAGCCGACGATGGAAATGACGCCATCGAGGATGATGACTCCGCCGCCAATTGAAATGATGCCGGATGACGATTGCGGGTGTTCCCACGGATGATGATGAAAGGTGCTCCGCCAAATGAAGATGGCAGGTGCTCTGCCGTATGAGATGGCTGGTGCTTTGCTGGATGATGATTGCGGGTGCTTCGCCGGATAAGATGGTGGGCGCTCCACTGGATGATAATGGCAGGTGCTCTGTCAGATAAAGATGGCAGCTCCACCGGATGAGATGGCAGGTGCTCCACTGGATGATGATGGCAGGTGCTCCACCGGATAATGATGGTGGGTGCTCCACCATATGAGATGGCAGGTGCTCCGCCGGATGATAATGACGGGTGCTCTGCCGGATGGAGATGGCGGGTGCTCCACCGGATGGGGATGGTGGGTACTCCGCCACATGGGGATGGGGGGTGCTCCACCGGATTAGATTGCGAGCGCTCCACCGGATGATTGTCGTGGGTGCTCTGCTAGATAAAGATGGCGGGTGTTCTGCTGGATGAGATGGCAAGTGCTCCGCCGGATGATGATGGCGGGTGCTCTGCTGTATGAGATGGCGGTGCTCCGTTGGATGATAATGATGGGTTCTCCACCCAATGAAATGTTTGGTGCTCCGTCGGATAAAGATGGGGGGTGCTCTGTCGAATAAGATTGCGGGCACTCCATCAGATGATGATGGTGAGTGCTCTGCAAGATAAAGATGGCGGGTGCTCCGCCGAATGAGATGGCAGGTGCTCCGCTGGATGATGATGGCGGTGCTCCGCCGGATGGGGATGGTGGGTGCTCCATCGGATAAGATTGCGGGCGCTCCACCGGATGATGATCACAAGTGCTCTGCCAAATAAAGACGGCGGGTCCTCCGCCAGATGAGATGGCAGGTGCTCCGCCGGATGAGATGGCAGGTGCTCCGCCGGATGGGGATGGTGGGTGCTCCATCGGATAAGATTGCGGGCGCTCCACTAGATGATGATGGCGGTTGCTCTGCCAAATAAAGACGGTGGGTGCTTCACCGGATGAGATGGCAGGTGCTCCGCCAGATGAGATGGCAGGTGCTCCGTCGAATGATGATGGCGGGTGCTCCGCTGGATGGGGATGGCGGGTGCTCTGCCGGATAAAGATGGCGGGTGCTCTGTGGGTCAAAGATGGCGGGTGCTCCGCCGGATGATGATGAAGGTGCTACTTAGGGATGGAGACGTTAATGATGATGGCAATGCCTCCCACGATGGAGAGAGGCGCCACGGATAATGAGATGATGTCAGAGAGCGCCGGAACGAAAATACATTGAAGATGCTCGGATAGTGCCAGAACGCACATGCATAGTAGATGCCCAGAGAGTGCGGAAGCGCACATGCATAGTAGACTCATGGAGAGTGTCGGAGTGCACATGTATTGGTGATGCCCAGAGAGCGCTGGAGCGCACATGTATAGGAGACTCCTGGAGAGTGCCGGAGTGCACATGTAGGGGTGATGCACAGAGAGTGCCGGAGTGCACATGTATAGGAGACGCCACTAAGATGAAGGAGATTCCAATGAGATGATGGAGACGCCGCCAAGATAAGGAAGATGCCACCGAGATGAGGGAGACGCCGTTGATGATATGATGCTGGCGAGAGGGAGTGATGCCAGTGATGGGGTGAGGCGTCACCGTTGTGGTAGAGATGTCGCCAATGATGAAGACAACATCGCCACTGATGAGGAGACACCGCTCGATGGAGAGAAACCGATGGAGGATGGAATGATATTTTCCCTCTTCCTCGTGAGCTTGCGGCCAGGGATTAGGCGATTCGGCGATAGTGGGAGGACGCCGACGGAGAGAGGGCATCGATGGAGAGAGGATGCCAATGGAGAGAGGGCGTCAATGGAGAAAGAGTGCCGATGAAGAGACGGCACCGGAGAGTGCAGGAGAGAGATCGGTCGCGCATAGAGATAGGAGTTGCTGGATGGATCGCCGCGTGGATCGCCGCTTAGGGCGGCGACTGGAGGGCCGCTGAGGGCGGCGGTTGGAGGGCCGTCGAGGGTGGTGGCTAGAGGGCCGCCGAGAGCTAGAAGCGTTTACCTCTTCAACGGTGACTCCCCGCGCTACCAATTCCGGTGGTGGACGGAAGGTGGGAGCGCACGCCCGAAATGGGCGGCACTGACTGGGAGAAGGGGGCGCCCAGAGGAGGGCCGCAGCCGGCTGCCGCTACACCCAGAGGAGGGTGCACGGCCAGCCGCAGCTGTGCCTAGAAAAGGGCATGCGGCCTGCCCCCCCTGCGCCCAGAGGAGGTCAGGTGGCCGGCCAGTGCTGCACCTAAAGAGGGTGCGCGGCCGGCCGCCGTTGCACCTGAGGAGGGTGCACGGCCGGCCGCCGCTGCGGCTGAAGAGGACACGGCCGCTGTCAATGCACCCTGAGAAGGGAGGATGCCAATTGCGCCATCGAGGACGAAGGAGACAGTCGCCCAGGAGGAGGCAGTGAGGTAGGCGTGTAGGTGGCTGGCTGCACAGGACCTTGTGCGACTGCTTTGATGCGCATGGGTGTCTGGTTGCGCGCGTCACTTGGATGGCAGCTGCACAAGATGGCCACAAAATTGTCGCACAGGAGGGCCAATGCGCGGAGGTGGTTGTGTGAACGGACGACTAGGAGGTGCTGCATCAGGAGGAGGCACGCGGGAATCCGCTGAGCCCTGGAGGCGGTGCACAAGAACTTCCCACTACACTAGGAGGGGGGGGGGCAGAGATGCTAGAGAGAGATATCTGTGGTGGCGGTTGGAGGGTTCGCAGGAGAGATGCAGAGCGCATGTAGTAGATCGCCCGTGATGCAGGACGGACGTGGTCGACGTCCTACGGCGGAGTGCTCATCTGTTCGTCCTTCTCCGAGGACGGTCATCTTGGACGGCATGCCCGCTCTATGTGCGATGTCCCGGAAAGGTTCTGCGCGGGGTCCTCAATTCGTTGGGGGCCGAAGTTGTCTCTATCTTCACGTGGCTTCTGCGCTCCACGGATAGTCGTCGGGGTGTTGGTGGGCCCGACTACCAGTGGAAGAGGCTGTCCAATCGGCCGGATGACGAGGACGGCGGCGAATTGGCAGCTGCATACGACTACTGAGGGTGACGTCGTGCGGCAAGTGGCGGCGGCCAGCAGCAGTGGCGGCAAAAGCCGGAGAAGGCGGCGGCTGCCGGAGATGGTGGCGGCAGCCGGCCGGAGGCTGCGGTGGACGGAGATAAAGGTGGCGGCGGGCGGAGATGGCAGCGGCGGCAGCCAGGGATGAAGGCGGCGGCGGCCAGAGATAGCAGCGGCGGCAGCTGGAGATGAAGGCGGCGACAGCCGGAGATAGCGACGGCGGCGGCCAGAGTCGGCGGCGGTCGGAGGCAGCGGCGGTGGCCGGAGATGACGGCGGCGGCAACCGGAGATGACGGCGGCGGCAATCGGAGATGACGGCGGCGACAGCCGGAGATGGCCAGGATATTGGGCCGCGGTAATGGGCCTCCTTCAAGGTAACAGGCCTCGGGTTTGGGCCAGATCGGGCCACCGAGATTTGCGGCAGCCCATTAAGCTAGGCCCGTTAACAGGCATAGGGCTGTCATGGCATCCTTCAGATGCGTGCATGGCAATTGGGCATCCCGGAGGGCGGTTGCGGCGCCTCAGGGTGCGTTCTGGCGGCTGGACTTCCCGAGAATTCAGAGGGCGGCGGCGGTGCTTCGGGGTGCGGGATGCGGCACCTCGGGATGCGGGAGCCGGATCGTCAAGTGGGCCTCTAGGGCCGGAATAGGGGCACCGACCCATAGTGCTCGGGCCCAATGGGCGGAGTCGGCACGGCTGAGGACTGACCAGTGTGGGGCGCGGCGCGGCGGGCGGCCATGTGAGGGCGCCGTGTGACCCCATGCGGCGGGCAGCGTGCG
The DNA here is from genome assembly GCF_029677425.1 of Wolffia australiana. Lineage (NCBI taxonomy): Eukaryota > Viridiplantae > Streptophyta > Magnoliopsida > Alismatales > Araceae > Wolffia > Wolffia australiana. The sequence goes on from NC_135838.1 coordinate 1,112,612, forward strand.
CAACTTCGACGGCTGTAGCGGCTCCGGCGGCTGCGGCCGCTGCGGCGGTTGCGCTCGCTGCAGCGGTTGAGGCCGCTTCGGCTGCGGGCGGCTGCGGACATTGCGACCGCTGTGGTTGCTCCGGCGGCCACAACCATTGAGGGCGGCTGCAGCCGCTCTGGCAGCTGCGCGCGCTGCGGGCGGCTGCACTCACTACGGCAGTTGAGGCCGTTCCGGCTGCGGGCGGCTGCGGCCGTTGTAGCTGCTCCCGCAGCTACAGCCATTGAGGGCGGCTGTGGCTGCTCGGTGGTTGCGGCCGCTGCGGGCTGGGGATCCTCGTCGGTCGTCGCGGTGATACTCCCGGGGAGGGGATCGTCGGCGGTCATCACGGTCATACTCCCATTCGTCAGCTCATTGGTATCGAGGAGGTGGGACCTCGGGAAACATCTCGAGCCAAGGGCTCGTCATAGGCCTCGTCTACCGGTGCCCTACGAGTAGGGATGGTGGTAGAAGATCTCCGGTATTCGGATGCTTGAGGCGATCGTGTATGAACCATCCTATGGTCAACCATTCATGGCCTAAAAAATGCCTAGGGGTATGCGCGTGATGGATGAAATGTCATGACGTGTGAAATGCCGATGAACCAATAGGATGTGCACAATATGATGTAAATGATTTTCAAAATAATGACGTGCACAATCCAATAAAATTTCTTTAGTGATATGCTAGTGACCGTGTTAAGCGAAAGCTAACACGACCGGCTCTGATACCAATATGATGTGAAACGACGACGGCCGGGATTGATCGGCGCGTTTCACGTCACAGGGTTATGATGCGAATGTATGGGATGTAAGCCGAATGATGAGAAAATACGAATGAGCAGATAAGGACTTGACGGATAGCGACGTCGGGCGTACCGATCAATGAGAGACGAGTGAACCTAAGATCAAACTCCCAATGACCCGCTGGACCTACTAGACGTCTACTAAGTGAGGGGCATCTAACAGCCCTGAAGCGTTCGGCGTCCAAGTCGGATGACAGTCCGTCTACCACAAGAATCCCTATGCTCGACAAGGTGGCTAGTCCTATCCGATGATGTTCGAGAATATCACGGTAGCGGACGCGATAGGGGAAGACGAGACTGTCGAAGATAATAATACTGGAGTTTATAGAGGGGAGAGGAGACTGACCTTTGTATCGCTTAGTCCAAGGCGTCCAAGTCGTCGAGCGGATGCTTAGTGTCGTCGTCGCGGACGAGTGTCGCTGGCGAGACAAACCGGTGCGGACGGTGCGGTCGTAACTACCAGCAGAGAGCTGAGTCCATGGGTGGCGTGCAACAAAAGTCGGAGCAGAGGCGCACAAGGCGCCGCTTGGCTGGCGCAGCGCGAGTCGTGTGGGCGGGCAAGACAGCGAACCAAGTATCGTGGGAATAGTCGTGAGGGTGGGGCAGAAAACCAAGTAATCGGTTATGGCGTAGAGGGTGGGAATCAAGAAATCAAGAAAGATGAGGGCGAAGGGGAGAACGAAGGGGAATCAAGGAGATATGGTGAGATCAAGAAATCAAGAAATCATGAAATCAAGAATTCAAGAAATCAAGAAATCAAGAAATCAAGAAATCAAGAAATCAAGGGGAAAGAAAGTGGGCGATCAAGAAAGGCAAGACGAGGCGGTTGGGAATCAAGAAACGATGGGGAAAGGAGGGTGGGCGATCAAGAAAGGCAAGACGAGGCAGTTGGGAATCAAGAAACGATGGGGAAAGGAGGGCGGGCGATTAAGAAACGGAAGACGAGGGGGTTGGGAAGCAAGTAACGATGGGGAAAGGAGGAAAGAGGAAATTCAAGAAATGTGGGAGGGTGTTCAAGAACGGTGGTGGGGTGGATCAAGAACGAAGAGAAGGGGGTATGGATCAGGAATGGTGGAAGGGTGGAAAAAAGGTACCAAGAAATGGCTTTCTTGAACTGTAACAACCAAGAACCCTCCAAGAAAGAGGAGTTCTTTATGGATCTGGGGTGTGCTCCTCAGGAGCAAATTTCCCAGGTTGATGACGTGTCGGCGACGCTTCTTGAATCTCCCAAGACCCCCGGAGTAATCTCGACGAAGGCCTCTTTCGATTCTTGATGGCGGCGACTTCTTGAAACTCTTTCCTCGCACCGGAGTGATCTCGACGGCGCGCTTTAACACGTCTCCCTCGGAGTGATCTCGACGGGAGAGACGTGGGCTCTACCCACGGAGTGATCTCGACGTGGGGTGGGGCTAGCCAAACCCCCTACACTACTCTCTACGATAGGGGGGGAGACGAATTGTGAATAAACTTTTCAACAATGACTCCAAGGTGTTCCTTGGGCATGCCATCCCCTTATATAGTGAGGATGGGTGCCAAGTGAACGTGGGAGAGGACGAACCGTCGCGAGACGTGGTTCGGCCTCCCTTACAAATTCAAAATACAAACATAAAAAGTAAAAATGACAAGGACGGGGCCCAACAACATTGGCCCAGTCCACGAATCCAAAAATACAAACACAAATGAAAATGAGCATAAGTAAAAAGATAAAAGTTCTTACGCGGGGTACTTAAACCCCGGGTGGCGAGCGTCGGCGCGAGCTGCTCGGCGTGGCTGACGACATCCCGTCGCGTCATCCTCGAGATGGTTCTTCGTCATCGTGGCGTCGTCCTCGAGATGGTCCTCCATCAGGGATGTAGGGCAGCAGAGGGGAAAACCTCCGCCACCCTGGACGCCGATGCGAAAGATGCCCTAGGTCATCGACCTAGGCTTCGATACCATGTAGAAGATGGAGATGGAGAGGAAGGAAGAATGAGAGAGATGGAGATAGAGAGAGAAAGATGAGGCGAGAGGACACGATAGAGAAACTAGGGTTTTCTCATAGGTCGTTGATGTGATGTTTCCATACAACCCTTATATAGGGCACTTGAGAGAGAGAATGGTAGATGGGCTAATATAGGCCCAATAGAAAGAGATAGAGTGATATAGATAGTGAGAGAGAGATAATCTCTCATAGAGGCCCTTATTGGGCTAGATTATGGAAGCCCAATAAGGGCTTCATATAAGAGAATGTAGGCCTATATGGCCCACATGGATAGGCCCTTATCGGGCCTACATAGTATACTCTAATAGGTGACATCTATTAGGGCAACACACACAACAGCTCGATAATCTCCACGTCTAGGACTGATCTTTTGTGTGGTCACAACATTACAACCCAATGAGAAGAGTTTCTTCACCATTGTGCTTTTTGGTGTCATAGAGAGATACTCAATTGACAACTTTGTGAGATGTTGTCCATCCAGCATTACAGAGGGTTCTTAGCATCTCTCATTGCAAAGGCCCCTCAAGCTTTTGGCCTGGACTTGATGCCAGTTTGGCCTCTTTGATTTTATTAAGAGTTTCGGGAGTATGACGGTGACTACATTTAGACACTTGCAGTCTTGTTGTAGTAGGATGATGATCATACTCATGTGAACACTAGAGAAAGGATCACAAATACACACCAATGTCTTCATGGTTTTGAGATTCAATGAAAGCTAACTTTGCTGAGGTGTCAAGAAGCGCTACTAATACCACACCTTCATTGAAGTGTATGATACCAAGGTATTTTTCAAAGTTATGTTTCATAGCCTTGCACACAATCAAAAATAGATTCCCTCTACAACTTTGGCAACATATCCATCACGACAAAAATACCGTCCATATCAAAATGGTCCAAGACATTTTTGAGATGTTTTAATATAGTCATGATCGCTCAAAGAACCATAGTTGCATTGAATATGTTTGAACTACTTGCCTCAAGAATTCTCTACAATATGCTTTCCAAAATCCTCCTACATAGCCGACTGCTCAATTCAATGTGGCAATTTTTTGCACTCATAGAGATGATCACACATGCCACTTGATCAAGAACCTCCCTCTTATATGTGGCACCGTGTGACCTACCGTATGTTGAGTTTTACCATGTTGGGCGATCTAGCTCAACTTTATTGGTGTTTCATATGACAATATTCTTGCATATATGGATGTAGCTTGCCTTCTTCTCAGGTGAATATGAAATGGCTTTTATAGGTGCGCAAACTCAGTTCACTACCTCCCAAGGCAGGTCCCACTTCATCGATATGACATGTTAGTTGAATTCCTCTCTTCATCACACATGGACTGTTTTGTGTCCATTTCAATGACACAAAGGCTTCTTAGGCCTGCTTACACAATAAAGGTCAAGATGAGCACCACACATGGCAAATGTTGACCAGCATTGGATGTCAGATTCATTGGCGGCAATCTAGTTGCCTAAAAATGCATCATTGATATGTTGTTCACAACATTGTGGGTGATGAAAATACAGACATAAATATCAGGAATAATTTAGATAATCAATATTTTCTATTTAAATATCTATACTAATTAGTAAACTTTTGATCACACATTTAATTGAAGTTTGAAATCTTTTATGACTTTGACAAAAGCCACCTCATTGTCTCCCCATTCTTTTTAGCTTCAAGATTTTTGAAGGCCAAGGACATGCTCTTGAACCTTGCATCTAACGCTAATCCAAATGGCAATTAAGCCTATAAAGGTACAAGTGTTCTTCATAGTCCAACCGTCCATTTTGAGGACATACGATCTACACCATTGAACCTATTTACAAGCGATGCCTTTAACTGTGTGTACACTCTCCTGTTACTCTCCCTAATTGTCCACCATCTATGCATCTTAACGCCGGTCTTTTCTCTTAATCACCGTCACCATCAAAATCTCCTTCAGTCACAAAATGACTAGGGAAGTACAATATGAACAACGATATATTGTTCTCATTCTCTGGAGTGACACTAGCGTAGCATTGGTTTGTGAAAACCATGTTGTAAAATTTTATCAATAATTTCATGCACTTTATGTGCTTATTTTTCTTAAAATGATCACAAAATAATTCCTGAATAGATCCATAGATATCGTTCTCCAACGAAAACGTTATTGGTACATTTAAAGAAATAAAAAATTAAAACTTATTAGTAAATTTGGATTAACTATAAACCTCAACCAGGTGCTCATTGGCCATTAATCATAGTCATTATTAGACATTTTCATTTGATGAATTCATAAAACACAAACATATGTGGGCTTTGCAAAATCATAGTCACTATTCTTCAAAACATTTCATATGTGGTTCATCCCTCCTCAGGAATGAGTTATTAGTGACCAAGTATCAACAATCTATCCCTCAAATAAAAATAAGGACTTCTACAAAACAAATTGAGGAAAAAGGTATATTATAGACCAATATTAATAATCCATGGAAGTATTTTAGATTTTGTATAATATTTTTAATCAGGAATCATGGATAATAGAGGAAAATGGTGGTGATCCTTTTTTAAGCTTTAATGGTTCATAATATCTTTGAGATTTGGAATTAACTCTAACTTTGGCTACCTACTATATGATATTAATCATAATTAAGATTGTTGAACTCCTTGGTTAACATCGAAGTAGGAATCATTTCAAGCATACCAATTTTCCAAGGAATACAGTGACTAAATTGAAGACGTAAACTACCAAACATGATTCGAGTATTCATAGAAAACTAATGAATATTATAAGGGAAAAATTATGTACATGATGAAAATATATGTGGCTGGCAAGCCAATCACACATTCCATGTCTCGTTCCATGTTCATTAATATAACATATTCATTATAGTGCACGTGTGATGCTTATAATGAAGTCCATGAATACATGATCTGATTTAGTGAATTATGATGCGATCGTAATACATAAATGACTAGTCTTCGAGCATGTGTCCTAAATATTCCTGTCCGAAGGATACACGAGAAGGACATTGAAGTATCTAGATAGAATATCACTATCTACTCTCACTCATATGATGAGTTTGGCCATTCCCGTAGCTATTAGTGTGGAGACACTAAGGATAGATAGTGGGTGCTATTTAGTGGAAAGAGATCACTAAATTTATCACAAATTCCTGACTGAAATTATACCAAACTGTCAATCATGTTAATTCACGTCACGGTTGTGTAAGTGGTCGTTTAACCTGAGACACCAAATACGTCTTATGGATGAATAATTGAACTTTGATTATGACTTACGAGTCTTTAATCATGATATTCTAAATGGTCTTAGTTTGGGTGCATCAAGAAGTTCACGAAGATGATTGAGTTGTCAAGATGGGATCATCCACCCTCGGTATAAGAGGTGACAACTCAAGGAAGATGATGCGATGAAGTCCTTGGCCAAGGCATTGAATTATCAGAGAAGAGTTCTCCCATGATTTTCGAACGCATAAGCACTAACTCGGATAACCGATAAGGGTTGGACAGTTGATGATACCCTAAGTCATCTTAGGATCATTAAGTGGATGAGGGACTATACTTACACAGTAACCGATGACGAGCAAGTTTGATGAGTGAGTCAATACACACTCTTTTGTATCTTCTATAACAGGAGGTATAGCTTGGCATGCCACGTGTTGGAGACTCAACCTATCGATTGGAGTAAATCGATCAAACAGTAATTAAACTATACGATGATATAGTTAATTAACTTGGAAAACCAATAAAGGTTAATAGGTCGCTCAAGTCGTTAACTGGATTGATATGTGGGCCTATAGGGTCACACACAAATGGTCTTTTGGACGTCAAAATTTTTGGGGATTTTTATAACAAATAATGACCAAGTATAAATAGGGGAAGGCCTTGAAAAAAATTCACCCAGGCCATGATTGTTGAGGGGCCTTCCCATTCTTCCCATATCTCCTCTCCATGCCTGATGTGATGGAGACGGAGGTTGAACGGGGTTCATCAACGAGAAGGAGGAAATCTGACGTCCAAGGACCGCGTGGATACATCTAGAGGTTGCACACTTGAGCAGCTTGACTCGTGTTGCTCCAGAATACAAGAAATCACGGATGCAATCTGTGCACATGTTCTTCGATTCAATGTTTTTATGATGCCGTTTGATTTCTTCATCCATGTCAAGGCTTGTTGAAACCAACAATGGCATCAAAGCCAGGTTCCGCCTTGATTTGGAAGAAGAGCGACATTGGAATCTTCCAAATGGAGTGCAAAAAGACCTTGTCCTGTTTTGACCTCTCTAGAGTTTTGACAGACCCCATTCAATGGTTGAAGGGGGGTCTGATTAGGCCAAAACGTGTCCATGCTCAGGTTGCATGGGACTCGTGGCTTCCCCATGGCGGAACGAGCCCATTGTAGTTTGAATAGGGCCTTCCCATGGGGGAATGAGGCCCCATTCCAACAGACATTGTGGTGGGCACTAGTCTCACCTAGAGGGGCATCGTGCATGGCAGACACCATCGAGGTGTGAGTTAGACGTGGAAAATGCCAGTTAGGCTGGTGGCTCATGGAGCCCATGCCACATAGGCGCTAGTCTCACGTGGTGGGCGCCAGCTATGCTGGCTGCTAACGGGGCCTACGCCACACAGGCCCTAGTACCGCATTGCGAGCGGCAGTTAAACTGGCTGCCCACGAGGCCCGCGCTAGAGGGGTGCAAAAATAAACCTTAAAATTCATTATGCACACTAGGATTTGAAATGAAGACCTCCACCTTCTACAGGAAACCATTTACCAATGGGTCACGATTTGTTTCATGAAAATAAATATAGTTAAACTATATATATTTCTTTGAAAATCAGAAAATATATTTTACTCAAAAATAATTTGGAGATAAAATTTTCATACATGAAATATAATCCAAAAAATCCGGAAAATCAGGAAAATTATATGATTGATTTCTTGACATGAAATAATTTAAATGTTAAAATTTTAATGTAAAATAAATCATAAATATAATTTTAATATGTATATTTCCCTTTATTTTAGTTGAATAGTTGAAAATTTAAATTATTTAATGTCAAATAAATTACAGGAAACTCAGGAATAATATTATTTGATTTTATTCATCAAAAAAATTAAGAGTTAACTTATTTGACGTCAAGAAAATTCCTTAACTTAGGCCATACATTTACTTTTTGAATCATTTAATTTAAGACTTAAATTATTAAAATCAATAAAATTCCTATAACCATTTTGAAATTGTTTAAATGGTTGTTTCTTAATTTGTTTTACATGATTGTAATGATTCTTCAAATTTGGCAATGAGTTAATGTGATTAAGTTTTGCTCTAGCATTGCATTTATTTATTTGATTTATAAGTTGCAATATCATATTATGGAATCTTGGATGCAATGAGAATTTACAGAAATCTAGATTGACGTAATGTACGATCCCTAAGTTTCGGTTGGCCAATATAGAGGGCAATTGGGCTGAGCATTTTGACTATAATTGATAGTTAAGATACATTCCCTACTTTGCCCCGTACAAGAGACATATGTATTATTCATAAAAGAGACATGTGATATGAGGTATCTCATAGTGTTTCTCATGATAGTTGAGATCGAGCCTAGAACCGCTCAAATCAAACTCTGAGCCATAGCACGAGAGTGACAAACTCAAGCGTGGTCCTCCTTAGTTATAGTCTTAGGATCCAAATCCCTTTAAGTTGGCTTGGTGGAGTCTATTCTAGGCTCGCTTATTCGGGAGACGGGACTAAGTACTAGTGTATGACATAAGGCCGGGTAGAGGAACCGTGTAGTTTGGTGGGGGTATATGCTAGGATTACATGCAAATCTATTTCTGTCAAGTAATGAAGGTATTGCTCAGACCAAACTCAGTGGTTGGTAGGGGTATACTCCAAGCCGCATGAGCATTGGGGACCAAACTACGATTAGATATTGCAAATGGTTGCAAGTCCCTTGAGATGGGTGCTCCAAGTCCAAATTTAGGGGGTTTATGTTTTTATTTTGATTCAGACTTGAACAAAAATATTTATAAAAATTTTCTGCCTAAACACTCTATAATTAATATAAGGCAAGTAATGGGTCGATCCACAGAGAGGCAGAAATTTAATTTCAATGTTTTTTTAAAGCTTGAAATGAACGAAATTAGTATAAAATAGAAAAATATAATTTCTGGGATATTTATGGAATTTGAATTCAATTTATATAATTTCATTTTGATCTAAATTGAAGCAGAAAAGCAAAGGAAAATACTAAAAATATTTTTGACTAATTGTTTATAATTTAAGTTAAGAATAGAAATAGAGAAACAATATTTTTTATGGAATTTAATTAACACCAAAAATCACTAAAAATATTAAAAATGAGAGTTGGACAGTTTTAAATAATTTTTATAGATGCTAAAATTAGTAAAGATGATTATATTATCTTAGAGATTTTACTATTTTTGGAAATTTTAAATGCAGAAAAGAAATTTTCCTAATTTTTTTCTATTTTCCTGATTTCTATATTATTTAAATTCTAAAAATAGAGAATTTACCTACTCCAATGATTGTTTGCGACTATAGTGGCGGAGCGGCTGTGGCAACGATAGCGGTCGGGGTGGTGGCGACAGTAGCGGACCGGATAGGCTAGTGGCCTAGTGTGGCCCTTATAGGGCTGGCCTTAATGTATCAGCCCAATTAAGGCAGCCTATGGGGTCAGCCCAATTGGATCAGCCCAATTGGGTCAGCCCAAATAAGACAACCACTTGGATCAGCCCAATTAAGGCATGAGTTAGTCGATTTGGCTAAGTCTTGTACAATGCATTTTTTACCCTAAATGATGGAACTCAAACATGATTTTTTTTTAAGTTTGAAATAAAGAATGAAGGATCATCTAGAGAGAGATCAAAATGGATCCTAGAAGAGAAAGAAATGGTTTTAGAGAGAGATAATTAGTGAAATGAAGAGATATATAGAGAAAAATGAAGAAAGAGCATAAAAGAAGTTTGAGATGGAATTTGAAGGTGCAAATGAAGGAAATTTTTTATGAAATTTTGAGTGGATGAACTAGGGAATGGATTAATGTATAGATAGTGAGAAAGTGATGATTTAAAAGGATAAATGGATAGAGAATGATGGGAAAATATAAATCTAGGTTCCTAAAACCTCAATGCAAGTTTAGTGAGCCCTCAGTGTTTCTCTAAAGTCTGGATCCTTATATTTTTCCAGGATCAGGCATTTTTCAATGCACACGAGAGATGAGATTGAATGAAAACTTCAACAAACTTACATTAAGCAGGTTGAACAAGATGGATTCTGAAATATGCCGTGTCCTGCAAGCCAGACACTTGCTACAACATGTCCAGATAGAGGGGAAATGAGGGAGAAGGAGAGTATTTATAAATTGTAAGAATAATTAAAATACCCCATCAGGCATTTTCTATTCTCTTTTCTTGATATTTTGCCTCTTTTTTCCAGTGGCTGAGAGCTTCGCCTTGTAATTTCCAGTTATTCTTCTGTAAGATGTTTGAAGGCCTAATAGGTAGGTCAGGTCATGGTCCAAGCCCCTCTGATTTCTCTTTTTAAAGCCCACAACACCAGTTCATCATTTCAGCCCAGTTTGATAATCATTAAACTCCCAAAAATTCTAAAATTCCCTAATAATCATATCTTTTGATTCCTGTAAATTTATGCACACTTGTAACTATAAAATAATCATCAGTAATCAAAGTTCTTGATTTCATACAAGTCAATGAAGTTAGCGAAAAATAACCATAATGTGCAAAAGTTGGAATTTCTAGCTAATGCATAGATATTTGGTAAATTCAAATAATATGATGATAAATTATGGATTAATATTACTAAAAACCAAAAATGCATGAAAATATAGATGCATTTGGTATGTTATCAATCTCCACTAAGAGAATGTCAGTTTCTCTGGTTCCGTATACGTGAGAGTTGTATGGTTTGATAAATTTCAGTGGGAGCCCTTATTGATGAATAAAACATCTGCTAAATTTTCTAGGTCTTTTATTGACCTAATCTCCTATAAAGAATTATCATCAAGTAGCCCATTATATTTCATGTTTGATGCGACTCATTGATAAGTCGATAACTTATCATATGCTCAGGAAGTTGATGAAAGTCTTCAAGTGTAAAATGTTAGCTTATGTCCTTACGAATGATGCTGACATTGAGTCGACATTGGATGTAGGTGATGGGATAGGAGTAAGAAGTTAGAAGTGAAGAATTCTTTATGACATCGTTCAATGTTAATGCACTATCAATGAGCTGTTAGATGTTCAGAAAGCATGAAGACATAGAAACTAATACCATGTAATACTATATGATAGTTATTTCAAGAGTAGAATAGGACTTATGGATGTGAAATCCTAATAGTCGATTCAAGGCTCGCATGGTTGAGGGATCTTCCTCGTATGAGGATGCGCTAAAGATGATTGAAAGTGATATCGGCGCAGAGAATGGTTCTCATCATTCAATTCCTTCATGACTCGTCATTCAACCACCAAAAGGAGTTTTGGGATGGAGAATTTTAAGAGAGGTTCATTGTACCATGATAATAAGATTAATCATGTAGATCATTCTATGTGTGAGGCCTCAAGTGGCCTAAGCTCTAACTATTATGAGAATTAAAAATATGAGATATGTTCTTGATGTCGTGAGAGGACAAAAAAGAAATGTTTAAGTTCATGGAGAAGATGTATTGAAACTCAAGGATAATATAAATGGAGTTTTTAATGATATTCAAATGATAGAAGGTATACATTTGAATTTATGTTTCTACCATCATTAAACATAATCTATTGGAAAGTTTCCATGTAGGTCAACTTAAAACTTGATGACGAGAATGAAGTCTCCAAGGAAGAAAGAGTGATTGAAATTTTCATCACCTAACCTTGGATTTATATCTGATCATAAACCCTATTCCATTGTTGTGTGAGACCAATGGTGCTATTGCACAAGGGAAATAGTCTAAGCCTCATCTGAAGTTGAGAAATTCTTAAGACACTTTACTTGATTATGAAGATAATCTTTAGTAGGAGATTACAATATGTAAGTGTTCCATTGACCGACAATATAGCAGATCCATAAACCGAACAATTTGTTCAATATATTTTGAGCATCACTAAAAAACAAAGGGTTTGTTCACTAAAAGTGATTGGCTATTGTACTAGTGGGAGATTGATGAAAATATATGTGGCCGACAAGCCAATCAAATATCCCATATCTCATTCCATATTCATTAAAAAATATATTCATTGTAATGCACTTAAGATGGTTATAATGAAGTCCATAAATACATGATCTGGATTAGTAAGTTATGATGAGATCATAAACAGAGGTCACTAGTAATTATGCATGTGTTCTAAATATTCCTATTTTAAGGATGCTTGAGAAGTACATCGAAGCATCTAGATAGAATAGTATTATCAAGGCTCACTCATATGATGTGTATGGCTATTCCCTTAGTCATTAGTTTGGAGACAATAAGGATAGATAGTGGGTGCTCTTTAGTAGAATGAGTTCACTAAATTGATCCTTAGGAATTCAAGACTATAATTATACCGAACTGTCTATCAATTTGATTCACATCATGATTTTGTAAGTGGTTGTTAGACCTGAGATACCAAAGATGTCTTGTGGATGGACAATTGTACTTTGACTATGACTTACGAGTCTCTAATCATGATATTCTAAATAGTCTTAGTTCAGGTGCATCAAGAAGTTCACGAAGATGATTGAGTTGTCAAGATTGGATCATCCACTCTTGGTATAAGAGGCGACATCTCAAGGAAGATGATGCGATAAATTCCCTGGCCAAGGCAGTAAAATATCGGAGAAGAGTTTGATGATTTCTGAACGCATCAGCACTAACTCTGATGACCGATTAGGGTTTGACAGTTGACGACACCCTAAGTCATCCTAGGAGTGTTAAGTAAATAAGGGAATATATGTACATAGTAACCGATGACTAACAAGTTTTATAAGTGAGCCAATACACACTCTTTTGTATCTTCTATAACAGGAGGTATAGCTTGGCACCCCACATGTTGGAGACTTAACCGATCGATTGGGTTAAATTGATCAAACATTAATTAATCTACAAAATGATATAGTTAATTAATTTGGAATGCCGATAAAGGTTCTTGGGCCTAGAGGGTTACACGCAAATGATCTTTTGGATGTTAGAAGATATACTTAGATTTTGGGGGTACTTATGAAAAATACCCACTTAGTATAAATAGGAGAAGGCCCTGAACAAATTTCATCTAGGCCAGAACTGTTGAGGGGCCTTTCCCTTCTTCTCCACTCTCCCCATGATTCCTCTCTACTCCTGATATGATCGAGACGACGTAATGATGGCGATAGAGGTTGAACTGGGCTCGTCAACAAGAAAGAGGAGATCCGACATGCTGAGGACCGCATGGATACATACTTGAGCAGCTCGACTCGTCTCCCTCAGGAATCCAAAAAATCAAGGATGCAATCTGTGCATAGGTTCTTCGATTTAATATTTTTATGAAGCCATTGGATTTTGCCAAAGTCTTCTACTGCTTGATATCTTCATCCATTTCAAGGCCTGTAGAACCTAATAGTACATACTTGAGAACTATTCTCTCATTTTTAATATTACTTCATAATGAATTGGATAAAAAATAATTGAGACTAATAAAACTATTAAGAATTTGAATTGAGATATACTTAAAGAATATAAATATTATTAAACATGGGTTGAACTTTTACTAAGTTTTAGAGAAAATTTTAATTGTGGAAAAATAAACTTTATTGAGGACGGTAGGTTGGGAAGAAGATTCTAGGAGACCTGGAACTACTTGGTTGGGCCAATTTGAATTGGATTCATTGCAACATTTTCATTGTGATTTCTGCTCTGAAAATGATGGATAACACATTTGATATAAAACTCAAGTTTTTTTTCATGAATTTCATTCATCTCCAAAGTCTGAAATACCCTAGTTAACTCTTAGATGCTGAAATTTGATTATTATTAACCATGTTAATAATGTGGCTAAACCCCAAGTTTCTCCAATCATAAATCATGATTTTAATTGAATAGAAAATTTCAAATTATCAATGAACCTTAAGAGTATGAAATTAGTAAAAAATTAATTGTACAGATAACATGGAAGTATAACCATTTTAGGGATAAAATTCAAAAGACAGGAATGATGTAGCCTAGAAGCCCATTTTCTGAGGCCCATTGGCAACTTGTGGCCTAAGAAGGAGATTCTTCTAGAACTGATAGGATCTGCAGAAAATACCTAGAGCTTCTCAAAATCCTCTGACAGGATTTTCTCTGACAAGATCTTCTGACATGATTTTCTCTGACAAGGTCTTCCAATAGTGTTTTCTCTAACAAGATCTTCTGACAGGATTTTTTCTGACAGGATCTTCTTCTTCCTGGATCTCTCATCTAACTTGTCAAAGCTGCATATCCTCTGTTTTGTCCCTTCAGGATCTTCTGGAGCCACACAAATATCTCATGATAGCTTCTCTAGGCCCCAGAATATGCAAGATATCTCAGCTCAGGCCTGTCAGGCTGCTTATCCTCTGTTTTAGCTTGTCAGAATTGTTTTTCTCAATGTTTTGACTTGTCTTGTCATGGGTATAGTCATTATGGATGACCCTGCACTTATTATGGCCTTTATAAGGCCCCCATGTACCCCAAAATGAGTATTATTGAAATCTATTGTCTTCTTAAAACTGTTGTTTCTCCCCTCTAAGTGTTCTCTTTGCTTGAGAGTGCTTAATTGCCTGTGGATTCAAGCAAACCCCTTGTGGACTCAAGGGTTCGAGAAGCTAGTTCTGTGGATTTAGGACTTGGCCCCTTCTAGTAGTGCAAGGCTTGTGGATTTAAGTCCTGTTCCTACAGCGTTCGTGTACTAAGGCTACGCCAACAAAGGCATGTATGTTCTCCATGTGTTGTATAGGGTTTATGTTATTTCACTTGATCATAATATTTCCACAATTATCCTTTGAGATAATAATTTGATCAATATTTTGAATTTTTATTTAGATATCTTATGCAACAGAAAAAATGAGACGATGAATTCTATTTCTGGTTAAGTTTAGGAAAAAGGAATAATGTCACATTTGAACTATAGCTAAATATGAACCACATAGATGATTTTATAATTAGTGTGATGAATTTATTAAATCAAATCTGTAATCTAAGTTTCGAACTGTGTAATCTAACTATGTTCACATTTATCTCCTAGCTATGCACCTAAGGAAAAGTAAGGATACACTTTATTAAATACGGAAAACAAGGAGAGATAGCCATCAATTCAGAATAATTGTATTCTTTTCATTTATTGTCTCCTTTACCAGTCTCATCCTATATATAAAGAAAAAACCGACTCAATTCTAAGATAAAGCAGATAGGGGACTATTGAGGGAAAGGAATATAAAATGAAGGAAATAAGTTTATTTCTAGGTACGTACATAGGGGTACGCACCTACGTTCTTTTCTAGTTGTTGGACAATTTTCGTATTGAGGGGAAAGATGAACAATTGATGGGATCCTTGTCATACGGGTCCTGGAATGGGTCATGTCGGTTATAACTTATAAGGGTCATGGTATAGTGGCTCTTTCTCTCTCTCTCATACATCAAACATTTAACATATGTCAATGACTGTATGTTTGCTTATTTGTATTGGTAGTCTTGGCTTACTCTCTTTTGACTCACCAGTAATTCCAACTTTTTCTCCTCTCCACGTTACTCTCTCTCTCTATTAATCTCTCTTTCTCTCTCTTTTTCTCATTCTCTCTCTTCCTCTTTTGTTCTCTCTCTTTTCTCACTAGCTCTCTCTCTTCATCTCTCGTTCTCTCTCTCTCTCTCTTTCTCATTCTCTCTTCCTCTCTCGTTCCCTCTCTCTTCTCTCTCTCTCTCTATATCTCTCTCTATTTCTCTGTGTCTCTCTATTTCTCTTTCTCTATTTTTGCTTATTTCTATCGATAGCTTTGGCTTATTCTCTTTTGGCTAACTAGTAAGTAGTAATCCCTACTCTTTCTCTCTACTTCCCAACCTCCCATCTTGTTTACATTATTTACACACTTTCTTCTATCTAGTATTGCTCTCACCATCTCTTGCATTCCTCTTCTTCCTGGTTCTCTCTCTCTCTCTCTCTCTCTCTGTGTCTCTCTTTCTCTCTCTCTCTCTTTCTCATTCTCTTTCCCTTTCTCTCTCTCTTTCTGTCTCTCCCTCTTTCTCATTCTCTTTCCGTTTCTCTCTCTCTCTCTTTCTCATTCTCTTTCCGTTTCTCTCTCTCTCTTTCCCTTTCTCTCTCTCACTCTCTTTCCCTATCTCCCTCTTTCTCTCTCTCACTCTCTTTCCCTTTCTCTCTCTTTCTCTCTCTCACTCTCTTTCCCTTTCTCTCTCTTTCTCTCTCTTTCTCTCTAACTCTCTTTCCCTTTCTCTCTCTTTCTCTCTTTCTCTCTTTCTCTCTCTTTCTCTCTCTTTCTCTCTCTAACTCTCTTTCCCTTTCTCTCTCTTTCTCTCTCTCACTCTCTTTCCCTTTCTCTCTTTCTCTCTCTCACTCTCTTTCCCTCTCTCTCTTTCTTTCTCAGTCTCTTTCCCTTTCTCTATCTTTCTCACTCTCTTTCCCTTTCTCTCTTTCTTTCGCTCTCTCTTTCTCTCGTCGGAGTTCTCTCTCTCGTTCTTCTTCCCCCCTCAGCCTGTTGTCACATCGGGGAAGAAAATACTTCAAAGACATCACATATCAAATTGCAACGATTAGTAAGTCAAATCTATTACATCGATGCCAAATCAATATTTCAAACTAAGCTCATCTGCAGGGGATAAGATTTGTTCACGCGAGAGCCACAGATCGCGAATCTTTTCATAGAGGCATAGTTATTGAGCGGACCGTGATAACTGGCACGGTGAGTTTACAGCCGTAATGGATGAAATTCTCATCCGGAATCTTGGAGTATTATAATATCAAAAGTTATGTCCTTGTAAACTTGTAGGTTGACTGAAATCACGAGTAGACTGGACCACTCTATAGAGGCCATATCCATCGCTCCCTCATTCTCTCTCTATAAAGCTCCACTGAAACTCTGCTAACCTACAGCACACACAATCTCTCTCTCTCTCTCTCTCTCTCTCTCTCTCTCTAGTTCTCTCTTCCTCTCCCTCATCGTCTCTCTCTTTCTCCTTCTCTCTTCTGTTGGAATTCAGTTTATAATATATTAAATATACCCATTTTCGTAAAATGATGGTGGCTGGGTTGGTTAAGGCGTTTGAGGGAATGGTGGGTTGGGGGAGGTCGTGGGTTCAAGCCCCCCCCTCCTGCATCGATTTTTCTTCTTTTTTAAAAGGAACTGAAAATATAGCCCATTAAGAAAGGTCCATCCGAATTGGGCTTCATGAAAGGGCATAAGGTCATCTTCAAAACCATCCAAAACAATTTTTATTCTTTTCTTTGGAAATATATATGACAATTTTTTTAATGCTCATATTGGCCTTATAATAGTGGCCCACTAGAGTTTATATCGGCATAGAAAAGGTTGAATGCAACATTGAAATATTTCCAAAATAATATTTTGTTTAAATTCTTTTATGTTAAAATGACATCCTTGTTATTTTTTAAAGTCTTTTCTTTTTTTTTAATTCATGCAAATATATCCTAACCCAAAGGAGAGGAAATATTTGGCAGAATTTATTGCACACTAGGTCACTAAAATTTGAAATGGATCTAGTATTTTCGTATGCAATGTGATGGCTATATCAACCTTAGTTATTTCTTAAAATACTAAGATAAAGAAATGATTTTGTTCATGCAAGCACTTATTGGCCCAAAGGAAAATGAGTGCTTGGCCGAATGTAAGCCATGTTCATGATAGAAAATTTAACGATCATTATGTGTAAATGATCAGGATAAGTCATCCCAAAGGAGATCTTACCAATGATTATTTATGATTGTTTGAATTTAACTATCTTACGAAGTGGATCGCTCGCAAGTTGATTATCATCCAAAGATGAAATTGATGTTGCATTTGATCGCTTGTGCCAAATTTCACTATTTGGTGTTGACGTAAATTTTGATTACGTTCTTATGTGAGTTTATTTATTCTTTGTATTTAGGCTCAAAATCTTCTGATATTTGCACGAATTTGAATTCCATTCCTATGTTAAGTGGTGCAAACTTTAAGAAATGGAAGGAATTCTTATCATTGTACTTGGGTGCTTCGGATCTTGATTATGCCCTCCGGAACGCACAACCACCGGCCATAAAGGAATCTTCTTCTCCTGAAGAAAAGAAGGCCCATGAAGTATGGGAAAGGTCCAATAGGATGTGCTTAATGGTAATCAAGTGCACCATTCCTGAATCCCTAAGGGACACCTTAGCGGAAGAGGCAACAGATGCCAAAATTCTCATTCAAGAAATTGAGAAACGGTATCATAAAGAAGATAGAGCTGAGATTAGTACTCTCATGAATCGCCTTACGAATATGAAGTATACAGGAAAAGCAATATACGAGAGTACATTATGGAAATGTCTCACATACGTTCCAAATTAAAGGGATTAAACTTGGAACTTCCGGAGGAATCCATTATTTACATGGCTTTAAACTCTCTCCCACATCAATTCAGTCAATTCAAGGTGAGCTATAATTGTCAAAAGGATCCATGGTCCTTGAATGAGTCATCTCGCATTGTGTGCAAGAGGAAGAGAGACTGAAGTCAGAACAATGTGAAAGTGCTCATCTTACAGTTGCTTCTTCTGACAAATCTAAGGATAAGGGAAAAAGGAAGGGCAAACAAATTGCTGACGTTCCACCTAAAAAGAAGCTGCATAAGGAGATGCGTTGCTTCTTCTGCAAGAAAGGTGGACACATGAAGAAAGACTGTGCCAAGCGCATAGAATGGTTCAAGAAGAAAGGTATTTTTCTTTCTTATGTTTGTTCAGAAGTTAACTTAGCTTCTGTACCAAGGTACACTTGGTGGGTAGATTCTGGAGCCACTACTCATGTGATTGTATCCTTGCAGGGCTGCCTCAGCCATCGCAAACCGAATAACGGTGAAAAGTTCATCTATCAAGGTGACGGGAAAGCGAAGGAGGTTGAAGCCGTTGGAGTCTTTAAAGTCATTTTTAAAACTGGTTATCATTTGCTTTTAAATCAGACCTTTGTTGTGCCATCTTTTGGACATAACTTAATATCCGTTTCAGTATTGGACAAATCTGGTTACAATTGTTCATTTGGGGATGGAAAATTTGGTCTTTATAAGGATTCTGTACTTCTAGGTATAGGAAATTTAGGAGCTTATGATAATTTGTATTTGGTTGACACTAAAGCCTCTTCGGAATATTCCTATCAATTAAGTACGGTTGGTACAAAGCGAAAGTTGGGTGATGAGATTTCATCATTTTTGTGGCACAAAAGGTTAGGCCACATTTCTCAAAAGAGAATTGAAAGGCTTGTGTCAGATGGAATTCTTAATTACATAGATTTTAAGGATTTTGGCACCTGTGTCAAATGCATTAAGGGAAAACGGACAAATATTAGAAAATATGGTTCATATCGAGCTTCAGACGTCTTGGAATTGATTCATACTGACATTTGTGGTCCATTTCCTATACCCTCTTGGAATGGCCAACAGTATTTTATCACTTTCATTGATGATTATTCTCGATATGGTTACTTGTATCTCATTCATGAGAAATCTCAAGCCATTGACGTGTTCAAAAACTTTAAGGTTGAAGTTGAAAATCAACTCAACAAAAGGATTAAGGCCATTAGATCTGACCGTGGTGGAGAATATTACGGCAGAAATGATGGATCGGGAGAACAACGTCTAGGACCTTTCGCTAAATATTTGGAAGAGTGTGGGATAGTCCCTCAATACACGATGCCAGGATCTCCTAGCATGAATGGTGTTGCCGAGAGACGAAATCGTACACTCAAGGATATGGTAAGAAGCATGATGAGCCAGACTTCTTTACCTGAACCATTATGGGGTGAAGCGCTAAAGTCAGCAGTTTATTTGACTAATAGAGTATCAACAAAGGCAACAGAAAAAACCCCTTATGAGCTTTGGACGGGCAAAAGACCTAGTCTAAGACATTTACGTGTTTAGGGTTGTCCTGCTGAGGCAAGACCTTATAAGCCTAATGAAAGGAAACTTGATTCTAGGATATTAAGCTGCCATTTCGTTGGATACTCCGAATGATCCAGGGGATACAAATTTTATGATCCTACAACTCGAACTATTTTTGAGACGGGGAATGCTATATTCTTTGAGGATGATGAGTTTGTGGGGGGAGATAAGGTTAGAACTATCGTCTTTGAAGAGGATTAACAATGCCTCCTATTGTTCACAACAATGCTCAAGATAAAGAAAAATCACTTGACATTGGTGAAACAATAATTCAAGTACAAGATGATAATCAAGAATCCTCCAACCCTGAAATTCAAACTCAACAACTTCAAGAATCAATACCATTAAGGAGATCCACTAGAGAGAAAAAGAGAGCTATTCCGGATGACTACTTTGTGTATCTTCAAGAGCATAAAGTAGACATGAGCATTGAGGAAGATGACCCAATAAACTTCCGTCAAGCCATGGAAAGCTCAGATTCTCAAAAGTGGATTGATGCCATGAAGGAAGAGATCAAATCCATGCATGATAATGGCGTTTGGGAACTTGTTCCACTACATGATGGTGCAAAATCCATAGATTGTAAATGGATATTCAAGACCAAGAGGGATTCAAGAGGTAACAAGGAGAGACATAAAGCACGTCTCGTAGCCAAAGGATTTACTCAAAGGGAAGGTATTGATTACAAAGAGACTTTTGCTCCAGTTTCTTTAAAAGACTCTTTTAGAATAATAATGGCACTAGTTGCCCTTTACAATCTTGAGCTTCATCAAATGGATGTAAAGATCGCCTTTCTCAATGGAGACATTGAGGAGACGATATACATGAAGCAACCAGAGTATTTTGAGTCCAAAGATTCAAATAATTTGGTTTGCAAATTAAGGAAATCCATTTATGGACTCAAGCAAGCTTCTCGTCAATGGTATCACAAATTCCATAAGGTTATCATTTCATATGGTTTTGAGATGAATAAAGTTGATAATTGTGTATATCATAAGTTCAGTTGGAGTAGGTACATATTTTTAGTTTTGTATGTGGATGATATTTTGCTTGCATGTAACGATATGGGATTATTGAGTGAAACCAAATCATTCCTGTCAAGGAATTTTGAGATGAAAGACCTCGGTGAAGCCTCATTTGTCTTAGGCATAGAGATATACCGAGATCGGACTCAAAATATTATGGGGTTATCACAAAAGACCTATATCGATAAAATCCTTAAGAGGTTTAACATGCAAAATTGCAAACCAGGAAATACCCCTGTATCAAGAGGAGACAAATTTTGTCTTAGTCAATGCCCTAAAAATAATCAGGAGGCAAAAGCAATGCATACTATTCCTTATGCATCAGCTATTGGAAGTATGATGTATGCCCAAGTTTATGCAGCGTCCGGATATTGCATATATACTTGGAGTGCTTGGAAGATATTTGAGCAATCCAGTAATGGATCACTGGATAGCGGCCAAGAGAGTCATGCGCCATTTACAGAGAACTAAGGATTTCATGCTCACATATAAAAGGTCAAATTAATTGGAGATCATTGGATATTCTGATTCTGACTTTGCTGGATGCCAAGATTCAAGAAGATCCACGTCAGGTTATATATTTCTGTTGGCTGGAGGAGCCATTTCATGGAGGAATGCAAAGCAACCACTTGTAGCTTCATCCACTATGCCCGCGGAATATATTGCTATGTATGAGGCATCTAATCATGGAGTATGGTTGAGGAATTTTGTCACGGGGCTTCGAATTCTAGATCGTGTCGAAAGACCGTTGAAGATATATTGTGACAATAAGTCAGCCGTTCTGTTCTCCAACAACAATAGGAGCTTGACAAAGTCTAAGCATATAGACATCAAGTACTTAATTGTCAAGGAAAGGATACAAAATGGAGAATTGTCTACACAACATATTGGAACAAACTCAATGATTGCGGATCCGCTTACGAAAGGTGTATTGCCTAAAGTATTTATGGAGCATACTACTCACATGGGCATTCTTCATTGGGAAGAATAGTGAGTTTAAGTGGGAGTTTGTATGAAGGGTTCTTAATGTGGACATGTATACATTTTCTGCAGAATTAAAGTTTTTTTTATTGTCCATTTTGTTTATAAGATCTCCATAAAGTGGGACTCGTATAAAATTTAATCTATGTCATTCTACATTATAGCATTAGTGATTGTGATGGCTGAATTGCGCGATAATGTGATGAAAGCTGTTCAGTCCTATGCTAAATATGTTGATGGACGAGATGAACATTTGTACTTTGACAAGTAGTAACCGTTTGAGCTCATTAAAGGTGGAAAGTCATGGTGTGTAGCCCAAGTGGGAGATTGTTGGAATTCAATTTTTGATGTGGGCTACAACCGTTGGTTTTCTTAACGGTTGCAACCTTTGGCATTCAGCAGTTGCAAGCTCTTGATGGAGGGGCTTGCAACTGCCACCCTTTGGAATCCCTTGGGATCCTATTTAAGGGGTTTCGGGTCCCCTTGATCCCCCATCGAGAGAGTCCTCGAGGTGCCATCGTCCTAAGGAAGAAACTCGTCGGTGAAGGATCAAGAAGGACCCTCCACCCTCAAGAAGAAAAGAAGAAGGAGATTCATCAATGGAAGGTATGTTTTAAGTTTATTGATCTATCAAGCACCGCCCAGCGGGCCCCAGCCCCAGCCAGCAGACACTAGCGGCGGCCGGCCAGAGACAAAGTCGCTGACGCCACTGGCCATTTGTTTGGACTTGTTCAAACAAGTTTGAACAAATGGCAATAGAACACGAATGCCTACTGCCTCCCTCTTTCTCTCTCTGTCTGTTTGTCCCCGTCTTTCTCTCTCTGTCTCTGTCTCTGTCTCTGTCTCTCTCTCTCTCTCTTTCTCTCTTTTTCCGTCTCTCTCTAGGTCTGTTTCCCTCTCTCTCTCTGTCTGTCTCTGTCTATCTCTGTCTCTTCTCTTTCTCTCACTAGAGCTCTCTATCTTCGTCTACTCCCACTGTCAGCCTCTTGTCTCATTAGGGAAGAGAAAGACAAAAAAAACGTCAATAGTTTAAATAAGTGTCCATTAGTTTTGTGCCAAATTAACATTTTAAACTAGCTCCGCAGAGGATAAGATTTTGTTCAACCGAGAGCCACACAGATCACGAGTGGCCGCACGGAGATAGTAATTGAGAGGACCCGTGATAACTGACACGGTGAGTTTACGGTTGTAATAAATGAAATTCTAATCCGTAATGTTTTTATAAACTTCGACGTTGACTGAAATAGTGAAATCATGAGTAGACTGGACCACGCTGTAGTGGCCATACCCATCGCTTCGTTTTTCTGTCTATAAAGCTCCACTGAAACTCTGCTAGTCCTACATCACTCTCTCTCTCTCTCTCTCTCTCTCTCTCTCTCTCTCTCTCTCTCTCTCTCTGTGTCTCTGTCTCTCTTTCTCTCTATCTCTCTCTGCCGGTGGAAGATCAGGGAGAGAGATGAACTCTTCGCCGGCGGCGGCGGCGGTAGCCGTCGTCAGCTTGATTTTGTGCTTAGTGGCGACGACGGCGGTGGCGAGAGAAAAGGAATATCTCAAGTACAAGGACAGGAGTCTACCGTTGAATGTTCGTCTGAATGATCTTCTGAGTCGCATGAACCTGGAGGAAAAGATCGGCCAGATGGCCCAGATCGAACGCTCCATCGCTACGCCGGAGATCATGAAGAACCAGTTCGTCGGTTTGTCTCTCTCTATCAATATCTGCCTCATTTGATCTCTCATTTTCTCTAGAATATCAGTTTATATTTCTCCGATCCTCCCCTATCTCCATCTTTCTCCATTTCTGTTTCTATCTCTATATCAGTATCTGTCTATCTCTCTAGCTCGATCTCTCTTTCTCCATCGCTTCATCTTCTTTTTTTCTCAATCTCTATCGCTATCTCGGTCTATAACATCATTCGTATC
This sequence comes from Wolffia australiana, assembly GCF_029677425.1. Classification (NCBI taxonomy): domain Eukaryota; kingdom Viridiplantae; phylum Streptophyta; class Magnoliopsida; order Alismatales; family Araceae; genus Wolffia; species Wolffia australiana. Next base: position 1,136,479 of record NC_135838.1, read on the forward strand.
TTTGTCACATCCCTTTCTATCTCCATCTCTGTTTCTACCTCTATATCTGTATCAGCCGATATTTCTATCGTATCTGAGTCTTTGTCACATTCCTTTCCTAAGTCTTCATCTCCATCTCTATCTCTACCTCTATCTTTCCACCTCTACATTTACATCTCTATTTTAATATCCACCTTCATCTATCTCTCTATCCCTATATCCGCCTCTATCTTAATCGTTATCTCTTGCTCCCCTCTACATTGATAGTTATATCTCTATCGCCATATCTCTCTTTTCACATCTCCTCTCTATCTTTACCTATCTCTTTCTATCTTTCTTTCTCTCTCTCCCTCTCCCTTTCTCTCCCCATATTGATATTTATCTATGCTCTCTATTTTTACCTCTATCTCTCTACCTCTTTCTCTCCATAGAGATCTCTATCTATGCTCTCTCTTTTTACCGCTATCTCTCTCTCTCTCTCTCCATATTGATCTCTATCTATGCTCTCTCTTTTTACCGCTATCTCTCTCTCTCTCTCTCCATATTGATCTCTATCTATGCTCTCTCTTTTTACCTCTATCTCTTTCACGCTCTCCCCATATACCTCTCTATCTCTGTCTCTCTTACTCTCCCCATGTTCATCTCTATCTCTGCCTCTCTCTTCAAAGCTATCTCCATATTCCTCTCTATCTTTGCCTCTTTCTTCTAACCTTCATTTCTCTCTCTCCCCCACATTCATCTATCTCTGCCTCTCTCCTTTTACCTCTCTCTCTCTCTCTCCCCATATTCATCTCTATCTCGGCCTCTGTTTCTACCTACATCTTTCTCTCTCTCCCCATATCCTCTGTAGCTCTGCCTATCTCTTTTTAGCTCCATCTCTCTCTCTCTCTCTCTCTCTCTCTCTCTCTCTCTCTCTCTCTCTCCCCTTATCTCTCTCTATCCCAGCCTCTCTCTTTTTAGCTCCATCTCGCTCTCACTCCCCTATATCCCTCTCTATCTCTGACTCTCTCTTTTTACCTCTCTCTCTCTCTCTATCGCTATCAAAATCTGATCGTTATCGCAGTCTAAAACTTTGTCCTTCCACGTCTACTGCAATTTTTCGATGGCGGAGCAGGGAGCGTGCTCAGCGGGGCTGGCAGCGTTCCGAAAGACAAGGCGTCGCCGAGGGAATGGGTGAAGATGGTGGAGAAACTGCAGAGAGGGGCGCTCGGAAGCCGCCTTGGCATCCCCATGATACACGGCATCGATGCCGTCCATGGCCACAACAACGTGTATGGGGCCACCATTTTCCCCCATAACGTGGGCCTCGGCTCCACCAGGCATGCCCTCAACTCTCTCTCTCTCTCTCTCTCTCTCTCTCTCTCTCTCTCTCTTTACTCTATTTTCTCCCTCTCTCTATACTCTCTCTCTTTACACTCTTCTCTCTCTCTTTACTCTATTTTCTCTCTCTTTTTACTCTCGCACTCTTTACATTGTTTTCTCCCCCTTTACTCTATTTTCTCTCTCGCTTTGCTCTCTCTCTCTTTACTCTCTTTTCTCTCACTTTTTGCTCTCTCTCTTTACACTCTTTTCTCTCTCTCTTTTTCTCTCTTCTCTCTCTACCCTTTTTTCTATCATTCTTACAAATCTCCCTCCACCCTCTCCTCTCTCTTCTCTCTCTACCCTCTTCTCCATCTCCTCTCTCTTCTATCACTCTTACCCTTCTCTCTCTTCAGCCTCTCCTCTCTCTCTCCACCCTCTACTATCTCTTTTCTCTCTCTGTCCTTTCCTCTCTCTTCTATCATTCTTACACTTCTCTCTCTCCACTCTCTTCTTTCTCTCTAGCCTCTTTTCCTCCCTTACCCTGTTCTCTCTTCACCCTCTTTTCTCTCCCTCCAACCTCTGCTCTTTCTCTACTGTCTTCTCTCTCTCTCTCTCTCTTTGACCAAAGGTCGAGCGTTGTCTCTTTCTTTATCTCTCTCTAATTGCCTCTTTTTCTCTAAGCCAACGGTCAAACTTCCTCGGTCTTTCTGTTGGAATGTGTCAGCCCCCCCATTACGGGAATGTGAAGGGGGAGGGCTTGACTTGTCAAACCCCAATAAAGGAAGGGGAGTTGAAAAGTTTTAACCCCCCTCCTCTTGTCTCTTTGTGGGAATATGAAGAGGCTTCTTTGGAGAATATGAAAAGGCTCTTGGCTTTTCATATTCCAGACCTTTCAAATTCCTTGAAACTGTAATTGGCCCTCTATATATAGAGGGCAAATCTATTCTGAAATGAAAGAGGCATATGAGTTTTCTGTTCATTCTTCTTGTCTCTTCCTCTCTTCTCCTCTCTCTCTCTCCTTTGGTTTGTCTTCATCACTCCTTGGTGGCCGCTCCATTGTCTTGGGAGTTTGAGGAGTTGCTCTGCAGCACCATACGAGAAGTCGTTGCCCTGCACCAAGAGCCTTGCACGTTGACGTCACGCCGGTGACGTAAAGAGGTTCTTGTTTCCTGTCTCTATACGCCGACACTGTTATCACGTCCGAGTTGATTCCGCATTTCACCATAGCGTCTTGGGTCGTTGTTTCTCTTCAACGAGTTACAACACTTTCTCCCTCGAACGTCTATGGTCGAACTGCTATAGCAGGGGGCTCTAGCTCTCTTTCTAGCTCTCCACCGGCCTTTTTCCTCTATGAGCAAAAGTCGAGCTTTTTCTTCATACAATAATCTTTCTCTCTCTAAGACCAAGGGTCAAGATTTCTCACTCTTGCTCTCTCTACTTACCTCTCTTCGTATAGGAGGCTCTTACTTTCTCTTTCTACCTCTTTACGCGCCTCTTTCCTTTTCTATCACCAAAGTTAGAGTTTTATCTCTCTTTCTTACTCTACACTACTCTTTCGGTCTCAAACCATCTTAACCCGTATGACCAAGACTCCAAGAGTAGTACTTTCTCTCCTCTCTTTCTGTCTGCCTCGTCTTCTCTCTAGGATCAAGACTCTAACTTTCTCAAACTTTCTCTCTCAACGAGTTAGCGTCGAAAAGTTTCTCTCTCTAAGACCAAAGGCCCGGTTGTCTTTCTTTCTCTCACTTGTTCCCCGTCCTTTCTCTCTCTTACTCCTAGTCTGTGTCTATCTCAACTACCTTTGTCTCTTTCAGGGATCCCCAGCTAGTGAAGAGGATCGGCGCGGCGACGGCGCTTGAAGTTCGCGCGACGGGGATACCTTACGTCTTCGCCCCATGCGTCGCTGTAATTCTTCTCCTTCTTTTTCTTCTATTATTTTTCATACTTCTTGTTCTGCATCTCCATCATCACAATTATTCATTCTTATTCTTCTTCTTCATATAGTTTTTTCATAGTTTCTGTTCTTCGTCTCCATCATCACAATCATTCATTCTTTATATTATTTAATGATCCTTCTTCATCCCGCTCATTCATACTGTTCTTTCATCACATTCATTTATTCATTCTTATTCTTCATATTATTGTTTCATCACTCTTGTTCTTCTTATTCATCATCTTCATCATCTTCTTCTTCGTCCCCATATTACTGCTCCATCATTCATGTTTTTCTTGTTCTTATTATTATTGTTATTATTACTATTGTCCATTGTAGCGTTTCACCATCCTTGTTCTTCTCATCCATCATGAAAATGGTTCATTCTTCTTATTCTTACTCTTCCTCTCCATATTTTTTTGCAATGCTTGCTCTTCTTGTTCATCATCTCAACGGTACATTATTATTATTTTTATCAATCAATAATTATTTTACAGAATTCGTCAAACTGGTTCAGGTATGCCGAGACCCGCGGTGGGGGCGTTGCTACGAGAGCTACAGCGAAGACCCAAAGATTGTGCAAGCAATGACGACGCTCATCTCCGGGCTGCAGGGAGACATCCCTCCATACTCCCGTAAGGGCGTCCCCTTTGTAGCTGGGAGGTACCCTTCTTCTCTCTCTTCTCTTTCCTCTGTCTCTCTCTCTCTCTCTCGCTCTCTCTCCCTTCCTCTCTCTTCTTTCTCCTCTCCATCCTTCTCTCTCTAACTCTCTGTCCCTTCCTCTCTCTTTATTCTCCTTTCTTCACTTCTCTCCCTAGTTTTCTGTCCCTTCCTCTCTCTTCATTCTCCTCTCTACACTTTTCTCCCTAGTTTTCTGTCCCTTCCTCTCGCTTCTTCCTCCTCTCCACCCTTCTCTCTGGCTCTCGGTCCCTCCCTCTCTACCCTTCTTCTCTCTCTTCTCTTTCCTCTCTATATCTCTCTAGTTCTATCTCCCTTCCTCTCTCTTTTTTCTCCTCTCTATCGTCTTCCTCACTCCTCTCTCCCTCACTATTCTCTCTATCCCTCTCTTCTCATTCCTCTCAACTCCCACAAAGGCGTCCCCTTCGTTGCCGGGAGGTTCCCTTCTTCTCTCTCTTCTTTTTCCTCTGTCTCTCTCTCTAGCTCTCTCTCCTTCTTCCTCTCTCTTATCTTTCCTTTATTTTCTTCTTCTTCTCTCCTCACTTTTTTCGTCTCTCTTCTCTCCGTGTTCTTCATCTCTATTCTCTCTCTTTTCGCTCCTCTCTCCTCTCAATTTGATCACTCTCTCCATCTGATCTATATCTTCTCACTCGTCTCCTCTCTCCTCTCTCCTCTCTCCTTTCTCTTCTCACCCCTCTCTTCTCTCTTCTCACCCCTCTCTCCTCTCTCTCCGTTCTTCTCACTCCTATCTCCTCTCACCTTTCTCTCTATTCTTACTCCTCTCTCCTCTCACCTTCTCTCTTCTCACTCCTACCCCAGTACCCCGTCTATCCTCTCTCTCCTCTCTCCTTTCTCTCTCTTCTTACTCCTCTCTCCTCTCACCTTTCTTTCTCTTCTTACTCCTCTCTCCTCTCACCTTTCTTTCTCTTCTTACTCCTCTCTTCTCTCATCTTTCTCTCTCTTCTCACTCCTACTCCAGTACCCCGTCTATCCTCTCTTTCCTCTCACCTTTCTCTTTCTTCTTACTCCTCTCTCCTCTCCCCTTTCTTTCTCTTCTTACTCCTCTCTTCTCTCATCTTTCTCTCTCTTCTCACTCCTACCCCAGTACCCAGTCTATCCTCTCTCTCCACTCACCTTTTTCTCTCTCTTCTCACTCCTATCTCGTCTCTCCTCTCTCCTATACTTTTCTCTCCCTTCTCACTCCTCCCTCCTCTCACCTTTCTCTCTCACTTCTCTTTCTTCTTTCTCTTTGTTCTCTCTCTTCTCACTCCTTGTGCTCTCCCTTCTTGTTCCTCTTAACTCATATTTTCACTCCTCTTTGTTCACTCTCCTCTCATTTCTCTCTCTCCATCTAATCTCCTTTCTATATCCTCGCTCTTTTCGCTCATCTCTTTTCTCCCTCTATTTCTTTTCCATCATCGACAACTTCAAGTATAGAGCAGTTCACCTTCCGGCGCCACCTCTTCAGCGTCGAAACGCTCGTCGTCGGGCACCACCTTTTCTCGCTCTACTATCTTCTCTTACATCTCCGAGCTCTGGAAGAAGAGAGAGACTAGCCGAAGGCCACCGTGTTTGTTTCGCTCTCTTCCCCCTCACTCTCTCTAGTCGCGGCGTTTTGCTTGCACAGAGAAGCTCGCTATCATCCACCCACCCTTTCTCTCTCTTCTCATCCCTTCACTTTCCTTCCATTCTCTCTCATTTCCGAGCGCTGTTTCTCTCTCCCTCGGGGACTACCCTCTCTCTCTCTTCTCTATTTTCTCTTCCCCCTATCTCTCTCTCTCTTCTCCCTTTTCCACCTTTCTCTTTCATTTCTCGAGCTCTAAAGGAAAGACAAGCTCCTCATCGGGCACCATCTTTGCTTTCTTTCTTATCTCCGAGCACCGTTTCTCTCACTCGGGCACCACCCTCTCTCTCTTCACCCTTTTCTCCAGTCTCTTCCCTTCTTCTTTCTCTCTCCCTCACTTCAAGCCTGCCTATCATTTCCCTTTCTCTATCTTCCCTCTAATCTCTCTCATACCCACGAGCTCTAAATTGACCATCTACTCTCGTCTATTTCTCTCTTCTTTCTTTCCTCTCCATCTCTCTTCTCGCTTCTCACTCCTCTCTTCTCCACCTTTATCTCTCATACCCGAACCTCTGTAGAAGAGAGAAACTCTTGATCAGGGACGATGCATTCCTTTCTCTTCTCTCTTCTCCATCTTTCTCTCTCATACCCGGAGCTCCAGACGAGAGAGAAAATCGTAATCTGGGACCATCCATGTACTCTCTTCTTTCTTGCCCTGCAATTTCACTTCTCGCTTCTCTCTTTTCCATCTCTCTCTCATACCCGGAGCTCCGGATGAGAGAGAAACTCATAATCAGGGACCATCCACTATCTATCTCTTCTTTCTTTCCCTCCCATCTCTCTGCTCTCTTCTCGCTTCTCACTCCTCTCTTCTCCATATTTAGCCCTCATACCCGGAGCTCTGGAAGAGAGAGAAACTCGTAATGAGGAGCCATCCACTCCATCTCTCTTCTCACTTCTTTTTCTTTCATGCCCGGACCTCACGAGGAGAGAGAAACTCGTTATCAGTGGCGATCCACTCCCTCTCCCTTCTCACTCCGCTCTTCTCCATCTTTCTCTCTCATGCCCAAACCTTGCAAGGAGAGAGAAACTTGTTATTGAGACGATCCACTCCCTCTCTCTTCGTCTTTCTCTCTCATCGGCGATCTTTTTGCGCAGAAACAAGGTCGCCGCTTGCGCCAAACACTACGTGGGCGACGGGGGAACGGAGAAGGGGATCAACGAGAACAACACCGTGATCGATTTCCATGGGCTGCTCAGCATTCATATGCCTCCTTACTACGCGGCCATTCAAAGAGGCGTATCCACGATCATGGTCTCCTTCTCGAGCTGGAACGGCGTCAAAATGCACGCCAATCGCTTCCTCATCACCGATTTTCTCAAGAACAGGCTCCGATTCCGGGTACGGAAGAAGGGATTTAGAGTGTGGTGTTATTGGAGAGTCGCAGCGATTTCAGAGATTTTCTTGGGTTTTTTCAGGGTTTTGTCATCTCGGATTGGACTGGGATCGATAAGATTACGACCCCGCCTCGCAAGAATTACACTTTCTCTCTCCAGACCGGGATCCTCGCGGGTATTGATATGGTCCGTTCTCTCTCTCTCTCTCTCTCCATCTCTATCCTCGATTACATGCCAGCATCTCTCTCTCTCTCTATCTCCATTACTATCTGGATCCATGTCTCTTTCTCCATCTCCATTACCAACTATCCCTCGGTCTTTTTTCTGTCTATATCATCATTCCTATATCCGGTTCTACGAGAGTATTTCAATAATAATGACAATCGTGACTTCTCGTCATAATCTCTATCTCAACCAACATCTCCTCCGCAGTGTCTTTACTACTGTCGCTCTCTCTCTCTAAACTTATTGCTCTCTATTTTTTCTCTCTCAGTTTTATCTTTATCTCTATATCCGAAGCAGTCTAACACAAACTCTCTCTCGTAGCATCTACATGGCTATTTCTAAGCGAATCTCACCATCACTATGTTTTTTTCCTATCTCTATATCCCTATATTCATGACTGTGTCCATTGCTAGTGCCTCAATTGCTTGGTCTGTCTTTTTCAATGTCCAACATCATGTCTGCAACTGCATCTTTATCTCTCTCTCTAGAAGTTAAGAGTGAGAAGGCAAACAAATAAACGCAGATCATGCTGCCCTACAACTTGACGGAGTACCAGCGAGACACTACGTATTTGGTCAAGGGTGGGTTCATTCCCATGTCAAGAATAGACGATGCGGTGCGGAGGATATTGAGAGTGAAGTTCTCCATGGGCCTGTTCGAGAACCCTCTTCCAGATAATCGTCTGGGAAAACAACTGGGCTCACAGGTGACCTAGACATGCCACCATCATCATTTTCTTCTTTGTACTGCTATTATTATTAATAATTAAAAGTATTAATATTGTGGGCCACAACCATCATCAGTTTTAATTATTACTACATCCATGATCATCATTATCATCATCTTCATCATCAGCCTCAAAGTCAATATCATCATTAATGTCATCTTTATCTTCTTCCTCACCATACCTTGGAACTCTCATCACATTCTTAAACTGTGTCAACACTACCATCATCATTATCATTATCTTCATCATTTATCTCACGGTTAATATCATCATTATCAATATCCTCATCATCTTCATCATCAGTCTCATAGTTAATATCAACATCAGCATTATGTTCATCTTCTTCATCATCATACCATCCGTACGCTCATGACATTATTATACAGTATCAACACTACCATCGTCAGCATCAGCATCATGTTCGTCTTCCTCCTCATCATACCAATTGTATTCTAATGACATTCTTCTACTGGATCCACACTACATCATCAGCCGCATCATGTTCATCTTTCTCCTCATCATACCATCAGTACTCTCATGACATTCTTCCACTGGATCAACACTAACATCATCAGCATCAGCATCATGTTCATCTTCCTCCTCATGATACAAACGGTACTCTCATGACACTCTTCTACGGGATCAAAACTACCATCATCATCATCATACTCCTCATTATCCTCATAATCATCATCCACATTATCATCATCCTCATTACCACCATCATCATCATCATCATTACCATCACCAGCAGTATAATGATCATTACTATCATCATGATCATCATCATCCACATTATCATCATCCTCATTACCATCATGATAATCCTCATTACCATCATCATCATCATCATCATTACCATCACCAGCAGTATCATGATCATTACTATCATCATGATCATCATCATCATTATTACCATCACCCGCAGCATCATGATCATTACCATCAGCAGCAGCATCATCATGATGTTGAATAATGAGGGTTAGGAAATATTCATGCGCTGTGTTTGGTGAGGGCAGGAGCACAGAGAGCTGGCCAGGGAGGCGGTGAGGAAGTCGATGGTTCTTCTGAGGAATGGGAGAGAGGGGGAGGCGCCGCTGCTGCCGCTTGCCAAGTCGGCGGGGCGCGTGTTGGTGGCGGGCACGCACGCGGACAACCTGGGCTACCAGTGCGGCGGCTGGACCATCGTCTGGCAAGGCCTCAGCGGCAACAACCACACCATCGGTGAACCCCCCTTCCCTCTATCTATTGCCCACCTGCCTACCCACCTAGAGAGAGATATGTATCTCTAAAGCTAGAGAGGTAGAGAGAGATACATACAGAGAGAGAGAGTAGAGATCAAGATACAGAGAGAGATAGAGATTATAGGTAGAGATACAAAGCGAGATAGAGGTACAGAGAGATTGAGAGATTAGAGCTAGAGGTACAGAGAGATGCAGAGATTAGAAATAGATATACAGAGGGAGAAGGAGATTAGAGATAGATATACAGATAGAGATACAGATAGAGTGAAAGATATTAGAGATACAGATACAGATAAAGATAGAGAGAGACTAGAGATACATATACAGATACAGATAGAGAGAGACTAGAGATACATATACAGATACAGATAGAGAGAGACTAGAGATACAAATACAGATACAGATAGAGAGAGACTAGAGATAAATATACAGATACAGATAGAGAGAGACTAGAGATACATATACAGATACAGATAGAGAGAGACTAGAGATACATATACAGATACAGATAGAGAGAGACTAGAGATAAATATACAGATACAGATAGAGAGAGACTAGAGATACATTTACAGATATCGATACAGATACAGAGAGAGAGAGAAAGAGATTAGAACTACTGATACAGATGAAGATGGGGAGATTAGAGTTGGAGAGAGAGAGAGAGGGAGAGATAGAAAGAGAGAATAAGAGAGAGTGATAGGGATAGATAGACAGCGAGAATAAGAGAGAGAGAGATAGGGAGAGATAGAAAGAGAGAATAGAGAGAGTGATAGGGAGAGATAGAAAGAGAGAATAGAGAGAGTGATAGGGAGAGATAGACAGAGAGAATAAGAGAGAGAGATAGGGAGAGATAGACAGGGGGAGATAGAAAGAGAGAATAAGAGAGAGAGATAGGGAGAGATAGAAAGAGAGAATAAGAGAGAGAGAATAAGAGAGAGATAGGAAGAGATAGAAAGAGAGAGTGATAGGGAGAGATAGACAGAGAATAAGAGAGAGAGATAGAAGGAGAGAATAAGAGAGAGAGATAGAAAGAGAGAATAAGAGAGAGAGATAGGGAGAGATAGAAAGAGAGAATAATAGAGAGATAGAAAGAGAGAGTAATAGAGAGAGATAGAAAGAGAGAATAATAGAGAGAGATAGAAAGAGAGAATAATAGAGAGATAGAAAGAGAATACGAGAGAGAAGTAGACAATAAGAGAGAGAGATAGAAACAGAGAGAATAAGGGAGACAGAGGGAGAATAATAGAGGGACTCTGAGAGCTAGAATGAGAGAGAATGAGAGAGATACAGGCACAGAGAGAGAGAGAGAGAGAGAGAATAAGACAGAACGAGGTCACTAACAGTCATCTCGGCAGGGACGACGATCCTGGGGGCGGTGCGGAGCGCGGTGGACCAGAAGACCGAAGTAGTCTACTCCGAGAAGCCATCAGAGAGCTTCGTGAAGGACGGAGGCTTCTCCTACGCTGTTGTCGTGGTGGGCGAAGAACCCTACGCCGAAGGGGACGGCGACAGCACAAACCTAACCCTAATCGCGCCGGGCCCGACCACCATCGACCGCGTCTGCCGCCACGTCCGGTGCGTCGTGGTCGTCGTCTCCGGCCGGCCCGTCGTTATCGAGCCATATCTCGCCCACGTCGACGCTCTGGTGGCGGCCTGGCTGCCCGGCACGGAGGGCCACGGCGTTGCAGACGTGCTCTTCGGCGACTATGGCTTCTCCGGGAAGCTCTCTCGCACTTGGTTCAAGTCCGTTGATCAGCTGCCCATGAACGCCGGGGACCCTCACTATGACCCCCTCTTCCCCTTGGGCTTTGGATTGACCACTGACCCAGTCCACAGGGCCTGAATGAATGATGAGCGCATATGTGTTGGGGCCTCTGAGAGGTTTAATAAGTGCCCATCTTGTCAGGTTTATTAAATTCCTTCTCTGGGGTGAAGTTTCATTCGTGGTCTCCTGGATCAGGTTGGAAGAATGAGACAACATCGGGTGTGTATTTCTCTTAGAGCATAATTTCATGCAGGATAGAGGCAAAGGGATGACAGTGACTGTAACACCAATTGTGGTGGTGGTAGTAGTGACGGCGAGAGCAATGGCCGTGATGGTGATAGTTAAGACAGTGACGACAGTGAATAAAGTAAAAAACAGTGATGGTGATAGTAAATACGTTGGCAGTGACAGGGATAGTAAGTACAGCGACGGGGCACTGATAGTAAAAATGGTGACGACAGTGGTGATGATGGTGACAGTTAAGATGGTGATGACAGTGACAGTGATGGTGACAGTTAAGATGGTGATAACAGTGACAGTGATGGTGACAGTTAAGATGGCCATGCCAGTGACAGTGATGGTGACTGTTAAGATGATTACGACAGTGACGGCCATGGTGAAGACTAGGCTTGTTGGACAAATGATGGATGACCCATTCAGATGGACTGCACGGGACTGATGGATTTTTGTTCAGTCAATCCATCCAAGATAATTCCTCTTCTACAAATTGTCATCTGTCCACAATTTGCCATCTTTACCACTCTGTCATCAGTTATGTTTTGTCATTACTCCGTGACAGAAAACAGAGTGGCTGATGGAATTATGTATGAGGAAAAGTGAAATATAAAATAAACTTTAAATAAAAATAGTAGAGACATACAGTTCAAGTCGCGCCGATCCTGACAAAAAATGTCCCCCTCACCTTGCCCCCTCTGATGTCGCCATTCCTTGACGTTGTCGCCCTGGGAAGGTGAGAAAAAAATGACTTCTTGAGGGCTTATGAGAGACTCATTTTATTCATATTTGTTTGCATCTGTAGCATAATATTTATTCATGCTTATGATCTTTAGAGGATTTCATTTACCTAGCATCACCTAAGATCTAAAATCATTTCCATACATATGATATGAGAGTTTGAAATTATCCGATAAAAAAATTCCAATAAAATTTTTTATCTGAATATGATTCCGAAAGGTCTTATGCATTGGCACTTTTTATACGAGCAGCAGCTTACTCATCATTCTGTTAAGAAATGGGCATTGAATTGAGTCAAAGTCCACTTTTTATCTCAAAAATTATTGAATATTCTGCCCCGGTATTTATTGTGATTCATTTTCAGTATTAGTTGTCTACGATAATTTATTGGGCGTAATTAAGTTGGCATTTTTGAATTTCTTGGGCATAGTATCTTTCATTTCAAGTTGTTTCTTGTTTTTAATTCAGATGTCTAAAAACTTCACTCCTTGAAATGGAGTCCACTGGCCCATCATAATGCATGTGAGCAACGTCAGCAGGTAGCGGAGGTAGTAAATGGTAGTATGATTATCCTAAAGGGCCAAGTCAAAACACAAGGATGCCACCTAGGGAAAAAAAACTTGCTCGCTTATTGGTCGTAAAGGAAAAAATATAAATATTGTTACATAATTCATAAGCTTTAAACAATATTTATATTCCGAATTTATGGTTTATCAAATTGGTCTGCAACAGTTCGTTACAAACTCATTGTGCCTTTGAATTCACAATGTAGTTTACAATGAAATGTTGTAGATGTGACCAAAAAACATTTGCACTCTCATCTTTACTTTGTTTTAAGTACACTTTGTTCACATAGTTTATGACACAACATACTTTGCATACCTACTTTGAGTTCGTTAATAAACCCAGTTTATGTATAATCTATAGAAACGACTAATTATTTTAACACAAATTTATAGTAGAAAAATACTAAAGAATTGAAAAAAGAACCTTCCTGGGTGCTGTGGCAGTCTCTAGTGACGATTGATGGTGGTATATGAAAGAGATACCGCCAATGATTATAACACAGAAGATGGTGGATCGTCGATGAGAGAGGGAGTGGATCGTCTCAATAACAAGTTTCTCTCTCCCTGCAAGGTTTGGGCATGAGAGAGAAAGATGGAGAAGAGAGGAGTGAGAAAGGAGAGGGACTGGATCGCCACTGATAACGAGTTTCTCTCTCCTCGTGAGGTCCGGGCATGAAAGAAAAAGAAGTGAGAAGAGAGATGGAGTGGATGGCTCCTCATTACGAGTTTCTCTCTCTTCCAGAGCTCCGGGTATGAGGGCTAAATATGGAGAAGAGAGGAGTGAGAAGCGAGAAGAGAGCAGAGAGATGGGAGGGAAAGAAAGAAGAGATAGATAGTGGATGGTCCCTGATTATGAGTTTCTCTCTCATCCGGAGCTCCGGGTATGAGAGAGAAGCGAGAAGTGAAATTGCAGGGCAAGAAAGAAGAGAGTACATGGATGGTCCCAGATTACGATTTTCTCTCTCATCCGGAGCTCCGGGTATGAGAGAGAAAGATGGAGAAGAGAGCAGAGAAAGGAATGCATCGTCCCTGATCAAGAGTTTCTCTCTTCTACAGAGGTTCGGGTATGAGAGATAAAGGTGGAGAAGAGAGGAGTGAGAAGCGAGAAGAGAGATGGAGAGGAAAGAAAGAAGAGAGAAATAGACGAGAGTAGATGGTCAATTTAGAGCTCGTGGGTATGAGAGAGATTAGAGGGAAGATAGAGAAAGGGAAATGATAGGCAGGCTTGAAGTGAGGGAGAGAGAAAGAAGAAGGGAAGAGACTGGAGAAAAGGGTGAAGAGAGAGAGGGTGGTGCCCGAGTGAGAGAAACGGTGCTCGGAGATAAGAAAGAAAGCAAAGATGGTGCCCGATGAGGAGCTTGTCTTTCCTTTAGAGCTCGAGAAATGAAAGAGAAAGGTGGAAAAGGGAGAAGAGAGAGAGAGATAGGGGGAAGAGAAAATAGAGAAGAGAGAGAGAGGGTAGTCCCCGAGGGAGAGAGAAACAGCGCTCGGAAATGAGAGAGAATGGAAGGAAAGTGAAGGGATGAGAAGAGAGAGAAAGGGTGGGTGGATGATAGCGAGCTTCTCTGTGCAAGCAAAACGCCGCGACTAGAGAGAGTGAGGGGGAAGAGAGCGAAACAAACACGGTGGCCTTCGGCTAGTCTCTCTCTTCTTCCAGAGCTCGGAGATGTAAGAGAAGATAGTAGAGCGAGAAAAGGTGGTGCCCGACGACGAGCGTTTCTACGCTGAAGAGGTTGGTGATGAGTGTAAAAGAAGCAAGAGAGATGGCGCCGGAAGGTGAACTGCTCTATACTTCAAGTTGTTGATGATGGAAAAGAAATAGAGGGAGAAAAGAGATGAGCGAAAAGAGCGAGGATATAGAAAGGAGATTAGATGGAGAGAGAAATGAGAGGAGAGTGAACAAAGAGGAGCGAATGAAATATATGAGGTAAGAGGAACAAGAAGGGAGAGCACAAAGAGTGAGAAGAGAGAGAACAAAGAGAAAGAAGAAAGAGAAGGGAGAGAGAAAGGTGAGAGGAGGGAGGAGTGAGAAGGGAGAGAAAAGTATAGGAGAGAGGAGAGACGAGATAGGAGTGAGAAGAGAGAGAAAAAGGTGAGTGGAGAGAGAGGATAGACTGGGTACTGGGGTAGGAGTGAGAGGAGAGAGAAAGATGAGAGAAGAGAGGAGTAAGAAGAGTGAGAAAGGTGAGAGGAGAGAGAGGGTAGACGGGGTACTGGTGTAGGAGTGAGAAGAGAGAGAAAGATGAGAGGAGTAAGAAGAGAGAGAAAGGTGAGAGGACTAAGAATAGAGAGGAAGGTGAGAGGAGATAGGAGTGAGAAGAACGGAGAGAGAGGAGAGAGGGGTGAGAAGAGAGAAGAGAGGGGTGAGAAGAGAGAGGAGAGAGGAGAGAGGAGACGAGTGAGAAGATATAGATCAGATAGAGAGAGCGATAAAATTTAGAGGAGAGAGGAGCGAGAAGAGAGAGAACAGAGATGAAGAACACGGAGAGAAGAGAGACGGAAAAAGTGAGGAGAGAAGAAGAAGAAGATAAAGGAAAGATAAGAGAGAGGAAGAAGGAGAGAGAGCTAGAGAGAGAGAGAGGGGAAAAAGAAGAGAGAGAAGAAGGGAACCTCCCGGCAACGAAGGGGACGCCATTGTGGGAGTTGAGAGGAATTAGAAGAGAGGGATAGAGAGAATAGTGAGGGAGAGAGGAGCGAGGAAGAAGATAGAGAGGAGAAGGAAGAGAGAGGAAGGGAGAGAGAACTAGAGAGAGATAGAGAGGAAAGAGAAGAGAGAGAAGAAGGGTAGAGAGGAAGGGACAGAGAGCTAGAGAGAAGGGTAGAGAGGAGAAAGAAAAGAGATGAAGGGAAAGAAAACTAGAGAGAGAAGTGTAGAGAGGAGAAAGAAGAGAGAGGAAGGGACAAAGAGCTAGAGAGAGAAAGATAGAGAGGAGAAAGAAGAGAGAGAGAGAGCTAGAGAGAGAGATAGAGGAAAGAGAAGAAAGAGAAGAAAGAGAAGAAGTGTACCTCCCGGGAACAACGGGGACGCCCTTGTGAGAGTTGGGAGGGATGTCTGTTAGTATTGTTGACTTTTCTAAAGACTTTTATGTCGGTCACTATGTCAGTTGGAACATTAGTTCCTATATATGTACCTAGTTTGAAAATTAAAAATAAGTTTTACATTTCATTTTCCGTGTTATGTTGTGTTGCATATCCAAGTGAGTAGTGAGTTTTGTTTCCAAGCCCCAACAGATTGGTATCAGAGCTGGTGTTTTCAAAAGGATTGTGGAAGAGAAGTAAAAGCAAAGCTCTAAGAGTTCAGGTTACTGACTTATTACAACAGTAAGATAAAGTTGAGCTTACTTTTGGTTTTGATTTGGTGTTGTTTTTATTTTAAATGTCTGGGAAAGCACCCTGGGAAGAGTCTATCATTACTGCAACTCCTTTTAATGGAGAAAAATATTCTATGTGGAGTTCCAAGATGAAGTCCCTATTTAGAAGTAAAGATTTATGGGATATTGTTGAAAATGGTTTTATACCAGATGAAACAAAGAAAACTGAATTTAGAGATTTGAATAGAAAAGATGCAAAGGCTTTGTTTATTTTTCAAGAATCTGTTACTGAAAAAGTTTTTACAAAGATTTATGAGGCAACTACAACACATGATGCTTGGTATATTTTGAAGAAAGATTTTCAAGGAGGTGATAAAGTAGTAATGGTAAAATTACAAACATTGAGAAGAGAGTTTGAATCTTTATCTATGAAGGTTGAAGAATCTGTCCAAGACTATTTTACTAGAGTTTTCTTAATTGTGAATCAAATGAGCAAAATATGGAGAAGATATTTTAGAGAGAAAAATAGTGGAGAAGATCCTACGAAGTTTGCCCACTAAGTTTGATTATGTTGTTACTGCAATTGAAGAATCAAAAGATTTTGATACATATACCCATGATGATTTAATGAGCTCTTTGATTGCTCATGAAGATAGAATGAACAGGTCAAAGGAAAAATCAATTGAAGAAGCATTTAAGGCAAATATTGATTTGTCTAAAAAAGAAGAGCAGGTTATGTTGTCACGCTCAAGTCAATTTCAAAGATTGGTATCAAAGCAATTATTGCAAGAGATTTGGGCATCTTGAAGCATACTACTATTCAAAACAAAATTACCAAGCCAATTATATGGAAGCTGAAGAACATGACGCATTTATGTCTAATATTACATCTTATTCTGATTTGAAAGATCTATGGTTTCCTGACTCAGCTTGCAGCAATCATATGGTTTTCAACAAAAATATATTTGTTGAATTTGATGAGACACGAAGAGGAGAAGTTAAAGTGGGTGATGGAAAGAAAGTAAATATTGAAGGAAAAGGAACAATTGAAGTTCAGACTTTAGGAGGAAAGAAGAGACTGGAAGATGTATATTTTGTTCCAAATTTTCATCATACCTTATTGAGTTTGGGACAACCGATGGAGAAAGGTATGAAATTTCATTTTGAGCATAATACATGTATTGTTAAGTACCAGAGGAAGGAGAAGCCAGTCATGTATATTAACAGCATTGGTAAAAGGATGTTCCCTGTGAAAGTAAAAGAGTTTCTCAATCATGCAATGATTTCAGAAAAGATGAATGATACATGGTTATGGCATAAAAGGTTTAGTCATTTGAATTTCAAAGCATTTAAGTTTTTAAGTAAATGAAAACTTGTATATGGCTTGCCGTTTATTTCTGAAGAAAATGATATTTGTGAGGGTTGCATTTATGGCAAGCGGAAGAAGAGAAATTTTTCAAATGAACATCCATGGAGAGGAAGAGCACCCTTAGAATTAGTTCATGCAGATGAATGTGGTCCTATGAAAACCTCATCTTTGAGTGGAAGTTAGTATTTCCTACTATTTGTTGATGATTACTCAAGAATGTGCTGGGTTTATTTTTTGAAAGAGAAATCAGAGGTATTTCATAAATTTTTTGAATTCAAAGCAATGGCTGAAAATATGTGTGGGCATACTTTGAAAATTCTACGTATAGATAGAGGATGAGAATTTCTTTCAAAGTCATTTGAGGATTATTGCAGAAAAGTTGGAATTCGTAGACAATTGACTGTAAGAAAAACTCCTCAGCAGAATGAAGCTGCTGAGAGGAAGAACATGACACTTGTTGAAGCTGCTAGGAGCATGATGCAAGAAAAAAATTTGTCTACTGAATTTTGGGCTGAAGCTGTTGCTGTTGTAGCTTATATTCAAAATATTTCTCCTACGAAAGCCGTGAATGATATGATACCTTTTGAAGCCTGGTATGAGAAGATACCAGTTGTTGGTCATTTAAGAGTATTTGGATGCATTACTTATGCTTTAATTGATCAAAGTGAACGTAGGAAGTTGGACAAGAAAAGTGAGAAATGCATTTTTGTTGGATACAGTAACGAAAGCAAAGGTTACAGATTATATAATCCTTTAACAAAAAAGGTGATTATTAGAAGAGATGTTATTTTTTATGAGGAAATCTTTTGGGATTGGAGTGAAAGTCCTACACATCAAGAAGGAGAAAGGAATTCTGAAATACAAAGAATGAAATGGAGAAAGTATGGTTCTATCCTTGATTCAGATAAAAATTTTGAACCACGACTGATTGAAGATGAATCCCCATCACCACCAAGGAAGACAAAGTCGGTAAAAGAATTATATGAGACAAGTATTTTTGCACTTTTGTCACATGATGAACTAGTAAGCTTTGAAGAAGCTAAAAGCAATAAAGAGTGGAAGAATGCAATGGAAGATGAAATTAGGTGTATTGAGAAAAATGACACCTGGAAGCTTATGGATTTTACATCTTCAATTAAACCTATTGGAGTAAAATGGGTTTAAAAAATCAAGCATGCAGCAGATGGGAGTATACAGAGGTATAAGGCAAGGTTAGTAGCCAAAGGTTATGCACAAAATTATGGAATAGACTATTTTGAAACATTTTCACCTGTTGCAAGACTTGAAACAATAAGAATTTTGTTAGCCATTGCAGCTCAAAAGGCATGGAAGGTATATCAGTTTGATGTTAAATCTGCTTTCTTGAATGGTATTTTGAATGAAGAAGTTTATGTTATGCAACCTGAAGGATTTGTGGTTAAGGGAAAAGAGGACAAAGTTTACAAGTTGAAGAAAGCTTTATATGGTTTAAAACAAGCACCAAGAGCATGGTATGGAAGGTTACATCATTTTTTGATAAAGTATGGTTTTCAAAGAAGTGAAAATGAACATACCTTATACATCAAGAGGAGCAAAGGTGATATTATGATTGTGAGTATTTATGTTGATGACATGATTTATATGGGATCATCTGATTCTCTTATTCAAGAATTCAAGAACCTAATGATGTCTGAATTTGAGATGACTGATCTTGGTTTACTTCATCATTTTCTTGGTCTTCAAATATTTCAAGATGAAACGGGAATATTTATCTCTCAAGAAAGGTATGCATTAGAAACGTTAAAAAAATTTAATATGATATCATGCAAGTCATGTACTACTATGAATTCAAATGAAAAGTTGACTTTGAATGATGGTATGACTTTGGTCGATGAGCAATTTTACAGAAGCATGGTAGGGAGTTTAATGTATTTGACAAATACAAGACCAGATATTATGCTATCTGTAAGTTTGGTGTCAAGATTTTTGAGTTATCCTTCTACCCATCATTTTGGAGCAGTGAAAAGAATTATGAGATATATAGGTGGAACCAAAGAGTATGGATTACTACATGATCGATCATCTAATCTTCAGTTGCGAGGATATGTGGATAGTGATTGGGCAGGAGATAGAGATGAAAGAAAGAACACAAGTGGATATGTTTTTCTCATCGGCTTAAGAGCTGTTTCATGGAGTTCAAAGAAGCACAAGACAGTGGCATTATCTTCTTCAGAAACTGAGAATGTAGCCGCAGCAAGTGCAACTCAACATGGAATATGGCTCAAAATGATTTTGAAGGATCTTGGTGTAGATCAAGAAAAAGCTTTTATTTTGTTATGTGATAACATGTCAACAATTTCTATGGCCAATAATCCAGTATTTCATGGAAGAACCAAACATATAGAGATAAAGCATCATTATATTAGAGAACAAGTCAATGCCGGAGCAATTATTATGAAACATTGTTCATCTCTTGATCAAGTTCCAGATGGATTTACCAAGGCTTTGGCTCAAGGAGGATTTGAGAAATTTAGAGATCATCTAGGAGTCAAACAGTCAACATTAAAGAGGATATGTTAGTATTGTTGACTTTTCTAAAGACTTTTATGTCGGTCACTATGTCAGTTGGAACATTAGTTCCTATATATGTACCTAGTTTGAAAATTAAAAATAAGTTTTACATTTCATTTTCTGTGTTATGTTGTGTTGCATATCCAAGTTAGTAGCGAGTTTTGTTCCCAAGCCCCAACAATGTCTCCCTGCAGCCCGGAGATAAGCGTCGTCATTGCTTGCACAATCTTTGGGTCGTTGCTGTAGCTCTTGTAGCAGCGCCCCCACCGTGGGTCTTGGCATACCTGAACCAGTTTGATGAATTCTGTCAAATAAGTATGATTGATAATAATAATAATAATGTACCGTTGAGATGATGAACAAGAAGAGCAAGCATAGAGAAAAAATATGGAAAGGAAGAGCAAGAATAAAAAGAAGAATGAACCATTTTCATGACGGGTGAGAAGAACAAGGACGGTGAAACGCAACCATGGACAAAGGTAATAATAACAATAATAATAACAAGAAGAAGAACATGAATGACGAAGCAGTAGTATGAGGAAGAAAATTTATTTTTTAAAAAACAAGTATGAGGAAAAAGATGATGATGATGAATAAGGAGAACAAGAGTGATGAAACAATAATATGAAGAATAAGAATGGATAAATGAGTGTAATGAAAGAACAGTATGAAATGAAGAAGAATGAATGAGTGGGATGAAGAAGGAGCATTAAATAATATAAAGAATGAATGATTGTGAATTTGTGATGATGGAGATGAAGAACAGTAACTATGAAAAAACAATACGAAGAAGAATAAGAATGAATAATTGTGATGATGGAGATAAAAAACAAGAAGTATGCAAAATAATAGAAGAAGGGGAAGACCAATTACAGCGACGCATGGGGCGAGGCCGTAAGGTATCCCCGTCGCGCGAACTTCAAGCGCCGTAGCCGCGCCGATCCTCTTCACTAGCTCGGGATCCCTGAAAGAGCCAAAGTTATTTGAGAGAGAAACATAATAGGAGTAAGAGAGAGAAAGTACGGGGAAAAAGAGAGAGAAAGAGAGAAAACCCGGCGTTATTGAGGAGTTTTACTCGCCGAGCAGTAGCTGTGAAGACAGCTCGGGAGGCGACTCACTCTGCCGTTGCTTCACACCGCCTAGCAGTCGTTGCCTCACTCCACCGGCAGACGTCTCAAGCCATCGTCTCCTCAGACGGCCGATGATTCTTCTGATAGGAACTTAAAAGATTAGTTAGTAAAATCGAATATACGATATATACTCGTTAGAGATTAGATAATAGGATCCAATATAGGATTAAACATAAATTAGGATTCAATATAGTTAGGATCAGACAGTAGACGGCCAGGATTAAAACACTAAGGAGTTATAACGGTCAGGATTCATTCTGATATATCCGTTATACACTATGGGTTCATAGCACTGATCAACGGCTATGATCGGTGCACCCAATCAGTTATAACGGATACGATTAGTTGTTATAAAGTCAGGTATAAGGCATCGATCAATAGCTGAGATTGGTGATCCCGATCTGTTATAACGGTCGAGATTAAAACAATATTTGAAACTTATATCCGTTGTAAACTGGTACAACGGATATGAATACGATAACTACTTATACTTGCATATAAATACACAATCGATGTTAAAGGAAAAGCTTGCGGATTAATACAACGATCTTGATCTACCTCTGAGTCTTCTCTTCTCTTCTCTTCTTCTTCTCTTCCCTTCTTTCTTTCATCTTCGGCCATGGATACGGTGATTCTAGAAGAACAAACATGGTATCAGAGCCAGTTGTTTCCAAGGCAGAAGCAACGATCGTGGTAGCCTCTTTCTCAGATGCTTCATCTTCGACGAGAAGTAGTGTCACCGTTAGACAAGTCTCAGTGAATATTTCACCAGGAGCCACCGTCTTGATCAAGCTCAATGACGAAAATTATCAGACATGGAAGACTTCAATTCTTCCTATTCTGCAAGGGTATGAAATGTTTACATTTTTTCAGAATGACCCGCCTCCTCTATCCATTCAAGATCCACTGGGAAACATCATGGAGAATCCAGGATACCGACAATGGTGGCTAAATGACCAAAAGGTCTTGGGATTTCTTCATTCAACGCTCTCAGAGTCTGTAATTCCATGCGTCAGTCAAGCCAAAACAACCAAAGAAGCGTGGAATTTGCTTGAGAGTGTCTTCTCCGGTAGGAATAAAGCCAGAGTGATGGAGCTCCATAGAAAATTTCACACTATGGCAAAAGGTACCATGTATGTTGGAGAATATGTACGACATTTTAGATTTGTTACTGAATCATTAGAGGCAGCTGGAGAAAAGGTTGATGAAGATACAATAAACTATACCTTTTTAAGAGGTCTAGGTACTGAGTATAGTCAGTTCGTTATGTGTGTAAATGCTAATCTTGGTCACATGAAGTTTGAGGAGATTGTGACCAATCTCAAGTCCCAGGAAATATACCTGTCGTATCAGCAAAGTTTAAATTCTAGTACATTTCCTCCTATGGCTAACCAAGTGCAGAGTTCTACATCAAAGTATACGCCAAGGAGAGAAAGCTATCAAGCAAAAGGTTACAATTGAGGTCGAGGAAGAGGAAGAACAAATCAATTTCAACCAAGGTGCCAACTATGCACTCAATTTGGTCACAGGGCACGAGAATGTCAAGAATTCACAAGAAATCAACAAACTTGGAGACAACAGAGGCAAAATTTTCAAGCCAATCCACAGGCATTCGTGGTCAATGCTCCTGGAGAAGGAGCATGGTTTCTTGATAGTGGGGCAACCCACCATGTTACATCAAATCCCAACATGATCTGCTCCACCTCAAATTTTCAAGGGAATGATCATCTACTCATCGGTAATGGTACAGGTTTGAAAATTCTGCCTGTTGGTTCCTCTAAGATTTCCACTTGTGATAAAAACTTATTTTTAAAGGATATACTGCATGTACCTGAAATTAAAAAGAATCTGTTATCTGTTCATAAACTAACTCTGGATAATGATGTTTTTATTGAATTTCACCCATTTTATTGTCTTGTGAAGGACAAGAAAACAGACAAAATCCTACTCCGGGGAACAATTAAAGATGGACTTTACTGTTTAGAGCAAAATTCTGAAATTCCAGCTGCATTCATGGGAGAAAAATCATCATCAGATGTGTGGCATTCCCGGCTTGGGCATCCTCACTTTTGAATTTTAAAATTTGTCATAAAGAAATTTGGACTACCCTTTTCAGATCTTTCAAAAAAGATTTTTTGTGATTCTTGCAGTATTTCAAAATTGCATAAACTTGCATTTTCTGAAACCCATCATAAATCTGATAAACCTCTTGAAATAATACATTCAGACCTATGGGGTCCATCGCCTATTTTATCTAACTTTGGTTTTTCTTATTATGTAGTATTTGTTGATGATTATAGTAAATATGCCTGGTTATATCTGTTAAAACGTAAAAATGAAGTAAAGGATAAATTTATTGAATTTCAAAGAAGTGTAGAAAATCAATTTTCTACCAAAATTAAGTTTTTTCAATCAGATTGGGGAGGAGAGTATCAAACTCTCCACTCAATTTTGAAAACACAGGGAATTATTCATCGGGTATCATGTCCCCATACCCCTAAACAAAATGGAACAGCAGAAAGAAAACATAGACATATAGTTGAAACTGCCTTGACTCTATTAAATCACGCTTCTATTCCTAAAATTTTCGGGGATGAAGCTGTATCTACAGAAATTTATCTTATAAATAGATTGCCAACTCCTATTTTAGAAAACAAATCACCTTTTGAAATTCTATACAACAGTAAACCTGATTATTCCTTTTTAAGAATGTTTGGTTGTCTTTGTTATCCCTATTTGAGTTCATATGCACAGCATAAACTGGATCCAAGATCATAAAAATGCGTCTTCATAGGGTACAGCTCAACGCATGTTGGGTACAGGTGTCTTTCTATCCAATCAGTTAAAATTTTTATTTCAAGACATGTTGTTTTCCATGAACAAGTATTTCCATTTTCATCTAATTTGTCTGATAAAACAAATTCGGGAATACTTGGATCACATCCAAATGTAATATCCAATATTCCCAATATTGAGCAATCAAACACATTATTACCAACATCAGAAATGAATATTGGTAATAATATAAATAGCTCATCCATATCTCAAACTGTTGTTGATGAAAAAAAATCGGATGATTCAGAGTCGATTAATTTTGAAGAAAACCTTGATTTGAATAATGATAATGTTCCTTTTATAGAAACTACTTCTAAGACTTCAAACTCAAATATGTCTGTTATAGACTTATATTCAACACTTGATCGAACACCTGAACCAGGAATTCCGATCAAAATAAGAACACTAAAGGATGTTTACTCCAGAGATGGTAAAACTAATCATCTCTCCTTCTCAGCCGTTAAACATCCTATTCCCGAGTGTTTTCTTGCCAGCATTAGTAACATTGAACCAAACACTTATAATGATGCGTCAAAAGACAGTAACTGGATGCTGGCAATGAAACAAGAATATGATGCTCTTGTACAAAACAAAACTTGGATTTTGGTACCCAGAAATAAAAATCTTAATGTTATAGGTTGTAAATGGGTATATAAATTAAAATATAAACCTGACGGTACAATTGATAGATACAAAGCTAGATTAGTTGCTAAAGGCTTCAAGCAACAAGAAGGTTTTGATTTTAATGAGACTTTTAGCCCAGTAATTAAGCATACTACAATTCGGTTACTACTCTCTGTTGATATTAGCAAATGTTGGAAAATACATCAACTTGATGTATCCAATGCATTTATACATGGAGAGCTTGAAGAAACAGTCTACATGGAACAACCACCAGGTTTCAAAGATCCATCTCTTCCTGATTCTATTTGTTTAATTAAAAAGTCAATCTATGGTTTAAAACAATCACCTAGAGCATGGTTTCATAAACTGTCAACATCTTTACATGCGCTCGGTTTTATCAGATCTAAAACAGATACATCTTTATTCTTTAACACTGAAAAAGTTCCAGTTTTTATTTTAATATATGTTGATGATATTCTTATTATTTCTCCTGAAGCTAAAGAAATTCAGTTCATTGTCTCAAAATTACACGAAAAGTTTGCTATTCGTGACTTAGGACCTGCCAAACACTTTTCTTAAAAAATCAGGATGGTTTTTTACTTAATCTAGATATCTCTTGTCAATTCTTAAAAAATCAGGGATGGAACATTCAAAGCCGTTATCGACTTCTGTTGCACTTTCCTCAACAGTAAAACTCAAAAATAAAATTGATTCCTCTTTAGATACATTATACAGACAAATTCTTTGGGCTCTTCAATATTTAACATTGACACGCCCTGATATAGCATTTGCAGTAAACAGAGCATGCCAGAAAATGCATGCTCCAGATTCAGACGATTGGAATGCACTCAAACATCTACTTCGTTATCTTAAAGGCAGCCTATCACATGGCTTACTCTTTTATAAACATTCTAATACTAACATTATTGCGTTTAGTGATTCTGATTGGGCAGGTGATAATAAAGACAGAAGATCAATTGGAGCGTACTTAATTTTTGTTGGAAAAAATTTAGTCTCATGGAGTTCAAAGAAACAGTCAACAGTCGCAAGATCAAGCATAGAGGCTGAATATAAGGCTCCAGCAAATGCAACGGCAGAAATCTTATGGATTCGATCATTAGTAAAAGAATTAAAAATTACTGCTGACACAGTCCCAACATTATGGTGCGATAATTTGGGTGCGACATATCTTGCTGCAAATCCAATATTTCACGCAAGGATGAAGCACATTGAGATAGATTATCATTTTGTTCAAGAACAAGTCACAGCTGGAGCTCTCAAAATTCAGTTTATTAGTAGTGAAAAACAAGTGGCTGACTGTTTTACAAAACCACTCTCAAAAACAAAGTTTCTTTTTTCTCAGGAACAAGCTCAACGTCGCCTGCACCGAAGATGATCTTCCAGGGGGGTATTGAGGAGTTTTACTCGCCGAGCAGAAGCTGTGAAGACAGCTCGGGAGGCGACTCACTCCGCCGTTGCTTCACACCGCCGAGCAGTCGTTGCTTCACTCCACCGGCAGATGTCTCAAGCCATCGTGTCCTCAGACGGCTGATGATTCTTCTGATAGGAACTTAAAAGATTAGTTAGTAAAATCGAATATACGATATATACTCGTAAGAGATTAGATAATAGGATTCAATATAGGATTAAACATAAATTAGGATTCAATATAGTTATGATCAAACAGTAGACGGCCAGGATTAAAACACTAAAGAGTTATAACGGTCAGGATTCATTCTGTTATATCCGTTATACACTATGGGTTCATAGCACCGATCAACGGCTATGATCGGTGCACCCAATCAGTTATAACGGATACGATTAGTTGTTATAAAGTCGGGTATAAGGCACCGATCAACGGCTGAGATCGGTGATCCCGATCTGTTATAACGGTCGATATTAAAACAATATTTGAAACTTACATCCATTGTAAACTGTTACAATGGATATGAATACGATATCTACTTATACTTGCATATAAATACACAATCGATGTTAAAGGAAAAGCTTGCGGATTAATACAACGATCTTGATCTACCTCTGAGTCTTCTCTTCTCTTCTTCTTCTCTACTTCTTCTCTACTTCTTCTCTTCCCTTCTTTCTTTCCTCTTCGTCCTTGGATACGGTGATTCTAGAAGAACAAACAGGCCTTTGGTCTTAGAGAGAGAAAGTTTGAGAAAGTTAAGAGTTTCGATCTTAGAGAGAAGATGAGGCAGACAGAAAGAGACAAGAAAAAGTACCACTCTGGTCATACAGAGAGGAAGTGGCGGGTTGAGATGGTTTGAGAGCGAAAGAGTAGTGTAGAGTGAGAAAGAGAGAGAAAACTCGACATTTGGTGATAGAAAAGGAAAGAGGCACATAAAGAGTTTGAAAGAGGAAGTTAGACTCTCCTATGCGAGAGAGAGGTGACTGGAGAGAGCAAGGGTGAGAAATCTTGACCCCTGTTATAAGAGAGAGAAAGATAATTTTATAAAGAGGAAGCTCGACGTTTGCTCATAGAGAAGGAAAAAGGCGGGCGGAGAGCTAGACCCTCCGGCGATAGAGAGAGGACGCCAGAGAAGATGGTAGAGAAAGAAAAATACCGGCCATAGACGTTAGGGGGAGAGAGATTGAGAAAGTTTGACTCTTCGCGTAGAGAGAAAAAGAAGCAAATAGAGAGAGATACAGAAAGGGACAGCGCTCGACCTTTGGTCAAAGAGAGAGAGAGACAAGACGGTATTGAAAAAAGAGAGGTGGGAGGGAGAGAAGAGGTACGGGAAGAGAAGAGGGTAGAAAGAATGAGAAGAGAGAGAGGAGAGAGTAGAGAGAGAAAAGTGTAAGAGTGATAGAAGAGGGAGGAGGGGGTAGACAGAGAGAAGTGCAGAGAGAGATAGAAGAGAGGGTAGAGAGAAAGGTTTAGAGAGAGATAGAGGAGAGGGTTGGGAGAGGTGTACAAAGAGTTAGAGAAGAGGGTTGAGTGAGAGAATTGTAAAGAGAGGTCGAGGAGAGTGTCGAGAGAGAAGTTTAGAGAGAGATAGAGGAGGGAGTCGAGAGAGAGGTTTACAAAGAGTTAGAGAAGAGGGTACAAAGAGAATCGTAGAGAGAGAAAGTGAAGAGGGTAGAGAGAGAAGAGAGAGAGGAGAGGGTGGATAGAGAGAGAACTGCAAGAATGATAGAAGAGAGAGGAGAGGGCGGAGAGAGAGAGAAGTGCAAGAATGATAGAAGAGAGAGGAGAGGATGGAGAGAGAGAGAAGTCCAGGAATGATAGAAGAGAGAGGAGAGGGTGAAGAAAGAGAGAAGTGCAAGAATGATTTAAGAGAGAGGATAGGGTGGAGAGAGAGGTGTAAGAATGATAGAGAGAAGAGAGGGTGGAGAGAGAGAAGTGTAAGAATGATACAAGAGAGGATAGGATGGAGAAAGAAGTGTAAGAATGATAGAAGAGAGAGGATATGGTGGAGAAAGAGAAGTGTAATAATGATAGAAGAGAGAGGATAGGGTGGAGAGAGAAGTGTAATAATGATAGAAGAGAGAAGATAGGGTGGAGAGAGAAGTGTAAGAATGATAGAAGAGAGAGGATAGGGTGGAGAGAGAAGTGTAAGAATGATAGAAGAGAGAGGATAGGGTGGAGAGACAGAAGTATGGGTAGATATAGTGAAGAGGGCAGAGAGAGAGGAGAGTGTGGAGAGAGACAAGTGTAAGAATGATAGAAGAGAGAGGAGAGGGTAGAGAGTGATAGAGAAGAGGGTAGAGAAAGAGGAAAGTGGGGAGAGACACAAGTGGAAGAATGATAGAAGAGAGAGAGGAAAGAGTAGAGAGAGAAGTGTCGAGAGAGATTGAGAAGTGGTTAGAGAGAGAGGAGAGTATGGAGAAGATAAGTGTAAGAATGATAGAAGAGAGAGGAGAGGGTAGAGAGAAGCGCAGAGAGAGATAGAGAAGAGGGTAGAGAGAGAGGATAGTGTGGAGAGAGACAAGTGTAAGAATGATAGAAGAGCGAGGAGAGGGTAGAGAGAGATAGAAAAGAGGGTACAGAGAGAAGACAGAAAAGAGAGCGAGAGAGAAAAGAGAGCAAAGAGAGAGAGAGAGAAAAAGAGAGTAAAGAGAGAGTTGAGGCATACCTGGTGGAGCCGAGACCGACGTTATGGGGGAAGATGGTGGCTGTTGAAACTAAACCCTTGAAGGCCCTGCGGTGCTCCGGACGTGGCAGTTAGAATGGGTCAAAGGAGGAAAACGTGGCAACTCCTCCCCCCACTCGTTGGTACACGACTTGGGCATCGTGAGATCAGTTTATTTTTTCCAGTCTTCCTCCAAACGTGCCAAGCGCACGAAGTCAGGATCGTGGGATTCTGATTTGTCTATTTAAGTGATAGCCTGAACACAGAACAAGTCAATTTTGTTTTTTTTTCTTTTCCATTGGTCTGCGACCCTCCTCAGGCGAGGGAGAAATTTGAGAAAGGAGAGAGATCCTCTGCTGAAGGCCAACATTTGGTATCAGAGCTTCCAGGTTGCCAATCTCAAATCCTCTCATGGAGAAGATATCGTTGATCCCGTCGGCAAGCAGTAGCAACAGTGGTGGCGGAAGCATGAGCTCGTATCAGTACCCGCAACTCTCGGCGTCACACTACACCAGTTGGGCGATACGGGTCCAAGCGATTATGGAGGACCAGGGCGTCTGGACAGAAGTCCAACCGGCACCAGATGCTGCCGTCGACATCAAGCTGGACAGGAAGGCGAAGGTGCACCTACTCCAAGCACTTCCGGAGGACATTCTGATGCAGGTGGCACAGAAGAGGACGTCGAAGGAAATCTGGGAGGCTCTGAGCACGAGGTTCGTGGGAGCCGATCGCGTCAAGAATGCACGACTGCGAGCATTGAAGAGCGACTTCGACGCCATGCGGATGATCGATGGCGAATCTCTTGATGATTATGCAGGGAGGCTGTCGACGATGTCGGTCAGATACACCAACGTTGGAGGAACGTTGGACGACACGGCTCTGGTGAAAAAGCTCTTAGACACCGTGCCTGATCGATATCTGCCTGTCATCGCCGGCATCGAGCAATTCTGCGACATCGACATGATGTTGTTTGAGGAAGCATTGTCCCGGTTGAAGGCGTTCGATGAACGCACACGCCTACGCCAAGCCGGTGGTGGTGTTAATGTCGGTGGACAGCTTCTCTTCACTCAGGCCGAGTGGGAGGCGTGGCAGAAGAAAAATGGAGGTGACTCATCATCAAGCCAGAAGGGCAAAGCATCCGCAGGAGGCGAGAACCGTGGTCGAGACGGCCGTGGTCGTAGCCAGGGTCACGGCAGAGGTGTCTGTGGAGAGCAGTAGAATGCTCAAGGCTCAGGTGGCTCTGGAGGTGGTGCACGTGACAAGAGTCAAATACGCTGTTTTAATTGCAGCAAAATGGGACACTACTCCACGCAGTGCAAAGCCCCCAAGAAGACGGAGGAAGTCCACCTCACGCAGACCGGAGACATCGAACCGGCACTACTCCTTGCAGTGTTAGAGGAGATGGAGCAGGTAGTGGTGTTGCTGAACGAGGAGAAGATGCCACCAGAGCTGCACCAGGCCGACTGCAGCACATTGCCGACATCTAGTTGGTTCCTCGACAATGGTGCAAGCAACCACATGACGGGGGATAGGAACAAGTTCCGGGAGCTCGACGAGGCCGTCACGGGGAAGGTGAGATTTGGAGATGACCGATCGGTGGAGATCAAGGGGAAGGGATCCATACTCTTCGCTTGCAAGAATGGAGACCAATGGCTACTTGAGGAGGTATACTACATTCCCAGCTTGTGCAGCAATATGGTCAGTCTTGGCCAACTCACCGAAGCAGGCCACAAGGAGATCATGGACGAAGATCAAATTGAAGTCTATGGGAAAAATCCGATGCGGTTGATTATGAAGGTGAGGCGCACTCCAAACCGGCTCTATAGGATTGAGCTCACCTTGGCATACCCAATATCCTTGATGGCGAGCTTGGATGATCCGGCGTGGCTGTGGCATGCACGCCTGGGTCATGTGAATTTCCAAGCGCTGAAGATGCTTGCCGATAAGTCGATGGCGGGAGGAGTACCACCGATATCTCATCCACAGCAGCTTTGCCAGGGCTACCTGGTGGCCAACCAGGCAAGGCATACGTTCCTGGCAGCAACAAATTTTCGGGCAGAGAAGCCACTCGAACTAATCCACGGGGATCTCTGTGGGCCGATCACGCCAGCAACAAATGGTGGTAACCAGTATTTTTTGCTTCTTGTGGATGATTACACTCGCTGGATGTGGGTGTATGTGATTAAAACGAAGGACCATGCACTTCCGGCATTCACAAAGTTCAAGGCGTTGGTTGAGAATGCACAGGGACTCAAGATCAAGATTCTTCGTACAGATCGTGGGGGAGAATTTCTCTCGGCCGAATTCACACGGATGTGCGAAGACTTCGGCATCGATCGCCAATTCACCGCCCCGTACACACCTCAGCAGAACGGGGTGGTGGAGAGGAGGAACCGCACGGTGATGGATATGGCGAGAGCTTTGTTGAAGAGCATGTCTGTTCCAGGAAGGTTTTGGGGGGAGGCGGTAAGGCATGCAGTCTATCTCCTCAATCGACTACCGACGAGGGCCATGGGTAGCCGCACTCCATATGAAGCTTGGAACGAAAGGAAGCCACATCTTGCCCATCTCCGCGTGTTCGGGTGCAAGGCGCATGAGAAGGTGACAAGCCCACACTTAAAGAAGCTAGACGATAGAAGTCAACCAATGGTGTACCTTGGCGTCGAGGATGGGAGCAAGGCACATCGGCTATTCAATCCACATCGCAACAAGGTACATGTTAGTCGAGATGTTCACTTTGAGGAGAATGTGGAATGGAGTTGGAGTGCAGGAACATCAGCCGCCCAATCACGAGAGTTTGTTGTTGAAGAACCAATGGCTGGGGCAAGTCCGTCGTCTTGGGCTGTCATATCGACAGGAGCAAGTCTGCCATCGGCTGAGGCAGGTGCGCCAACGGCCGAGGGAGTCTCATCGGCTAGGACAGAGACACCTGATCACAGCATTGAGATGTCACCTCCGGAAAGGGCCTCTCCTCTTCTAGAAGGCGGGGATGAATCACCCGACGGTCCTGTCCGGTACAAGCTCATCGCCGACATCATGAAGGAGACGCGTCGTATTGACCTAGAAGATGCGGAAGAAGCCGATGGAGAAGCATTGTTGATGAAGATGGAGGAGCCGTCATGCTATCGTGAAGCGGCTGGCCAACAAGAGTGGGAAGATGCAATGAGCAAGGAGATCGAGTCAATCGAAAGGAATGAAACGTGGTCCTTGGCAAAGCTTCCAAATGGGCATAAGGCAATCGGCCTCAAGTGGGTCTTCAAGCTCAAGAAGAACTCAGATGGGGAGGTGATCAAGCACAAGGCACGACGCGTAGCAAAGGGGTATGTGCAACGTCAGGGTATCGACTTTGAAGAAGTGTTTGCGCCGGTCGCCCGCCTTAATACAGTACGTGTCATCCTTGCGGTTGCGGCAAACCGAGGGTGGCAGGTGCATCACTTAGATGTCAAGTCAGCCTTCCTCAACGGTGAGCTGAAGGAGGAAGTGTATGTTGCACAACCAGAAGGCTTCATGGTGAGAGGCAAGGAGCATATGGTGTATCGGCTGCACAAAGCTTTGTACGGTCTACGGCAAGCGCCACGAGCTTGGAACGCACGCCTCGACCGGAGCTTGAAGGACCTTGGTTTTACAAGGTGTGTGCAGGAGCAAGCAGTGTACACCCCAGGAGAAGACAACACTGGTATTATCATCGGAGTATATGTTGATGATATTATTGTGACGGGTCAAGATCCATGCGCCATAGCACAATTCAAGGAGCAGATGATGGCCAAATTCGAGATGAGTGATCTCGGATTGCTGCACTACTACCTCGGCATTGAAGTGGCACAAGGCGAAAGTGGAATCTCCATCAAGCAAGCTGCATATGCCAAGAAGGTTCTGGAGCAATTTGGTATGAGTGAATGTAATTCCACCAAGTATCCCATGGAGCCAAGGATGCAACTACATAAGGATGGTGAGGGATACCCAGTGGACGCCACAGAGTATCGCCGCATCATCGGGTGTCTCCGGTATCTTCTCCACACACGACCAGACCTGTCCTACGCAGTTGGTGTAGCAAGCAGATTTATGGAGCGGCCTACTGTCATGCATCACAAGGCAGTCAAACAGATCTTGAGATATCTGAAGGGAACAATGCACTTCGGCCTGGTGTACAACAGAGGAGGTGTAGAAGAAATCACTGGATTCACCGATAGTGATTTGGGCGGTGACATGGATGATCGCAAAAGCACGGGAGGCATGGCGTTCTATATTAATGAAAGCCTTGTTGCTTGGAACTCCCAGAAGCAGAAGATAGTGGTGCTCTCGTCATGTGAAGCCGAGTTCATGGCGGCAATAGCGGCAGCGTGTCACGCACTATGGCTACGAAGTTTACTATGCGAGTTGATCGGAGGACAACCAAAGCCCGTGAAGATGTTCATCGACAATAAATCACCGATTGCACTAATGAAGAATTCGGTGTTCCATGGACGCACTAAGCACATCGACACCAAGTTCCACTTCATCCGTGAGTGTGTCGAGGGAGGTCAGATCATCATTGAGTTCATTCGAACCGAGGAGCAAAGAGCCGATCCCTTGACGAAGGCATTGCCGGCGGTAAAGCTGGCGACGATGCGGCATCTACTCGGTGTCCGCAACCTTGAGCCACTCCAGGATTAGGGGGGAGAATGTTGAAACTAAACCCTTGAAGGCCCTCCAGTGCTCCGGACGTGGCAGTTAGAATGGGTCAAAGGAGGAAAACGTGGCAACTCCTCCCCCCACTCGTTGGTACACGACTTGGGCGTCGTGAGATCAGTTTATTTTTTCCAGCCTTCCTCCAAACGTGCCAAGCGCACGAAGTCAGGATCGTGGGATTCTGATTTGTCTATTTAAGTGATAGCCTGAACACAGAACAAGTCAATTTTGTTTTTTTTTCTTTGCCATTGGTCTGCGACCCTCCTCAGGCGAGAGAGAAATTTGAGAAAGGAGAGAGATCCTCTGCTAAAGGCCAACAGTGGCCCCATACACGTTGTTGTGGCCATGGATGGCATCGATGCCATATATCATGGGGATGCCAAGGCGGCTTCTGAGTGCCCCTCTCTGCAGTTTCTACACCGTCTTCGCCCACTTGCCCACCGACGCCTTGTCTCTCGGACCGCCGTCGGGCCCGCAGAGCACGCTCCCTGCTCCGCCGTCGAACAGTTGCAGTAGACATGGAAGGACAAAGTTATAGACTGAGATAGCGATAAAGATTTTGATAGCGATTGAGATTGATATCAAGATTGAAATATTTTAGGGGATCGAGGCCTAGATGTAGTTGAAGGTAGAGAGATAGATACGCGTAGCGCATAAAAGAATATACAGGTAGAGATAGAGATGAATATGGGACGAATATGGATGAATATGGATGGAGAGAGAGAGAGATAGAGGTAAAAAGAGAGCAGCAGAAATAGAGATGAATATGGGAAGAGCGAGATATATATAGAGGTAAAAAGAGAGAGGCAGAGATAGAGATCAATATGGGGAGAGAGAGAGAGAGGGAGATAGAGATTAACAAGAAAGAGGCAGATATAGAGTGGTATATGAGGAGAGAATGAAAGAGATAGAGGTCAAACGAGAGAGGCAGAGATAGAGATGAATATGGGGGAGAGAGTGAGGTATAGATTAAAAAGAGAGAGGCAGAGATAGAGATGAGTATGGTGAGAGAGGCAGAAATGGAGAGAGAGACAAAGAGAGAAACAAAGATAGAAAGAGATAGGTAGAGATAGAGATTGAGATGTGAGAAAGCGATAGAGGTAGAAATAGAAATGTAGAGGGAAAAGAGATAACTATTAAGGTAGATGGAGATATAGAGGTCGAAAGATTGAGATAGAGATACAAATGGAGATGGAGACTGAGAGAGAGATAAAGGGATGTGACAGCATCAGATATGAATGATTATAGAGATTGAGATATTGATAGAGATTTAAAGTATTGCATTGGAGCGAGATAGGCTGATATGGATATAGAGATAAAACATAGATGGAGAGAGAAAGGGTTGTGAAGAAGACAGAGATACGAATGATGTTATTGACTGAAATAGAGAGAGAGAAAGAGAGAAGATGTAAAGATGGAGAATTAGGGATTGAGCTAGAGATAGATAGACATATACAGATATAGAGATAGAAACAGAAATGGAGAAAGATGGAGATAGTGGTAGGTTCGGAGAAAGACAGATCGATAATCTAGACAAAATGAGAGATCAAATGAGGTGGATACTGATAGAAAGAGACAGACCAACGAACTGATTCTTCATGATCTCCGGCGTAGCGATGGAGCGTTCGCTCTGGGCCATCTGGCCGATCTTTTCTTCAAGGGTCATGCGACCCAGAAGATCATTCAGACGAATATTCAACGGTAGATTCCTGTCCTTGTACTTGAGATATTCCTTCTCTCTCGCCACTGCCGTCGTCGCCACAAGCACAAAATCAAGCTGAAGACGACAATCGCCGCCGTTGCCGGCGAAGAGTTCATTTTTCTCATTGATTTTCCACCGACGGAGAGAGAGAGAGAAATCGAGAGAGAAAGAGAGACAAAGAAAGAGGGAAAGAGAGAGGGAAAGTGAGAAAGAAAGAGAGAGAACTACAAAGAGACAGGAAGAGAGAACAAGGAGACAGAAAGAGAGAACTAGAAAGAGAGAGAGAGGAAGAGAGAACCATAGAGAGAGACGAGGGGAGAGCGAGAAAGAGGAAGAGAGAACCAGAAAGAGAGAGGAGAGAACAAGAAAGAGAGGAAGAGAGAACGATAAAGAGAGAGACAAAGAGGGAGAGGAAGATGATAGATCAATAACTTAAAACATACCTTCCATTGATGAATCTCCTTCTTCTTTTCTTCTTGAGGGTGGAGGGTCCTTCTTGATCCTTCACCGACGAGTTTCTTCCTTAGGACGATGGAACCTCGAGGACTCTCTCGATGGGGGATCAAGGGGACCCGAAACCCCTTAAATAGGATCCCAAGGGATTCCAAAGGGTGGCAGTTGCAAGCCCCTCCATCAAGAGCTTGCAACTGCTGAATGCCAAAGGTTGCAACCGTTAAGAAAACCAACGGTTGTAGCCCACATCAAAAATTGAATTCCAACAATCTCCCACTTGGGCTACACACCATGACTTTCCACCTTTAATGAGCTCAAACGGTTACTACTTGTCAAAGTACAAATGTTCATCTCGTCCATCAACATATTTAGCATAGGACAGAACAGCTTTCATCACATTATCGCAATTCAGCCATCACAATCACTAATGCTATAATGTAGAATGACATAGATTAAATTTTATCTGAGTCCCACTTTATGGAGATCTTATAAACAAAATGGACAATAAAAAAACTTTAATTCTGCAGAAAATGTATACATGTCCACATTAAGAACCCTTCATACAAACTCCCACTTAAACTCACTATTCTTCCCAATGAAGAATGCCCATGTGAGTAGTATGCTCCATAAATACTTTAGGCAATACACCTTTCGTAAGCGGATCCGCAATCATTGAGTTTGTTCCAATATGCTGTGTAGACAATTCTCCATTTTGTATCCTTTCCTTGATAATTAAGTACTTGATGTCTATATGCTTAGACTTTGTCAAGCTCCTATTGTTGTTGGAGAACAGAACGGCTGACTTATTGTCACAATATATCTTCAACGGTCTTTCGACACGATCTAGAATTCGAAGCCCCGTGACAAAATTCCTCAACCATACTCCATGATTAGATGCCTCATACATAGCAATATATTCCGCGGCCATAGTGGATGAAGCTACAAGTGGTTGCTTTGCATTCCTCCATGAAATGGCTCCTCCAGCCAACAGAAATATATAACCTGACGTGGATCTTCTTGAATCTTGGCATCCAGCAAAGTCAGAATCAGAATATCCAATGATCTCCAATTGATTTGACCTTTTATATGTGAGCATGAAATCCTTAGTTCTCTGTAAATGGCGCATGACTCTCTTGGCCGCTATCCAGTGATCCATTACTGGATTGCTCAAATATCTTCCAAGCACTCCAAGTATATATGCAATATCCGGACGCGTACAAACTTGGGCATACATCATACTTCCAATAGCTGATGCATAAGGAATAGTATGCATTGCTTTTGCCTCCTGATTATTTTTAGGGCATTGACTAAGACAAAATTTGTCTCCTCTTGATACAGGGGTATTTCCTGGTTTGCAATTTTGCATGTTAAACCTCTTAAGGATTTTATCGATATAGGTCTTTTGTGATAACCCCATAATATTTTGAGTCCGATCTCGGTATATCTCTATGCCTAAGACAAATGAGGCTTCACCGAGATCTTTCATCTCAAAATTCCTTGACAGGAATGATTTGGTTTCACTCAATAATCCCATATCGTTACATGCAAGCAAAATATCATCCACATACAAAACTAAAAATATGTACCTACTCCAACTGAACTTATGATATACACAATTATCAACTTTATTCATCTCAAAACCATATGAAATGATAACCTTATGGAATTTGTGATACCATTGACGAGAAGCTTGCTTGAGTCCATAAATGGATTTCCTTAATTTGCAAACCAAATTATTTGAATCTTTGGACTCAAAATACTCTGGTTGCTTCATGTATATCGTCTCCTCAATGTCTCCATTGAGAAAGGCGGTCTTTACATCCATTTGATGAAGCTCAAGATTGTAAAGTGCAACTAGTGCCATTATTATTCTAAAAGAGTCTTTTAAAGAAACTGGAGCAAAAGTCTCTTTGTAATCAATACCTTCCCTTTGAGTAAATCCTTTGGCTCTGAGGCGTGCTTTATGTCTCTCCTTGTTACCTCTTGAATCCCTCTTGGTCTTGAATATCCATTTACAATCTATGGATTTTGCACCATCATGTAGTGGAACAAGTTCCCAAATGCCATTATCATGCATGGATTTGATCTCTTCCTTCATGGCATCAATCCACTTTTGAGAATCTGAGCTTTCCATGGCTTGACGGAAGTTTATTGGGTCATCTTCCTCGATGCTCATGTCTACTTTATGCTCTTGAAGATACACAAAGTAGTCATCCGGAATAGCTCTCTTTTTCTCTCTAGTGGATCTCCTTAATGGTATTGATTCTTGAGGTTGTTGAGTTTGAATTTCAGGGTTGGAGGATTCTTGATTATCATCTTGTACTTGAATTATTGTTTCACCAATGTCAAGTGATTTTTCTTTATCTTGAGCATTGTTGTGAACAATAGGAGGCATTGTTAATCCTCTTCAAAGACGATAGTTCTAACCTTATCTCCCCCCACAAACTCATCATCCTCAAAGAATATAGCATTCCCCGTCTCAAAAATAGTTCGAGTTGTAGGATCATAAAATTTGTATCCCCTGGATCGTTCGGAGTATCCAACGAAATGGCAGCTTAATATCCTAGAATCAAGTTTCCTTTCATTAGGCTTATAAGGTCTTGCCTCAGCAGGACAACCCCAAACACGTAAATGTCTTAGACTAGGTCTTTTGCCCGTCCAAAGCTCATAAGGGGTTTTTTTTGTTGCCTTTGTTGGTACTCTATTAGTCAAATAAACTGCTGACTTTAGCGCTTCACCCCATAATGGTTCAGGTAAAGAAGTCTGGCTCATCATGCTTCTTACCATATCCTTGAGTGTACGATTTCGTCTCTCGGCAACACCATTCATGCTAGGAGATCCTGGCATCGTGTATTGAGGGACTATCCCACACTCTTCCAAATATTTAGCGAAAGGTCCTAGACGTTGTTCTCCCGATCCATCATTTCTGCCGTAATATTCTCCACCACGGTCAGATCTAATGGCCTTAATCCTTTTGTTGAGTTGATTTTCAACTTCAACCTTAAAGTTTTTGAACACATCAATGGCTTGAGATTTCTCATGAATGAGATACAAGTAACCATATCGAGAATAATCATCAATGAAAGTGATAAAATATTGTTGGCCATTCCAAGAGGGTATAGGAAATGGACCACAAATGTCAGTATGAATCAATTCCAAGACGTCTGAAGCTCGATATGAACCATATTTTCTAATATTTGTCCGTTTTCCCTTAATGCATTTGACACAGGTGCCAAAATCCTTAAAATCTATGTAATTAAGAATTCCATCTGACACAAGCCTTTCAATTCTCTTTTGAGAAATGTGGCCTAACCTTTTGTGCCACAAAAATGATGAAATCTCATCACCCAACTTTCGCTTTGTACCAACCGTACTTAATTGATAGGAATATTCCGAAGAGGCTTTAGTGTCAACCAAATACAAATTATCATAAGCTCCTAAATTTCCTATACCTAGAAGTACAGAATCCTTATAAAGACCAAATTTTCCATCCCCAAATGAACAATTGTAACCAGATTTGTCCAATACTGAAACGGATATTAAGTTATGTCCAAAAGATGGCACAACAAAGGTCTGATTTAAAAGCAAATGATAACCAGTTTTAAAAACGACTTTAAAGACTCCAACGGCTTCAACCTCCGCTTTCCCGTCACCTTGATAGATGAACTTTTCACCGTTATTCAGTTTGCGATGGCTGAGGCAGCCCTGCAAGGATACAATCACATGAGTAGTGGCTCCAGAATCTACCCACCAAGTGTACCTTGGTACAGAAGCTAAGTTAACTTCCGAACAAACATAAGAAAGAAAAATACCTTTCTTCTTGAACCATTCTATGCGCTTGGCACAGTCTTTCTTCATGTGTCCACCTTTCTTGCAGAAGAAGCAACGCATCTCCTTATGCAGCTTCCTTTTAGGTGGAACGTCAGCAATTTGTTTGCCCTTCCTTTTTCCCTTATCCTTAGATTTGTCAGAAGAAGCAACTGTAAGATGAGCACTTTCACATTGTTCTGACTTCAGTCTCTCTTCCTCTTGCACACAATGCGAGATGAGCTCATTCAAGGACCATGGATCCTTTTGACAATTATAGCTCACCTTGAATTGACTGAATTGATGTGGGAGAGAGTTTAAAGCCATGTAAATAATGGATTCCTACAGAAGTTCCAAGTTTAATCCCTTTAATTTGGAACGTATGTGAGACATTTCCATAATGTACTCTCGTATATTGCTTTTCCTGTATACTTCATATTCGTAAGGCGATTCATGAGAGTACTAATCTCAGCTCTATCTTCTTTATGATACCGTTTCTCAATTTCTTGAATGAGAATTTTGGCATCTGTTGCCTCTTCCGCTAAGGTGTCCCTTAGGGATTCAGGAATGGTGCACTTGATTACCATTAAGCACATCCTATTGGACCTTTCCCATACTTCATGGGCCTTCTTTTCTTCAGGAGAAGAAGATTCCTTTATGGCCGGTGGTTGTGCGTTCCGGAGGGCATAATCAAGATCCGAAGCACCCAAGTACAATGATAAGAATTCCTTCCATTTCTTGAAGTCTGCACCACTTAACATAGGAATGGAATTCAAATTCGTGCAAATATCAGAAGATTTTGAGCCTAAATACAAAGAATAAATAAACTCACATAAGAACGTAATCAAAATTTACGTCAACACCAAATAGTGAAATTTGGCACAAGCGATCAAATGCAACATCAATTTCATCTTTGGATGATAATCAACTATGACGATCCACTTCGTAAGATAGTTAAATTCAAACAATCATAAATAATCATTGGTAAGATCTCCTTTGGGATGACTTATCCTGATCATTTACACATAATGATCGTTAAATTTTCTATCATGAACATGGCTTACATTCAGCCAAGCACTCATTTTCCTTTGGGCCAATAAGTGCTTCCATGAACAAAATCATTTCTTTATCTTAGTATTTTAAGAAATAACTAAGGTTGATATAGCCATCACATTGCATGCGAAAATACTAGATCCATTTCAAATTTTAGTGACCTAGTGTGCAATAAATTCTGCCAAATATTTCCTCTCCTTTGGGTTAGGATATATTTGCATGAATTAAAAAAAAAAGAAAAGACTTTAAAAAATAACAAGGATGTCATTTTAACATAAAAGAATTTGAACAAAATATTATTTTGGAAATATTTCAATGTTGCATTCAACCTTTTCTATGCCGATATAAACTCTAGTGGGCCACTATTATAAGGCCAATATGAGCATTAAAAAAATTGTCATATATATTTCCAAAGAAAAGAATAAAAATTGTTTTGGGATGGTTTTGAAGATGACCTTATGCCCTTTCATGAAGCCCAATTCGGATGGACCTTTCTTAATGGGCTATATTTTCAGTTCCTTTTAAAAAAGAAGAAAAATCGATGCAGGAGGGGGGGGCTTAAACCCACGGCCTCCCCCAACCCACCATTCCCTCAAACGCCTTAACCAACCCAGCCACCATCATTTTACGAAAATGGGTATATTTAATATATTATAAACCATAATAGCCTTCGTCTTCCCAAAAAAAAAAAAATGAGACGAAAGCTGCGAAAACTCAATGCGGAAACGAATTATGGAGATCCAAAACGATGAAGATCATCACTCAGAGTGATCGATTTTCCTCGACCTATCATGCTCTGATACCACTTGATAGATCAATAAACTTAAAACATACCTTCCATTGATGAATCTCTTTCTTCTTTTCTTCTTGAGGGTGGAGGGTCCTTCTTGATCCTTCACCGACGAGTTTCTTCCTCAGGACGATGGTACCTCGAGGACTCTCTCGATGGGGGATCAAGGGGACCCGAAACCCCTTAAATAGGATCCCAAGGGATTCCAAAGGGTGGCAGTTGCAAGCCCCTCCATCAAGAGCTTGCAACTGCTGAATGCCAAAGGTTGCAACCGTTAAGAAAACCAACGGTTGTAGCCCACATCAAAAATTGAATTCCAATAGTGCTGGCCGCCGCCGGGCGGCGCTGGATTTGAACAATGTGTTTGAATCTTAACGTAGTCTAAAATTCAATATGAACAGCCATCTTGTTCAGATCTGAACTGGACAGATCTGTGTTCGGATTGAACAACGTGTTTGAATCCCCGATCCCTACGAGACACGCAGAACATGAAAGCAAGAGAGAGATACAGAGAGGGAAAGAGGGAGACAGATAAAGAGAGAGAGACACACAGAGAGAAAGAAAGAGAAAGAGAGGGAGAAAGAAAGAAAGAGAAAGAGAGAGAGAAAGAGACACAGAGAGAGAGAGAGAAAGAGAGAGACAGAGAGAAAGAAACAGAGAGAGACAGAGAGAAAGAAAGAGAAAGAGAGAGAGAAAAAGAAAGAGAGAGAGAAAGAAAGAAAGAGAAAGAGACAGAGAAAAGAAACAGAGAGAGACAGAGAGAGAGGGAGAAAGAGAAACAGAGAGAGACAGGGAGAGAAGCAGAGAGGGAGAGAGTTAGCGAGAGAAACAGAGAGAGAGAGAAGAGAGAGAGAGAGTCAGCGAGAGAAACAGAGAGAGAGAGAAGTAGAGAGAGAGACAGAGAGACAAGCAAAGAGAGAGTCAGCGAGAGAAACAGAGCGCGAGAGAGAGAGAGAGAGAAAGAGAGAGAAGCAAAGAGAGAGTCAGCGAGAAAAACATAGTGCGAGAGAGAGAGAGAAAAAGAGAGAAGCAGAGAGAGAGAGTCAGCGGGAGAAATAGAGAGAGAGAGAGAGAAAGAGAGAGAAGCAGAGAGAGAGAGTCAGCGAGAGAAACAAAGAGCGAGAGAGAAGCAGAGAGAGAGAGTCAGCGAGAGAAACAGAGAGCGAGAGAGAAGCAGAGAGAGAGAGTCAGCGAGAGAAATAGAGAGCGAGAGAGAGAGAGAGAGAGAAAGAGAGAGAAGCAGAGAGAGAGAGTCAGCCAGAGAAACAGAGAGCGAGAGAGAGAGAGAAAGAGAGAGAAGCAAAGAGAGAGTCAGCGAGAAAAACATAGAGCGAGAGAGAGAGAGAGAAACAGAGAGAGAGTCAGCAAGAGAAATAGAGAGCGAGAGAGAGAGAGAGAGAAAGAGAGAGAAGCAGAGAGAGAGTCAGCGAGAGAAATAGAGAGCGAGAGAGAGAGAAAGAGAGAGAGTCAGCGAGAGAAATAGAGAGCGAGAGAGAGAGAAAGAGAGAGAAGCACGGAGAGAGAGTCAGCGAG
This sequence comes from Wolffia australiana, assembly GCF_029677425.1. Taxonomy (NCBI): domain Eukaryota; kingdom Viridiplantae; phylum Streptophyta; class Magnoliopsida; order Alismatales; family Araceae; genus Wolffia; species Wolffia australiana. Next base: position 1,178,751 of record NC_135838.1, read on the forward strand.
AGAAACAGAGAGTGAGAGAGAAAGAAAGAGAGAGAAGCAGAGAGAGAGAGTCAGCAAGAGAAACAGAGAGCAAGAGAGAGAGAGAAAGAGAGAGAAGCAGAGAGAGAGAGTCAGGCGAGAGAAATAGAGAGCGAGAGAGAGAGAGAAAGAGAGAGAGAAAGAGAGAGAAGCAGAGAGAGAGAGTCAGGCGAGAGAAATAGAGAGCGAGAGAGAGAGAGAAAGAGAGAGAAGCAGAGAGAGAGTCAGCGAGAGAAACAGAGAGCGAGAGAGAAGCAGACAGAGAGAGAAGCAGACAGAGAGATAAGCAGAGAGAGAAAGAGTCAGCGAGAGAAATAGAGAGCGAGAGAGAAGCAGACAGAGAGATAAGCAGAGAGAGAAAGAGTCAGCGAGAGAAATAGAGAGCGAGAGAGAAGCAGACAGAGAGATAAGCAGAGAGAGAAAGAGTCAGCGAGAAAAATAGAGAGCGAGAGAGACACGGAGAGAGAAGTAGAGACGGAGAGAGTAAGCGAGAGAAACTGAGAGAGAGAGAGAGACAGAGAGAGAAGCAGAGAGAAAGAGACAGCAAGAGAAACAGAGAGCGAGAGAGAGAGAGAGACAGCGAGAGAAACAGAGAGCGAGAGAGAGAGAGACAGAGAGAGAAGTAGCGAGAGAGAGAGAGACAGAGAGAGAAGCAGAGAGAGAGAGACAGAGAGAGAAGTAGCGAGAGAGAGAGAGACAGAGAGAGAAGCAGAGAGAGAGAGACAGAGAGAGAAGCGGAGAGAGAGCAAGAGAGAGATAGAGAGAGAAGCAGAGAGAGAGAGTCAGCGAGAAAAACAAAGATCTAGAAAGAGAAACAGAGAGAGAGAAGCAGAGAGAGAGTCAGCGAGAGAAACAGATGTTAGATCCGCAAGAGTCTTGCATTGATTCTCAAGGATGATGAAGATCGTACATGAATGTAAATCAATGTAAAACATACCTCGATCCATCGCGTCTTCTCTTCGTTAAATCGAACAATCTTTAGGGGAGGCCTTTTGGATCAATACAGGATGACTTCCTTAAGTCTCTCTGAGTAATGGGATGCTCAGGAGAAAAGTCAATTGCCTTATGACCCAAGGACCTAGCCCCTATTTATAGAAAGAGGAGATACTTAAGCCTCTTTAGTTTATCTTAATTAATCCCATCATTATAATTAAGACAGGCTTACCCTCTACACAATTTATAACCATACTTATTGTTATAAGTGTCTTAATCCCATCATTAAGTTAATCACATATAAATTAGGAATTGTAACTGATAGCTTAAAAATATGCAATTATATACATACATATATGTACATTTTGCTATAAATTATTATAATTTTAATACGTTTACGTATCCCTTCATTATTAGGAACTCCCCCAGAGTTGCCTCCTGAATTCTGGAAACGTGCCAAAGGAATGGGTCGAGGCAAACAACAAGATGAATCCAATTAGGACCTAGAACACTATATAAATACATATTTTTTCCAAAATGGGAAGTCTTTGTCTTTGACACAAAACTGTTTAAAGCTTTGTCCATCGTCTTTGAAGAAGAGCTCCTCTTCATCAAGTGGCTGCTTGTGGACAGTAAAATATCCCGCGGCTATGCGAAGCTCAATAGAAACCTCTCCTACAAGTTTTATTTACTGTTTTTTAGAATTTTACAAAAAAAATATTAAATGAATATTTGATAGTCGTATGTCTAGTTCCTGTCCAGTTTGAGCCTTTGATCAGATTGCCCGGTTCGGTCCAGTCCGATCTGTCCTCTCAGTTCGGTCTGGTTTGACCCTTGGACCTTAACCTGCAAGGCCAGCCGATTCTCTCTATTTGGTGCAGTCTGACCGGTCCTCCTAGCTCGGTCCAGTTTGACCCTTGGACCTTAACCTGCCTGGCCAACCAGTCCTCTCTATTCAGTGTAGTCTGATCAGTCCTCCTACCTCGGTCCAGTTTGACCCTTGGACCTTAACCTGGCTGGCCAACCAGTCCTCTCTATTCGGTGCAGTCTGACCGGTCCTCTTAGCTCGGTCCAGTTTGACCCTTGGACCTTAACCTGCTTGGCCAACCAGTCCTCTCTGTTCGGTGCAGTCTGACCGGCCCTCCAAGCTTGGTCAAGTTTGACCCTTGGACCTTAACCTGCCTGGCCAACCCGATCCTCCCGTTTCAGTGCAGTCTGATTGGTCCTCCAAGCTTGGTCCAGTTTGACCCTTAGACCTTAACCTGCCTGGCGAAAAAGTCCATCCAGTTTGGTCCAGTCTGGCGGGTCCTCCCAGTTTAGTCCATTTTGATGCTTGGACCTAAACCTGCTCGACTAATGAGGCCTCCCCGTGCAGTCAAGTCTGACTATTATCTCGGTTTGCTTCGGTCCCCTTAGTTCAGTCTGGTCTGACAGGTCCTCCCAGTTCAGTCTGTTTGACCTGTGGACCTAAACCTGACAGGCTAACCAGTCCTCCCCGTTCAATCCAGTCTAGCAGGCCATCTCAATTTGTTCCGTTCTTCCCCGTTTGGTCCAGTCGACTGGTCCTCCCAGTTCAGTCCGCTTTAACCATTGGACCTAAACCTGCCCGGCTAACCAGTCCTCCCTGTTCAATCTAGTCGGACGGGTCATCTCGGTTCGCTCGGTCCTCTCGGTTCGGTTTGGTTTGACCGATCCTCCCAGTTCAGTCCATTTTGACCCTTGGGCCTAAGCTTGCCGGCTAACCAGTCCTCCCTGTTCAGTCCAGTCTGACGGGCCATCTCGGTTCGCCCCTGTCCTCCCAATTCAGTCTGTTTTGACCCTTGGACCTAAACCTGCCCAGCTAACAAGTCCTCCTCGTTCAATCCAGTCTGACGGGTCATCTCGGTTTGCTCCGGTCCTCCCGGTTCGGTCCGGTCTGACCAGTCCTCCCAGTTCAGTCTGTTTTGACCCTTGGACCTAAACCTGCCCAGCTAACAAGTCCTCCCCGTTCAATCCAGTCTGACGAGTCATCTCGGTTTGCTCCGGTCCTCTCGGTTCGGTCCGGTCTGACCAGTCCTCCCAGTTCAGTCTATTTTGACCCTTGGACCTAAACCTGCCCGGCTAACAAGTCCTCCCTGTTCAGTCTAGTCTGACGGGCCATCTGGGTTCGCCCCTGTCCCCCCAACTCAGTCTGTTTCGACCCTTGGACCTAAACCTGCCTAGCTAACCAGTCCTCCTCGTTCAATCCAGTCTGACGGGTCATCTCGGTTTGCTCTGGTCCTCCCGGTTCGGTCCGGTCTGACCAGTCCTCCCAGTTCAGTCTATTTTGACCCTTGGACCTAAACCTGCCCGGCTAACAAGTCCTCCCCGTTCAATCCTGTCTGACGGGCCATCTCAGTTCGCTCCGGTCCTCCCAATTCAGTCTGTTTTGACCCTTGGACCTAAACCTGCCCGACTAACCAGTCCTCCCCGTTCAATCCAGTCTGACGGGTCATCTCGATTCGCTCTGGTCCTCTCGGTTAGGTCAATTCTGACCGGTCCGTCCTAAATGTCCAACCCTACTAATACACACTCTCCAAGACACTTGCCTCCAGAACAATTCAAATGGGCCAATACAGGGAAATAAAACGAGCCCAATTAGGACCCAGAACACTATATATACATAGATTTTTTTCTAACAGAAAGTCTTTGCAAAACGGATAAAGCTTTGTCAAACGGCAGGCAGACCTTGCAATCACCGGGCAGAAGAACGTCGAGAGGGCTAAATGCTGGCCAATCGGAGCGTTCTCGGCAATGGCGGAGGGCCGGCGCTCGTCGGGGCTCCTCGGACGGGGACGTCGCTCTTGTCTCCCAATCGCCGCTTTGTTCGCGGTTATGGAGGTGTGATTTTGCCGCAAAATCTGCGAGGAACGAGAAAGAATCGAGGAACTCGCGTTTTGGCACTTCAGAAAGGGCAGGCGGCTGTCGAGGGCTCTGAATGTGGGGTTTTGTCGCAGCCTTGCTCCGTCAGGATTCCTGTTGGCGACCGGCATGTAAGGGTGGAGGAGAGGACATTTTTGCAGCTTGGTTTTTGGTTATTGAATGAATGGGTTTTCGTTTTTTAATCTCTTGGTTGAATTTTTGGAGTGAGGAGGAGAATTAGTCAGCTGGGTTTCGTTTTTTTTAGGAATAATTTTTCTTATTTCTTTGAACTCTGTTCTCCACTTTCAACTGGGTTTCATTTTTTTAGGAATGATTTTTCTTATTTCCTATTCTGGTCTCCGCTATCAACTGGGTTTCATTTTTTAGTTATGATTTTTCTTATTTCTTTGAATTCTGGTCTCCGCTATCAACTGGGTTTCATTTTTTAGTAATGATTTTTCTTATTTCTTTGAATTCTGGTCTCCGCTATCAACTGGGTTTCATTTTTTAGTAATGATTTTTCTTATTTCTTTGAATAATGGTCTCCTCTTTCAACTGGGTTTCATTTTTTTTAGGTATGATTTTTCTTATTTCTTTGAATTCTGGTCTCCGCTATCAGCCGGGTTTCATTATTACTGGAATGATCCTGCTTTTGTTTTTTTTTTCTGATTTTTTTAATGGGAATTTCCCTGGTTGGCGCAAGACTTGTGAAAACAGAGGAGTGGAGAATCTTTCTTAGCTGGATTTAATTTGTTAAAGGGATGAATTTTCGTTTATTTTTTCGTTTACTTCCCAAGGAAAAGTGCTTGGTTAGCGCCCGGCTTGTATATACAGAGTAGAGGGGAATCTTGTAGCTGGGTTTAATTTTTAAAGGAATGAATTTTTGTTTATTTCATTAATTCCTTTAATTGAAAATTCCTACTTTTTTCCTATTTTGTAATGATTAGAGCTAGTTTGACTGGGTTTTTGTACCGTTGGAGGACATTTTAATTTATAGTTTTCCAAAAAAAGATAAATTTGATAAAAATTATTTGAACTTGGACCAGCTTAAACCAGGGTTGTGTTTCTGAAGTTGAGACGAGGGCAGTCTTGCAGTCCATATTTGTCTTGTTCCTTTGGTTTTCTGATTAGTTTTTTATTTTGGCAGATTTTGGTTGAGACAGGCCACATCGGAAGACAAGCTAGCGGCTATGTTAGTGTCACCGATGGGGAGACGGTAATTATTTCCAACGTTGTCGTCATTGTTAATATTTGTCGCTTCAATTTCATCGAACAACCACAATGAAAGACCAAGCGTTACACCAATCAAGCTGGTCCGATAAATCAAAATCTTCTTTTCCTTGTACGATCTTATCGTAATATTTTTAAAAATTGTGACGAAATTTAATGTTAATTCATCTACGAGAGGGCATCATATCTCAGGAGAGAAATTTTGATCAAAGAATGTCCGATATGCTCTAGCTTCCATTTTTAAGTTATCTACGACCTCACTATTCATTTATTGCATTCTTCTAAAAGTTCTTTTGCGTTTGTTAGAGGTCATCATGCTCTTATTATTTGGCTTCGCGGTGATGGAATTCCAATAATTTCCTACTCTAAGCTGTAAAATCATTTTGTCGATTAATTGACAAGTTCAGTATCGAAGAGGTACATTCACTGCGATCAGTAAAACTTTCGGGATTAACTGCTAGATAGCCCATAACTGTATCATAACCTTAAGGTCTATTTAAGTATATTTTCCCCGTTTTTCAACTAAAATTTGCCATTGAATTTGACATTATCCTGGTCTTTAACATTGTCTAACTCATGGCATTTACCTTGAAACGTTTTTCTGCAGATTGTTCACACTAGTGTTTGTTTGTCTGATGTTCCAATTGAACCTTCTGATTTCTTTCCCCTCTCTGTGCACTATCAAGAGAGACTTTCAGCTGCTGGCCGAACAAGGTATACTTAGTAATTTTCTGCACAAAAGTTAATTTTATACGAGTCTGACTTTGTAAATTTGCGTCCTGTGTCTTCAGCGGTGGTTTTTTCAAACGTGAAGGTAAAATAAAAGACCACGAGGTAATGGCCGGAGCTGGTTTTGGTGTCAATTTATTTCTTCGTTTATCTGCTTTACAAAGGATAGTCATTTTCCTCTGTTGTATTGTTTAAACGTTGGAAAATTAAGATTTTGAATCTGGAAACACATTTTCTCAGTTTTTTTCTCGTAGATAACCATGCCGAGGGGGAAAGAAGCACTGAGGTGAGTAATGTGATATTAGAATCCCTGAGGTGAATGTCACTCAATTTACTAGGTTGGTAGAAGACATGAAGTCTCCTATCGTGGAACAGAAGAGACTCTGTAATTTAGTGCTGTTTTAAGGGCAAAAAAACTAGGAGTGCGTTCAGTGGGTGGAAGGGATTTATCCTGATCCTGAGTGATACCTCGGGGAAAAATGATTTTCTTAAAAAAGAAACCACTGGGAACCTGATACAGACCTGATGTAAGCTTCAAGGCGGTCTACAAAGATTCAAACTGCTGAAGGGATGCAATGTGGTCGATTTACGTTCCCACCTCACGAAGTTCTCTATCAGGAAGCTCTTGCCTCACAGACTGCTGGGTACAGCTGCCGTGTTAAAGACCTCGTACAATTTTCATTAACCATCATTGTCCTTGACTTACAGTATTTGTAGAGGAAAATGTATGTCAAGAAACGATTGGCGCCTCTGCATTTCGACCACTGGTGCCTCATGTTGACTCTCCTTCCTTCTACAATAAGTCCTTGCGGAGTCCTTTTCAAAACCCCAATTCCTGTGTGTGTATCTCTGTATTTTCAGTCCACTAGTTTCCCTTTGTGTTTTCCTTTTTATAGGATAGCTCTCTTTAGGAGGGAACCCGAAAAGTTTATAAGTTATGGAATGTAGTTGTTCCCTGGTAAAGTTCATCACTTCTGTTACCTATCCTTACCTGGTGAAACCCATCCTGCCAGACCATGCCTTCTCTTTAGGTGACGTCCACTCAGTCTCTGTCCGCCTCTTTAGGTGCCAAGATTATGCTTGTGAGCTTCTTCTAGGTTAATTTGACTGTACGAGGAAGACAGAATGCTCCGTAGGGTATGGGCAGCTGGGAACCGATAGAGAGACAGTAAAAAGAGGAAGAACAAGAACGATACCTTTCTCTTGTGTTAACACACATATGTACATTTAAGTTACGATAGCCATTTTAATGGCTTAGTTTACACTGAAGGAGCGTAGCACGTAAGCGTCATTTGCTACTTCACAACAATATGTAATGCTTCGTACTTTGTTCAGACATATGTTTTCAAGATTTCAATGTGAAGGGATTCCTGTTACTCATGATTATTGAAAGTAATGCATTTGTCATTTAACCATGATAATTTTCTTTTGCACAGGTTCTTGTATGCAGGCTAATTGACAGACCATTGAGGCCAACGATGCCCAAGGGCTTCTATCATGAAACCCAGATATTGTCATGGGTATGATCCATGAACTTGTGCTTTGGTGAATTCCTTCGTTATGTTCTTTAAAAGTTTATGCCGCAATTATCAGTTCCGAGTTGAGTGTCATTCTTGATTGTCGTTTGGCATTACCGCCAATTTTTTTTGCTGTGATTAGCCTATTATTGAAAACCCATGATTCTTATCTTTTGATGAAATATTTCCGACTCATATTTAACTTATCAACTTGTCTCTGTACACATCTTCTTTAGTTATTCTGATGCCGAGTTACAGGCCTTCCCCCACGGGCTTGTTAAGCACTGAAAGTGTGCAGAAATTATGTCCTCCAGTTTAATCTCTTACCAGCACAATGCAGATCATTATACAATAAAAATTATGCCAAATTCATGGGTCAGACCTGAAAACATTTTAAGGCATGTCTAGCTTGGACCAGAGGACCCGTACATCTTTAAAATACACGATACCTTTATAAAAGGCAAATAGGCAAAAGAAAATTCTTTAAGCATTCATGTCATTGAGCGCTTTGGTCTTGTCACTGTAATCTAATCTTTTTTCAATAGGGACGAGTTAATCCTGAAATGAAGGTTTGAGGCTTATTTCTACGTTGTTTTAACCGCACCAATGTGCATTCATTGCGCCTCTAGACACGTGTGTTAACCTATTCGTATCACAACTTTAATACAGGTTTTTAGTTACGATGGAGTTCATTCCCCTGATTGCCTGGCAGTCACAGCGGCGGGAATAGCCGTGTAAGAGTGTTGATACTACTTAGCTTTATTTTGTTTATGCTATTATTGACATGCTTTTGTTTGGGTTGTATAAAGAGTATTCCATGGTTTTTATTTTGAGAGATCTTTTACTACGTTAGTGATTTTCACTTGACCATTGTAAACAGTAGTTTTAGTCTGAATCATTTTCTTAGCGCAGTGCTCTATCAGAGGTTCCGAGCACACAAATGATTGCTGGGGTCAGAGTCGGGCTCATTGGTGGCAGGTTTATCGTGAATCCAACTACAAAAGAGATGGAAGAGACAGAGCTGGACTTGATAATTGCTGGAACCGATAGTGCCATTTTTATGATAGAGGTTAGATTTTTAGTCTTTAAGGTATTTATTATTCAAAATTCTCCTACTTTTTTGTAGTATTTGCATCTACAATCCATATGTCTAAAACCAGTAGTTTTGTGGTGGTTCAGTTACAAATAGGCTGGGCCAATTCTGGGTGAGTATAAAGTTCGTATTCATAGGTCTGCTTTGATTTAGTATTCATGAGAAATATATGCTTTCAAAGTGTAGCATTCTGGTTTCATACGTTTTTTCCCGAGAGCATTTGTGATAGGTCGGTAGACCGTGTAGATTTTGCTGATCAATGCAGAGAGAGAGAGAGGCGTCTGTCAGGAGCCTGGCCGTATCTTCTGCGTTGATTGGGTGTCAGGACATAGCTTCCCGGAATGAAATTTAGTGAGATTTTCTTCCCAGGATCTTCTAGGAGCAAAGTATTCTCTCACGAAACCAGATAAAAGAATTGAGCGTTTCATCTCATCTCCTGGAACGATTAGGTTGAAACGACCATGAGGGATGCAGAATCCATTCAGGATCTGTTAGGAGGTAATCTTAACTCTTTTCAGCAGTGGTAAATATTGAGTTGTGAGGGACTGATTGACATAATTGCGACAGGAAAATTCTCATAACTCGTCTCTTACATAATAGATCTAGATATTGAGTGAATATCTGGAGTAAATATATGTTTTTATTACACTTGCCTTACTCTTTGAACAAGCTGCCGAAATGTCTTGCCTTACACCTTAAACCCTAGCAGACCGTATATTTTTTGTGTGATTTGACGAATATCTTTTCTTGAAAGTGAGCCAAAGGGAAATGAAATACGGATGTCTTAGTAAGATAGGTTGCATTTAGTATTGTTACCGTGCATCGTGCCTGATATGTCCAGGCGCCGAAGCCATATAGATCCAGTTATTTCATAGTCTCCATCTCCTTTCCTTTTTATGCGCTCTATTCCTGTATCTTCTTTTTGTTTGTGATCCAGTTTCTCTCTTCTTACAAATAATAATACTTATGTGATGGATATCATTTTCTTTTGGCAGTTACAAAATGAAATCAATTAAGATATGGTACCCTAGAGGGAACAAAAATTAGTGCCGGTTCGTTTTGTATCCGGTTTACTAGTGTACTGTCGCATTTACAATTATTTTCCTTTCAGGGTTATTGCAACTTTCTCCCGGAGGAAAAATTACTTCAAGCAGTTGAAGTTGGACAGGTGCTTTTTACTATTTATTTCTTTTTGTCTTGTCTTGCGTTCTGCCCATATCCTTTTTTTGGCTTCTCTCTTCTTTTGATTGCCACCTTCACTTGTGTGACTCACAAATGGGCAAAGTACCTTGGCGATGAGTTGGCAGTACATCCCGTTTATCCTCATTACTCTGGTGTGAACCTTGCCATAATTTGAACTCATTAATATGAGAGTCAGTTGATCCCGTTTATCCCACTGCTTCCCCAACGATTCTCCTCTCTCTTACTGAAAGAACCTTCACAGGCCCCTGCTTATTTAAACGCAGATTTTTTCTCATGCTATAAAAGACGCTGAGCAAGTTGTCTCAGTAGTCTGGATGGTGAGATTTTTTCAAAAAATAAACTTTTGGCTGTCCATCTCCTGGCTATCTGTGAAAATCTGTTGTAAAGATTGCTATTCAACAAATGGAGTATGAATGTTCAGATGATGCGTTATGCTGAGACAAAAATGAGGATACAATATGGGCATCGCAAAGCTCTCACACCTAAATCAATTTGTCTATCCATATAACTGTGATCAATAGATTGCTGGTTTTTCAATTAATGGACAGTATCTTTTTATCTCAGAATGCAATTCGGGGAATATGCAGAGAAGTTGAAGCTTTGGTGAGGAAGTGCGGAAAGAAAAAAATGACGGAAGCTATCAAGTTACCACCTGCTGAGCTCTACAGGCATGTTGAAGTATGAAATAATCCATTTCCTTTCTTGCGAAAATTTTTCCTATTGTGGTTTCATATTCACGTTACTACTAAGCATATTCGTGTTCCAAATTCTCCTTATTTCCTTTTTTTTCATATTCTTGTCCGCTTATTTAACTTATTTATAAAGACCGCCCGTGTTTAGTCATTCTATGAATGAAAGATAGGGTACAAATAAAGGGCAGATGTTTCTCATTGTGTTCTTTTTTCGTTTTGTTGAAGATGAGGGTACTTTATGTAATTTATCCACAGGATCCCTACTCCACTATAAGGGTTGGGTACCCAGATCATAAATTGAACTCTGCAATTTCTTCGCAGAAAAAAGGAGCTTCACATATTCATCTTTTTCTAGATATGTGGTTCTTAAAATGGCTGGAAGAACCCTGTCGCCATGCTCTAACATCTCTTTTCCCTCTCACTTCCGTTTTGATATGACCCCCAATTTGTTCATTTTGGCCCATTAATTGCATTTATGTTATTCTATCCTCTAGGAGGTATTTTGGTCTTTCCCCTGTAGGTTAGTTTTTCCCTTTTAAATAGATGTACCCTCCGTTGGGATTGCAATCAAGAAGTCAGTTGGAGTACATGGTTGGGTATCTATCCCTGTCTGCTCTCTTTGTCCTCAGTCCCATGCCCTCAATCACTAACTATCCCCTGCCTCCTGGTGATCATCTCATCAGATCTTTTTGCTTGCTGCCTTCTTTGTCAATCCCTGGCGCACTCCAGGTTTGATTCTCAGTCCCGAAAATTTTCAATATGGAAGCTATTCCATCAAGAGAACCTCGTGGATTTTATTACACTTTATGTCCCATCCATCCGCCCCAGTAGATTCCTACATTTTTGGATTTGTATTCTCGTGTTAGGCTTCTTTTTAAAGTCTCTCTTGCCTTGTACAAAATCCCTGGTTCAGGGAAATCAAAGAACTATGCTTTCCCTGACTGACACTGTCAGCTCTGCCGGAGCAGAACAGACCAGCAGCCAGCCTCCTCATTTAGGGTTTCAGAAAGAAAAAAGACAACTTCAAATTCGTGCTCAGAGTATGGGGTTTAAATGCCCATGACTTGCACTTGTGGGCTTGGGCCCGGGCCCTGGCCTGGAGTGTGCCCGAGACTAGGCCAGGGTCCGACCCAAGTTTAAGTGGCTTAATTCACATAAAGAGGTCACTTAAACAGTGAAATGAAAGGGACAATAAATGGCTCTGTTTAACAGACACCAATGAAAGGAGAATTTTCATTGTAACCTAGTTCCTATCTGGGAAGAGAGGGTGAAGGGGAAGCACTAGGCGCCAAGTGTAGGGATAGAAATATGAGCCAAAGGGCCATGTTGACCTCCTGCCCCTAATGGGCTGATGGTGCCCTCCACTCAACTCTAGCCAGTGATGAAGGTATCAAAGAATGAAAGGGACCTCCTTACTTTCCTGTTCTCAAACATATGAGATTGTCTGATCTTGATGTCTGACGTTTGTGTCAGCTGTTTTCTGGGCGGTCCGTTAGAGCCCAGACAAAGCTGGATTTTGGCCTGATAGCAGTACAGCAGATGACAGAACCTAAGCCTTACTTCTTCGGCTGACAGTTTGGAATGGAGTAGCGGCTGGCCTGGATCATAGAAGACGAAGGAAGTACAGGAGAGCATTCCCTTGAGTAGGAGTCTCCAAGGGAACATAGGGAAAGAAAAGACCCAGATGGGGAGGGGACAAACAGGGCTGGGAGAGAGCGATAGGGAGGGGTCCAACTGGGGGCTTACTTACCACAAGCTCTCCGGTTCTTAGATACACCAGCCTTTATAGACCACACGACCAATATATGAATCAAATTTTTTTGAGTGAAACCTTTGATTAAAAGCTGCATCCAGCTCTCCACACCAAGAGTTGCTACACCTGGTAATTCTTGGCCACGTCTTCTTTTATCTACCTCTTTCTGTCATTAAGCCTGTTGATCTTTGATGGACTCTCATCAGGAGTCCATGAGATACGTAGGCTAGAATTCATGATCTGGAGGAGGTTCAAAAACGAATGTAGTGATTTGGCAGAAAAAGTGAAAATGATGCAATGCCTGTATCATTTTAAACCTGGTTTGATTGATCTCTGGTACTGTTATTGTGTAATGCCTGTATCGTCATCTTTTAAAGCCTTCTTTTTTTGCATTAATTTTTAGTTATTTTCTTCTGGTTTTATATTTTTCCTGTCTCACTGGGAGTTTTCCTTGTCACCCATATTTCTGGTTTTATTATATTGAGGTCAATTATTCTTGATGCGTAGTACTAGTTTGTATTATGTTTATCCTTCGCCTTCATCATTCTTTTGTCTCTCTCCAATGGTTTCAGCTAAGTACCTTAAATATTTCAGGAAATTTCTCGAGATGAAATGATGAAAGCTCTTCAGATAAAGAACAAAATTCCCAGAAGGAAGGCTATTTCTGCTGTAGAAGACAAGGTCCTTACGATTCTTACTGAAGATGGCTACATTGAGAAGGATGGAGCTATCACAAACGTTACAGGTTTTGTTGAAGACGAGGACGAGGATGAGGATGAAGTGATAGTTGATGGTTTGGTTGATGAAGGCGACGTCCATATAAAGCCCATCCCACGAAAATCAATTCCCAAGGTGAGTCATCTTCTACTTTTTTATCAGGACTGCCTTGCTGGTCTTTTGCGTGAAAATCTTTTATTCAAATGAAAGATAACAGTCTCTAATTAAACAAATAGTTCCGCTACAAGAGAGGCAAGCGCTCCCAATTATTATGCTTTTGTATTTTGATGAGTTTAGACTTTCATTTGGGTGATACGGTCAACTTTATAATATTCCTTGGGCTGTCATAATATTGCTTGTCAATGCATAGAAGCTAGACGCAAAAATTAAGGCATAATGACAAAACTATTTAAGTAAAATGAAATACAATTACAGCTCAATCTGAGCTTCTTGATTTCCTTTGAAGCCCTTTGGCATTCTTAAGTGAACCTTTGGCACTTTACTGATGCTTCCTTTCCCTCTCCTGCTTTTATTACTTCCCTCTTGACGGGGCCTCTACAATATTATTTTCCCTCTCCGAAATTTATATATTTGTTACACAACTGGATGGATTGAGTTCCAGGGGATGCTCTTGGTTTTCTATAAGAAATACAATGTACCCTTTGGTTCATAATGTTTGGCTATGATGCAAGTAACACGAATATTTCAGAGCAATACTTGGCGTGACTAGAATCTTTCTTGAACCCTTATCTTTGTAGGGATAATATTTTCTTTGGAATGATAACCTCCTAGACAGTTTTGGAAAGGAAACTTCCGGCTACAATTTAGTAGAGCTTGGAACCTAAGTTCCTCATTCTTAGTCTTTTTCGCTATCTTTCATATCGTAAAAGTGTTTCTCTCTCAAATTCTTGGAATGCCTTTGCTTGGCACCAATTGTTGAATTTCGTCGGGTCTTGAGAGCAGACGACACAGAAAACAATTGGCTTTTCGTCATTCTTTTCTATTGCCGTTCTACTATACTTCAGTTAATTCAGGGATGCTTAATTTTATTTAATGCAATTTTGCAACAGAAAGACTTAACGTTGAGGCATGACCTTGTACTTGACAGCTGTTCTCTGAAGTTGATGTCAGGCTGGTGTTCAAGGAAGTAACGTCCAAATTCTTGCAGCAGCGCATAGTTGAGGTAATTGGTTTTCGTTGTTTCCTTGTTTTAGTTTATAAGAGTAATAATCTTTTTCCCATATGTTGTAATAATATTTTCTAGCTTCATGACAAAATAAATTCATGTGCACCGTTCCGTTAATCATCACACACAACTATTAAATAGGTACCTTTGCCAATAATAAAATATAGTGGGGTATCATGAGTTCTGGAAATCCATCTGGTATTCTTAGTTCTCCTTCGCTAGACACATGTTATTAGTGGCCACTGTGACAAGTAAGTCACTTATGACAGTGGGGAACACTATTCGTTTTTGTATTAGCTGGTACTTACACCAGCTCGAATTGAATGGAATCAGAACTTCTGATTTGAGTAAACCCTAGCCGCCATTAGAGCTCCATTGTCAGGGATGAGAAGGACATCAATCATAGGAAAAGGAAGTTTAATTCTAATTGAGTTAGTTTTCCAAAATAAAGTGTCAATAAACCCCAAACCCCAAACTCCAAACTCCAAACCGTACTTTAAATACAAATATCTTGTTCGTTTGTGTACCAAAATATTTTCGTTGTGTTGGATACCGTAAAGAAACTTATTTTTTTGAAGAGAGTCTATTTTATCAATTGATTCACATTTCTCTATTTTTTTTGTAAGGAGATTTCACAGGTCCCTATTGAAATTTCACACAATGAGTTTTTTGTGCTGAATATTTGGAGAATTAACTTTTCTCGTACCTGTAGTTTTCTCCGCATGGTGACAAGGAATACTGTTCATGCGGTTTACTTTGTTGGAAATCAGGGAGGAAAACGAAGTGATGGAAGGGGTCCGTTGGATATTCGGCCAATAAGCTCTCAATGTGGTTTGCTTCCTCGAGCTCATGGAAGCGCTTTATTCACGCGGGGTGAAACGCAGGTGGACTTCTTATGTTCTCTATTCTCATCAATGAATCAACCTTTTGGTTGTGGATGGTGCCAACGTGCCCTAATTCCATTCCACAATTCATTTTTATGAACTAATCCCACAAAATTGTGCGAATGTTACATTTCACATTCTGTTTTAGCTATGCATTTCTTTTCCTTCACTTTGTTATAGTGTATTTGAAAAGAAAAAAGTGCAGAGGGATAGTTGAAGACGAAGACAAGAAGCTAGAGCTTGACTGGAGACAGCGATCTCGCCAACTATGGCTTAAGGATGGGGACGCCAATACTCGATTTTTTCACTTAGCGGCAAATGGAAGACGGTGCTCGAATCAAATACTCCGGTTGAAGGTGGGGGCGCAGGAATTTGTCGGGACACAGGTGATTGGAGAAGTTCTGGCTAATCATTTCAGAGAAGTGACTAGAAGAGGGGCTCGGAACCAGTGGAGATGGAGCGGTAAAAGTGCATTCAAGTTAACACAAGTCCAACAAGATGAGCTAGTGAAGCCATTCCTTGTGGAAGAAGTGAAGAAGGCAATCAAGGGCTTGAATGAAGAGGGCGCACCAGGCCCCGATGGATTCCCAGTATTCTTCTTCAGCGAATTTTGGGAGGTGGTTGGATCAGAGGTTGACAAACCCTAGAGGGTTTGGAGGAGAAGAAGGGTCGATGGAGGTTGAGAAATGAGAGAATAGATTGACATAAGAGAGTAAGTGGCTTACATTGGGGTATTTATACCCTATGAGAGAGAGGAAATAAGAGCTCCTAAAGGGCTTATAGAATAGGGCCCAATAGGAGGATAAGCACTTAACTAACAGAGGTGATGAGTACATTGGAAGAATTCCGGCGTGGTAATTATTGCTTGGAGAGACTAAACCGATCATATTTATTTCTGCTGCCCAAGCGATCTGGTGCCATCAACGTGGGGGACTTTAGGCCCATTGCACTCTTGAATTCCATATATCTTATCATCGCCAAGGTGCGAATAGGCTAAGGGTGGTAATTGGAGACCTAATCGGAACTTTCCAATCAGCTTTCATCCCAGGTAGACAACTGGTGGACAGTGCGGTGGTGGCGGGGAGATCGTATCAGCATGGAAGGCGAAGAAGAGTAAGGGTTTCATATGGAAGGTTGATTTTGCTAAAGCATATGACTCGCTCGACTGGAGATTCCTATGGTCTGTTATGCGCAAACGTGGATTCCCCGATGAGTGGGTGACCTGGGTGAAACGGTGTGTTACGTCTCACTCATTCTCGATACTGGTCAATGGTCGAACTGAGGAGGGATGGATCCGCCCACAAAGGTGAGTCCGACAAGGCTGCCCGCTAGCACCACTGTTGTTTCTACTTGCGGTGGACACCCTGGCCACCTGCACAGTCAAAGCCTACGAGCAAGGCATTTTCAAAGGCTTTCAAACGGCGAGCTACCCTGAGGGTATCCCGCTTCTGCAGCATGCGGATGACTGGGGATCCTGCATCTAGAATCTATGAATTTGGCACTGTTGACCAAGTGGGTGGAAAGGATAGTGACTTCAGCGGAGGGGCTGCTTTTCAACTTCCTGAGAGACAGATATGGCTCTGAGATAGACTGGGAGAGACGCTGGGCTAGAGTCAGAGGAGAGTCCCCTTTCTGGAGCGGTCTGCGTCAAGCCATACCTTGCATTCACGAGTTCTTTGAGCCCAGGTTGGGAGATGGGGCAACATTTCGCTTTTGGACCGACAATTGGTCCAACCACGGCCCCATGAATTTGAGGTTCCTAAGGCTATTTGCGCTAGCAAGGAATCGTGAGGCCACGGTCAGGGAATGTTGGGATGAGGCTTGGGTCCCTATGTTGACAGAAGCTTTATCAGAGCCACGGTTTGGGGAGCTGATGGAGCTGCAAGAGTCACTTCTACCTTTCAGACCGGTAATTGATTCCCGTGACGGTTGGATATGGCGGGGGTCGTCCTTCTCGGTGAAATATGCATATTTGAAAATCCGAGGAACAACTCGGGATGATGAGATGACCAGTAAGGCCTGCTATATGTTGATGACACGCAAAGTCCCCCTTAAAGTGCGGTTCTTCAGTTGGTTGTTGAGGCATCGAAGGCTGGTCACACGAGTCTATCGACGGAAATGGACCCTTGCGGCGCCCATTGGCTGCCCTATGTGTGACAGGGGAGAGGAAAATTGCTCCCACCTGTTCTTCGCATGTCAGTTCGCACAGGGTGTCTGGGCATCGCAGCATTTACCGGAGGTGGATATCTCCTCGGACGTAGCCTTTTGGGCTTCAGTTTCTGACGTGAGACACAGAAGCCGACTTGAGTGGGGCCGATTACTCGTGGTGCTCTGGACGATATGGCTGCATCGAAACGAGGTAGTGTTTAACGGGAGGGCGGCTTCAGTAGAGAATGCCGCTCATGATGTGGAGGCGCTGAAGTCGTTTTGGAGCGGAGGGAGAGGATAGCCTATTTTGAGTTTGATTGTACCTTGTTTGTGCAAAACCTTTATTGTTAATGATAGCAGGTAGACCACCGGTTCCGTGTGGTCTTCTTTATTGTTAAAAAAATAGTGTATTTGAAAAATTAATAATGAGGCAATGGAGATTATGATCACTTGAAAAGCGTTCCAGCTAGTTCCTACATGAGTGATCATATTATATTTGACGGAGGTACTAGGTTGTCGATTTGTGCAAGAAGTTTCCTTGTTGAGTTACGTGGTAAGAATTAGGTCGAACGTCTCTCAGGTGTTCAGAACTTTGATTTTTCAAAACTCAAGAATTGCCATAAGCATAGAACTTCCGAAAATGTGCTGCTTCTAGCGTCTATTTACCGATTTCTGTGAGATTGTGGCACATCTCCTCTCAGTAGTTGAGAATCATGACCACAGAAGATGTTCTTTTGCAAAAGGACCACTGGAAAATCTTCCTCTTGGATCCTCTCTCTAAGTTTTTGTTGTGTTTCCGCAAAAAAATATGTTCAAATATTAACTTGATTGCTGTGATCACCCGCTATATTTTGTGCTGTCACTCTTCTTATCAGCTCAGATCAGGATAATATGATTTATTTGTTAGAGAGTATTATCTGCATTATTATTGATAGATTTTTTTTCGACCAGTAAACTGTAATCATTGGCTTATATTAATCTACTGCTTGTATTTTTCTCATGTTTTGCCACTGTCTTTGGAAAGTAGCAAGTTTTGAGATTGTGGAGAGAGATGACAGAAGGTAGGGCAGCATGGAAAGAACCCTGCCTCCATAAAGCACAATTGGGGGTTTATGAACTCTCAGAAACACATTTTCTTTGAAAAAAAAACTCTCAGAAATGAAGAAACACATTCTATCTGCCTTAAATAGGTAAATAACATGTTATTTTTTAATGTAGCACACCCAAATAGTACTGTAATTTCTTTTCTCCGCCAGTTGTCTGACACCCCTCTCAAGCTGGTAAATGAAGTTACTTCATGCGTGCTTGGAGGGTGCGTGCAGGCGGAGGAAATCCTCAGATAATGCTATCTACTGCTGACGTGTCACTGCAACTAATGGGACTCAGCCCACTACCAACTCAGCCGCTGAGGCGTCAGTGTCTAGAAGTGGGATGGTTGATGTTTGTGCTTAAATTTTTTTTCTTCTTTATTCCATCTGAAGAGAAAGAGCGTGTAAAGACGACACTTTGGGACCTTTCCCTATATAATGCATGATCATATTTCTCCAAAATTTGGTAAGTATCTCACTCTCTTGATTTTGAAAACTTTCATGTTTTGTCAGGCACTTGCGGTCGTTACTCTGGGAGATAGGCAGATGGCTCAGAGGATTGATAACCTTGTGGATACAGATGAACATAAGATCTTCTATCTCCAGGTTCAGCTTGAAACTTTAGCACTCCTGTTTAAATATATTTTTTGGCAGTAGTCTTTAGGTTCTCTATCCCTCCATTGCGTATTTTTCATCGCAACTTGCATTTCTTAATACCTATGCTCTCTTGTTTCTCTTCATAAAAAACTAGGAAAAACATTACCTTGTTTTACTCTAATTGTATGGTCATCTTTTCATCTTCTCTTGCTCCTTGTTGACCAAAGTCAATTATTAATGTGGATTTTCAATTCTGTTCTTCTGAATTTTAATGATAGTCTAATTTAAGGGTCTGAGAAATGGTAAAAAAAGAGGAAGAATAATAAAGAGGAATTTATGTTTAACAGTATCCGTTTTAAAGAGCTTTACAAGCTAGATGCTTCTAGCCGTTGGCTAAAACTTCGGCTTGCCAGAATGGAGAACAATCGCCCTGTTCATGCCTCTCCAGCCCAAAAACTGAAGAAAAAATGTCGAGAAGACCTACTTTACTCTATTACTCTATGTACTTATACCACTCCGCCTTAGCAGATTGTCATCCGTTTACGACATGGAGGATAAGTATCAAAATAAAATATATAAGGGTACACTGGTGTGCACCCAAGAAGTCATGTGATTTTTAGGTTACTCGGTTTATTTTAAAACTGTTGATACTTCTTTGCTCCATGGCTTATTTATCCTGACACGTTAGGATGTGAAAAGGCTATGGTTTCTCTTTCCAGTATTCCTTTCCACCGTCTTGCGTGGGAGAAGTCGGTCGTATTGGAGCACCAAGTAGGAGAGAAATTGGACACGGAATGCTTGCAGAAAGAGCTCTTGAACGGATTTTGCCTTCTGAAGAGAGTTTCCCCTACACCGTCCGATTAGAGAGCACTATTACTGAAAGCAATGGATCATCAAGGTAAAAGATCTGTCGCTGTCTTTCTCTATCTTAATTAAACTTTCAGATGACCTTCTGTATCCAAGGCTTTTTGTTGGATACAGAAGATAAGAGAACATACTTGGGCTGAGAATCACACACCTTTCATTCCACTCTATTCTGTTTGAATTAAATAAAACACCCTAATAAAGAATAATCTATCATTCTTACCCTGTCGTCTTACAGTTTTCTTTTTCCATTGTTTAGTATGGCATCTGTTTGTGGAGGTTGCCTGGCGCTATTAGATGCCGGTGTTCCTGTGAGAACTTCTGTTGCTGGAATAGCGATGGGCATGGTTCTGGACACGAAAGAATTTGGTGGGGATGGAACCCCGTTAATTTTATCTGATATTAGTGGAGGAGAAGATGCATCTGGAGACATGGATTTCAAGGTTTGTTTTCATGGTTGCCCTTTTTTGTATCAGGTTTTTTTCTATTGTAAAAATGTCTACGATTTTAGGTTGCTGGAGATGAGAACGGAATCACAGCTTTTCAGATGGATATAAAGGTAACCAAAAGTGGTCGAGTTTTTGATCTCTACTCTCTTCATATCATAATAACATTGGACTTGGCTTGCCTTTTCTGTTACTAATAAGAAAAATTTTCTAGGTTTCTTACTTGATCCCAAAAGTTTCTCTTTTTCTCGATACTGGTTTAGTACTTTGTTATAAAATGAGAAAGAGATATTTAGGTATTGTATCAGTCATATGGGACTAACTCAATCATCCTCTGACTCTTCTTTGTGACTCGTGGCATTTGGAAAAAAAGGTTGGAGGAATCACCTTAGAAGTAATGGAGAAAGCACTCCGTCAGGCAAAACAAGGGCGAAAACACATACTCGGTAAATCTGTCTAATTTTCGCTAGGCAATTTTTAATGAGGGATACTATGTGATCTAATTGAAAATTTGATTAGTCTCTATATAATTGGGCGTTCATTTGACCCTCTTCTGCCTCATTTCTGGTTCTGTAAATATTTTCTTTAAATTTCATTGGTTTTTCTTATCAGCCTTAGGTAATATCGACACTGACTACATCAATAAAATACACAAGAGGTTCGTCAGAACTTTTTTCATGAGAGTGAATTATATTCCTTAAAAGTTATTCTGAATGAAAAGAGGGAAGACCACCTGAAAGTTATTCCTTAAAAGTTATTCTGGGGGTTTTGAAAGTAATTTTGAAAAAAAAAATTCTGAAGAAAAGAGGGAAGATCACCTGCAAATGGTGATGAACCCAAATTAAATAATATGCACATGAATGGGAAATACATGGCCGACTGCTAGGATCCTCTCTCCAATCTTCACTCTCTCCGAAAACATTATGAGATAATGCTCTACACATCATGTAGGATACTGAGCATAGATATGGCCCTTCCTTTAAACAGAACTTTACTGTGGCGCATCCATATCGTCCATAATACTGCGAGGAGCCTTCCCCATTCCATAAGTTCCATGTGAGCTGTGATCACATCCAACCCTGTGATCACAGCTCCTCGCGGATTGAGTCCCAACAGGCCTCGTTGAGCCACATCCAACCCTGTGAGCTTCTGCTGACTCCAGATGGACTCCGCAGACAAGCAATTGAAGAAAAGGTGAGAACAATTTTCTTCTCTTTGGGTGCACGTGGGACACACTGCGATGTATCCGGAAACATATGTTTCTGTAGGGCTGGTATTATAACTCTTCTCCTTAAGAGTTGACATCCAAAAATCCTCACCTTTAATGGAAACTTGTGCTTCCATAGAAGTCGGATGGTAAGGATGGTAGACTCCTTGTCCATTGGGCCCTCTCGAATCTTCTTGTATGCATCAGGAACTTAGAAAACTGTGCCTCTCCACATCTAGCAGTCTCTTGTCTCTCTCAAAGCCTGCAAGTATAACAAAGCCTACTACACGTCTAGTCTGAAAGAATGCCCCTCTAAAATTGGGTTCCATGTGTCGTTCCGATATTCTCTTATCAATATTTGAGGGTTCCTTGCCAGCTGGAATAGGTGTGGGAACTGCTCCCGTAACTGACCTCAGGCAGATCAGTCATCCATCTGGTGGTGGAATTATGAACAGTCTGCAAGGCAGGCTTCAAAGAACCTCTGGACTTGGGGAAAAATCTGCCTCATGCCTTGCCAGAAGGGAGATGCCCCTCTACTTGAGGCGGTGCGCCACTCCCAGTTCACATCTGTATAATAGCTGTTTCTCAAGACCTTGATGCTCATGTTCCCCTCCAATCCCATATATTTGCCTGCCCATTTTGTCTGCAGTTCTATGTTCATGTCTTGCTGTTTTACCACCCCCAGTCCCCCTCACTCCACCGTTCAGCAGATAACCTCCTAAAAGACCCTAGCGGGTTCCCTGACGTTCCTCCTCATGTCCTTTTCAGAAAAAAATCCTCATCAAGGCATCCAGGTGCCGTGTAATTCCCAATAACTTTAAGGCTGACAGATTTTGAATTCTCTATGGAGGTCCCCAGATGCAAGCCCTAACTAGGGTTGGGTTTTGTGGGAACACAAAATACACTTAAGGCTGTCAAACAGCCAGTAGAAATACATGTTTTGGCCTGTTGGGCCTGACCCACTTATCCCATCAAGAGGATCCCTTTTAGTGGATCATCTTAAAGGCACATTTACAAATACGTTAAGAAAGAGGATTTAATAAATATTGCAAATAGAAAGAGAGGTAAAATTAGCCAAAAAAGAAGGATATATAAGAATGGAAGATGACTCCGTCTAACAAAGACTGATAGGTAAAATAATTGAATGGCAGTCAGCACCAATCGCTGCAGTACCAGACAGTTCCCCTTGACATCATGGGGGTTTGCCAGCCCGCTATTCTCATCTCCACCATCTGAATCACCAGAGTCCAATCCGTGCTCAAAAGTCTTCCCCTTGTCAGTGGTAATCCCAAATAGCGTGTGGGTAATGCCCCAATGGGCGTCCCCAGAGCCTGAGCATTGTACCTCTTCCTCCTGTGGTAGGCCAAAACCTATAGATGCTGATTTTGCTTGGTTGATCTGAGAATCCAAGAAATCTGCAAAAAGGTCTAACAAAATGGAGAGGTTTCTAGTTTCTAGCTTCCTCCATAGAGCCTTCCACGGGAAAGGTGATATTTGATGCATATTGCAGTAGCGGAAAGCATGTGGGGAAGCCTATCGTTTGTAAGCCCCACTGCAAGCCATGAACATATATGCTGATTGTACAGTTGGCTAGGGCTCCACTGCTAGAACAAGTAGTAGCAGTGCCATGGGGCATCCCTGCCTGACCCCTAATTGGGGGTGTATCCACCCTCCCTTCAGTCTTCCCTTCACCAACACTGAGAACGAATGGGACGTGACACATCTCCTAGCCCATTGCACCCAATCGGCTGGAAATTCTCTCTTCCATTCAAGAGAGTTTTAGGCTTTTGCAAAATCAACTTTTCACTTGAAACCTTTATTCCTATTTTGTTGCCAAGCTGCTAGGATTTCACCTGCCACCACTGTACCATCAACTAACTGCTGTCTGGTTTGACAGTGGATTGGAAATGTCCGACGGGATCATCAATCACTTCTTGTAGTCTGTTAGCTAAAACTTGCTAGTTTACTGTCCAACCTCTGTGGCTGCACCCTGCCCAGAATGTGACAACCAGCATGACATCACCTCTATCTTAAACCCCTTCTTCTGCAGCCTCGTTCTGTCCATCTTGAAATATGTGGACCTTCTCTGGCCCTCATGTGCCTGCCATACTATTGGGGAGTGACCCAACAGCAGTCTGGTTAGTGATTGCACATTCGTCCAAGGGGAATTTCTCCAAAAGTTACCCCTAGCATAAATCCTTTCTGTGCGAGAAAGCATGGTAGGCCCCTCGTTCTTCTCCAAGTGTACACACAATCTTTTGGCCCCCATTTCCTGCAACTGTGCTACAAATATGGATCAAAAAGCAGCTGAACTGGGGTTCCAACGGCCAGCTCCATGAGGTCTTGTTAAAGTCTCCCCCAGACATACTTTTCTAGATTTTATTACATACATTTTGGTTCAGAATTATATTTTTATAGAGATTTGACTTTCCCATTTATGTTCTTGATATTTTATAGAAAATGCACGGAACTTTACTTATATCTTTTCTCTAATGATTAATTTGTATTTTTTGTACGTTATTGATTGCATATATTTTCTACTTGGTTTAAAAAATCTGCAGACCCGTGTAGAACCTAACCATCTTTGTCTTCTTCATTTCTCCTTTCCAGCGGAAATGAATATGTCTTCTCCTCCTCCATCTGGCAAGCTTTCTAAGCATGCACCATTAATTCACGTGATGAGGGTTTGTTTTCCTTGACATACTCTTTCACATATTTGTTGAAAATTTACCATTCATTGTTTTTCTTGAGGTCCAACATCATGTTAAGTGAAAGAGACCAATTTTCTGATTCAAAAAATTCAATTAGGTCAAACCTGAAAAGATAAATGCTATCATTGGCTCCGGTGGGAAGAAGGTGAAGAGCATCATTGAAGAGACTGGAGTAGAATCCATAGACACTCAAGATGATGGCATCGTAAGCCCATTACCTTGTGAATTTCTCTTGAACTCTTGTCTTATTTTCCGATGTTTTTTTTCAGGTCAAGATCACAGCGAAGGATTTGGTGAGCTTGGAGAAGTCTAAAGCCATAATTGCCAGCCTTACTATGGTTCCCATCGTTGGCGAAATTTACAGGTGCAACGAATTCTTATTTCCGAGTTGAAGACACCGATATTTCATCTTTCTCAGTTTCTTACATTCTGATGAATCACATTATGAAGTTGAAGAACATTACAAAGTCAAAGAATATATAATAAAGTAAACTAAGTAAATCATAATGCCAGCTTATTATTTGCTAGACTGGGAGGTTCTTGTGTTCTTCCATGAGGAGAGGCTTTCCCGCAGAATGGGTGACCTGGGTTGGAGATATGCATTACCTCTCACTTGTTTTCTGTTTTGGTAAATGGGTGTCCAGAGGGGGGATGGATTCATCCGCATAGATGGGTCAGGCAGGGATGTCCCTTGGCGTCACTACACTTTGTCCTAGCAGTGGATACCTTCATGAATGCTTCAATCTTGCTCATACGACTTGTTAAGGGTTTTGCAGAAGGCGAGTTTCCCAGCGGGTATCCCTTTATTGCAATATGTTGATGACACCACTTTTTTTATGGAAGGCTACTTAGAGGAAGCCATGAACATTTCCATGCTACTGGATCTATTTGCGGAATTTGCAGGTCTCCAAGATAAGAGCACTAAATCCAATTTCGTTGGCGTAGTGTTATCGCAGTAGGTGGTTCAGTGTGCAGAGGCCTTGGAGATGTAGATTAGGGCTTTACTCATGCATTATTTGAACCTACCCCTGATGAGGAATCAGCTTTCAATCACAGAGTGACAGCCAGTGATTGAGAAAGTGGAGAGGCAGCTGGAGGGGTGTTACCCCATGGTACTATCTAGTGGGGATATCTTGTGCTGCTGTGCTTGGTACTTTCTGGGATACCTATATTTTATCTCTCGGTCTTCAAGTTACTTGTGGAAGTTGGAAAGCAGCTGGAAGTTTGATGCGAAGATTTCTTTGGAAAGGCTCAGGGTCAGGGGAAGGTTCGGGGATGGCCATAGTCTCTTGGGATGTGGTTTGCAGGTCTGTCAACCAAGGAGGCTGGAGGTTTTGTACTTACAAACAATGAACTTCTGACGAAGTGGTGGGCAAGATTATGAGTTCTGGGGAGGCTCTGATGCTGAAAGTACTGATGGAAACCTATGACAGGTGTCTAGACTGGGAGGGGCGGATGACTCCAATCAGGAGGGCATCTGCATTTTGGTAGGGTTTTGATAAGGTACTATACATCTCATACAAGAAAAGACCAAGGAAGGAACCAATAGATGAGATCCTAACTAAGGAGGCAGTGATCAATAAGGATCACAGTGGGGGTCAACCAAGGGCTGACCCTAGGTCAACTTTATAAAAGGATAAAAAGGGTGTCATGTGGAGGGCACATGATGACCTTGCAATAAAATGGCTAAATCAGGCCCATTTAGGAGAATAAAGGCCCACTAGTGAATAAGGGCGGGAAGAAGAAGTATATAAGGAGATGTGGGGGGGGCCATTAGGAGTTATCCCCGACAAAGAAGCGGTTGCAAGTCTTGTTCTCTCTCAGCTCTAGGTTGCATTCGACCAGGCAGAGAGGAGCGGCAAATCTCCAAATCTTGAAGCTTCCTTGGAGGTGGTTGTATCAGGACCGCTACATTGCTGATCCGGCCCAGCATTGATTCACTGCTAAGCTGTAGAGGTGCGTCTGTCTTTGATTTGATACATTTTCTAGCAAATACCGTATCAGGTTTGAGGCAGGTTTTCCCTCAAGTCTGTTTGTTCTACGCCTAACTGGGGGATATTTCACTATTCCATCATAGGATAGAGGGCTGGTCGGCTAAGGGCATTCTACAAGAGTTTCCACAGCTTTTTACCCTTACACTGGACGATTGTGCCACGGTCGGAGATTGCTGAGAGGGCATGTGGAATCCGATCTTTGAGGGCACTCTATCTTACCAGATGATGGCAGATTTTATACCCATGTAGCATTCTTTAATCCATGTTAGACCTATCGACGAGGCATAGGATGACTGGGAGTTGGCGAGTAGATCTTTCTCTGTCCGAGGGTGATGCGAAGATCAAAGACAACCGGATTGAAGAAGAGATAAGCACCATTCATGCACGCTGAATCATATGGAAGCAGAAGGTTCCGTTAAATGTGCGTATCTTTGGTTGGCTGCTACTCTGCCATAGACTTGTGAAGTGAGCCTTCCGGAAGAGACTATTCTCGGAACTGCTTCTATCTGTTCTTCGAGTACCTGCCCACTCGGGGTTTGGGTCAGCCAGAAGATTCCATTGGTGGATGTTACTTAAGATGAAGCCTTATGGGCCTCGATTAGAGGTAAAGTATTCAGGAGTGAGGTGGAGTGGGAAAGGCTATAGAGGTTCTATGGGCCATCTGGCTGCAGCATAATGATATTGTTTTCAAGGGGATGACGGCTTCGAGAGACGACATTATTCATGAAGTGGAGGGTTTTGTTTCAGGCTGGTTTATAAGGGTGTGAATGGTGGAGTGGCCAGTCTGGCATCCCTAACTCTTGTTCATATATCTTTAGTACTGGGTTAATCACCGATATTGGTTGATCTCCGTCTCCTCATGCTGTAGAGTAAACAAACTTGGGCACTGATTTCCGGTTCAGATGATAAATTAAATGATGAAATTATGGCTTACAGCTTCCACTATTCTTGCCCATTTTTTTACTTGAACTATTGACTGACTACCTCATGGTCAATCTCTCACTTTCTTCTGCAGGAATTGCGAGATTAAGTCCATTACGTCATATGGAGCTTTTGTTGAGATTGCTCCTGGCCGCGAGGTATGTCTCATAACTTTTTTCCATGCAGGGGCCTTATCTGAAG
Organism: Wolffia australiana; assembly: GCF_029677425.1. Classification (NCBI taxonomy): domain Eukaryota; kingdom Viridiplantae; phylum Streptophyta; class Magnoliopsida; order Alismatales; family Araceae; genus Wolffia; species Wolffia australiana. Next base: position 1,205,763 of record NC_135838.1, read on the forward strand.
TAATGATATTAGCTTGTACCAAAAGAGCCACTGTAAATTTATGATTGCCGATTATGTTTCATGGATCTAAGCTATATTTCTTGCATAACGTTAAATTTGAATCTGTGGTGACCTGGCTTTCACTTGTTATTTTTCTACTCATATGAGATATAGTAACTCGCACATCAGGAAATATATGTTAGCATTCCACAATTATCTGATTTTTTTCTATTACATTTTTCTTCTTAATAATTTTTTTGAATTTTCACCTCATGGTTCTCTAATATCGATCAAACCTGTAAAGAAGAAAAAATGGTGTGAAGTTCACTCTTGATGAAGATGATCAAGTTGGGAAGGAAAATCAGGAGATAAGTAGAGAGAAATAACAACCGCCCTATATTTCACATTAAGGTTCAGAATATATATTGATAATATTGGGTATAAAGGAATCCTGGCCAATACGAGAATACGAAGGCTATGTTAACAGGGCCAATACCTCAAACTATGTGACTGGTTTAGCCCATTAACAAGTGGAAACATTGTCTCCATCATATCTCTGAACTGGGCATATTATTATATTTAGTATTTGGTAATCAGGGTTTCACTTGATATTTTGCTAGTCATGTACTCCGATGAAACATATGTCAAATAGTGACCAGACATCTGCGTCTAGTATTTTGATATCTCTTAATTATCTGAAGTTCTTCTATCTATTTTGATTCATAATATCTTTCCTGACTCACGGCTACTTCGATTCGGTTCTCCAAATAATAACTAAGCCTGTGAAAAAACAATTGCGACAATAGTAACTTGGACATCGACAGATAATATTTCATATTTATCTGAGTTTTTTCCTATGTATTTTGGTTCATAACACCTTTTTAATTTTCACACCTTATGATTAGTTTGATGCAGTTTTCTTATTATGATTCCAATAGTAACTGGGACATCCACCGATATTTTAGTATTTCATTATTTTATGAATTTTACTAACGTGTTTTGGTTCAGGACACCTTTTTTTAACTTTCAACTCATTGTTACTTTGATACAGTTATCGGAACAATAATTTTATCTATTGAAAATATTGATTGCAACAGGGTCTCTGTCATATCAGTGAACTAAGTTCGAGTTGGCTGGCAAAAGCTGAGGATGTAAGGAAGTGTTTCATATTGCTTTCCACCATTTAGCTCTTTTCAAAAGCCTTGACCAAAATTTGCTGACAGGTGGTCAAAGTTGGAGACCGTGTTGATGTCAAGCTCATTGAGGTTTGGCAACTATTCCTTAAATCTTTTTATCATTTTAAATAGAATTATCAAGATTCTTTATTTCTTTTAATAAAATCCAGGTGAATGAGAAGGGGCAGCTGCGGTTAAGCCGCCGAGCACTCCTACCAGATGAGGGTCCTTCGGACCAACCCAGTGCCGAGAGTGCCAGCGTTGAGCCTCAAGCTGGCACTGTTGACGCGAAAGAAGTCAAAGTGGCCCCAAAACAGGACAAACCTAAGGTTGTTCGAAGGCCGAGCCTGGCAAAGTCGACGACATCAGATCAGGAGAGATTGATGGGTAAGGCTCCATCACAGGACAAGCTCATCAAGCCTAAAAGTCAACCAATTGTCAGCAAGGAGAGTCAGAAGGTCAATGCCGGTGCCTCGGACTCTGTTGCTGAGTAGCCAATGTTTTTGACATGGCTTTTGATTGACTTTTTGGGCTGTTGAGTCCTGAAGATGAAGAGCAAATGGGCTGAACATGAAAGGTCAAGATTAGCCCATCCACTTTCCGTTTGTCTTAATTTCATTCTATCTCTCTAAATTTTTTGGTTCTTGAATTCAGGAGTTGGAGGCATCGGAGGGCTGTGAACATTTTTAGAGGATGGAAGTGGTGGGCATGATTATGGATATACTCCTTGATTTTATATGGTATGATTTAACATTCTTATACTTGAAATGACAAAGCCGACAAGAGAATGGATCATTTTACTTGTATCTCTTCGCTTCTTTTCATGGAATCATATCCCTTCTTGAGGGATGGAGTACAAAGCTGGAGTAGAGCCCTTGTTGATGCATGAATGAACTAGGTGTATGATTATATTCAACTCACTGGACATGTGCAGAGTAGAGTAGAAGCCTATCTCCATAAGGAGTTGTCAAACCACTAATATTCAAGTTCAACAATAGTCTTAACAATATCTGACTATTTTTTGCTCTTCTTGGACATACTTTCGTGATGAGAGAACATGATATCCTAAAATATCCCAAATGATATCCTAATAGTAGTAGTATTGAAGGCCTTCCGCAGACATTACTTTAGATACCACATAATTTAATCGATATCTAACCATACTGAGGATACAGGGTGCCGCTAAGATTGGCTGAAGACACTAGCAGCAAAGGGGATATTTGATTAATAGTGAGATAATTCGACCTTCCCACTTGACAAAGTTAATAACCATTAAAACTTTTACGTGTCTTTTTTCTCTATTTCTTTAAATAATTATTCACAAGTACAATTGAAACATTATGTAGGATATCGGCTCATCAGATTTTATAAAATAGGTTTAAATAAATATATAATATTTAAATTTTCTGTAGCATTTTGAATTTAATTGGAACCTTTGAATCTATTTATAACAAGACATAAAACATGAAAATAAAGCATTTAAAACACATTTAAAATTTTAAGAGACTGTTGACGCATTTGTAGGGCAGATCCCCTGAAATTGACAAATTTCAGGAGACTTTTCTGATTGGTTATTGACGCACTAAAACATGTAAAATTTTACTGTATTTTTTTATAACCAACTCAATAATCACATATCAGCTTAAGAAACTCTGGAAGTAATGAATCCAATCATATGCATATATCAGGGATTTAGATACACAGGTTTATGCATATAAATGCATGCATTTACTTTCAGCTAACCCCTTGACTTTTGAAATCAATATTTAGAAAAAAAATGTGAGATGAAAATTTCCAGTTTTCGGGAATTTTTTTTGCGTACTTAAAGTTAAGTTGCCTTGGGGTTTTTTAAGGAGAAGGAAAAATCATTTGGATCTCAAGTGAATTAATCTAGACTATGACCACCAGTAAACAAGTCACGTCAGTTGGGAACCAAGGTTATCCATGACCAGATCTTCCCAATCAAATCAGCCATCAGGTCTGACAAGCAAACTAATGCTAGTCAAAGTGAGCCTTAGCGAGGGATAAGTAGCCCCTTCTAACTGTCTAAAAGAGGGACGTTGGGCATATGGGACCAGGTATTATATTTAAATTTTTTACAGGGGTTCGAGGTCATAATGCTCCAAGTTTTATAAAATTTTGATACGTGATCAAACCCATTAATGAGGGAACTATCTGGTTAAAAAAACTGTCTAATTCACACATTACAAAATTCAACAGTACGAGACTAAACACGTCAATTGTCAGTCGATAGGAGAATCCCTAAATCCCCCATGTCTTCAATCCACTAGCTAATGAAAACCTACTACCTTTATGCCAATATCTCATATGAGATGACATGGTTATTCTTCCCAGCCAATAGGTCCATAAACCTCCCATCACATTGCCCTTATCATTCTGGCATGGTAGCTAATTCAAACATGACCACCCTGCCACCTAGACTGCCATCATGGTGAGTTGACTATATTGAACAATTGGACAATATAGACAGTCCATTAATGGACCACGGCATCTGATCCTATGCCCAAGCTGCCTAACATGTGTTGGCCATGATCCAATAGTGGGTTATGACCTATTCTTAATCCAATTTAAGTTATCTTCTCCATTTATAATGTAGGATGGCCTATTTTAGGTTTTATTTAGCATTTAAAACCTAAAATATAAAGGCCTTGGTGTAAGTTTCTTTGATGATATTTACAGCCCTTGTGTCAATGCTAAAAAGGGAAATGTCCCGAATGCCTACCAAAGTCTAGTAGGAGAACCCTAACCTTATCACTCTTATTTCACATCTCCACTCCTCTTTTTTGGGAACCTTGTACTGGCTCTAAAATTCAGGAGGTATTCTATCCTTTTATTTTGTCTAGGTTTCAGTGGGAAATATATCATTCCCTTCTGGTCATAAGTCTTATACTCTTTTTCTTAACCATATTTCATCCTGATGGCCATTATTTCATATGAATCCTTATAAAATCTTTTCAAAGTGTCTGAGGCTGAGGTGGACTAAATTGATCATAGATACATTCTTCAAATGTCACCTATACATGCTTGGAAACAAAGGGCAGAGGGTGTGGAGATGAATAACATGTCTTCCTTACTATCCCTTGACTCTTCATGTCCCTAAGATAATGATCCATCGCAGTTAGACCTGTCCTAGTCTATAGGGTCAAGTTTTGAACTTCTTTTAATTTCTCACCCATATATCTCTAAATTTTGTTTTGAAAATGGTTCTATTTTATTTTTAGTGGAAATATGCCATCTGTATTTTGATTCTACACCAAATTTACTTGATTCACATTTATTTTTAGGGGTAATTTTTTTGTGCAAATTGAATCAGATTGGATAAGACCCACAATAATTGTTTGTACACTTTTTGGAGGAATTTTTTCCACCATTCGAAAATACTATTTTTGCCAAATAATTTATTTTGTATTATCTTATTATTTGAAAAACTGAAAAAACCACTTCCTATGTAGGTCTGTTGAATAAGACACAACTGTTAAAAACTTATTTAAAGGTACATTGGTTTTCCTAAAGGTTGCCTCCTCTTCATGTCTTGGGAAAAACACCTTTTTTTGAAAGATATAGTGAAAATTTCCATGTGATGAAATAATACAATAGATCAAGAAAAAATTGGAAGGCAAATGTACTAACTTTTCAGAGGACATATGCAGTTTCTTATACTTCCATTTTGTTGTATATCAATCCATGTTCAATCATTTCGTATAATTTTTAGCTGAGTGTTTATAAGTTACTAGATATCATATTGTTAGGGCTAGACTTTGTTGTTTCAGAAGTTCAAACCTAAATATAAAAATGTTAAAGTAGGAAACTTTCAAAAAAAAGATTACGGTAATCCACCAGGTCAATCTGCAAGGACTTCTGGCTTGATTTTTTTTCACAAAGTTGAATTTAAAAACACAGTTGGAATTTTGTCAAAATATTCTTAAATAAGCCGTGGAGTGAAGGATAAGGATAATTGACAAGAAACTAAGTTAAGTTTGACCATAGTTTTTATCCCTCAACTCAACTCCATTAAGTAAAATCTGAATGATTGGAAATATATGGATCCTAAGTTTATAAAAAAACCAAAATCATTTAAATCATAGAAGAGAAGAGATAGATAGACAGGAAAGAATTGAGAAGCATTAAAATTCTACCTCTAGAGACAAGGGCTTAGTTACTGCTACACTTCATCACCCCCTTGGTTGTTCTATAAAAATGACTGACTCGTAAGGCTGTGTTCACCTCAATGCCCCCTTATAACTTCTTGAGGCTAAGAAATTGGCCAAAGGAAGCCTCAAATATTTCAGTTGTCACCTAAATGTAGATGGATGGAATGACCTTCATACTTGGAGATTTTTCTGAGAATTCTCCAACAATCATTGGGAGAAATCTGACATTAGGGATGCAAGTGATCTTGGAAAATGTACAAAATAATAATAAACAAATTTTTAGTGAAAAAATAACAAAAATTTACTCTAAAAGCCGAAATGCAGGGAGGTAATAACTCCTTGAAGGCTACAAGTAGTGAGAAGGATCAAGCTAGGGAATGGCACGTCCGGGACATGAGGGGTCGGACGTGATGGGATGGATGATGATTGGTGATGGACAGGAGTGTGACGAGAATTTTTTCACGTATCTTGCCCTGTCACACGTCCCTAGATTTTTCAAAAATCTGTCACATATTTTTTACACGCCACTGCATCCATCGTCCCATCACATGGGATGAAAGGACATATCGACAATTAATAAAACTATGAGTAATTAATTAAACAAAATATATCAACATTTAGACACTAGGGAATGACAAAAAATTGACCTCTTCTCTTTGCCAGTTCGCCTACACTTATGCTTGGACAAATTGACCTCTCCTTGCCTGCAATTTTGCCTGGACAAATCACCTGCACTTTTGTCTCTTCTCTTCCTGTTACCGCATTGCTTGCTTTCCTCTACTACAGGCTGAAACTCTGCCTCACTACCTATGACTCTACCACTATAAAAGGCATGCCTCTTTGTGCTCTCTCCTTATCTTCTCTCTGCCATTCCCTTATCTCCTTCTCTGAACTTTGTCAACCTAGCTCCCTCCCATAGTCCCACTTGTGGGGACCACAACAGCCATGCACCGCTGGCTCAACAAGACATGGTCTCCCCATTTGTGGAGACAAGGCAGGGCATTTCCCGCGACAACCAGCACAAAAAGACCCTAATTTTATTTATTTTTGAGATATGCCCCCACAAAATAGATTGTTCGTCTTCTTCCTTCTGCTCCCTATTGCATGCTGTTGCTCTCCGCCACAGTGCTGCTTGTAGAGCTGCCACGCTTTGCCACCGCACCACCGCTTGCCATGCTGCTGTGCTCTACTGCCGCACCGCCAACTGCCGTGATGCCGCATTTTCCTTGCCATCTCCTCCGCGTGCCACCATTGCATCCCCACATCAATGCGCCATAGCACCCCATTGCCATGGTCTTATGCCATGCCATCGCATCCACCGCCACACCACCACATTAGGGGATGCACCGTCTCTAATGGATATTATGTGGCTGTTAAGCCAAATCACACCACCATGTTTATTGAAGTTCATTGAATAAAATATTATGTTCATTATTATTCCATTGTGATGTTTATGATGAAATCCATGAATACATGCAATGACAGAGTGAATTATGATGATATAATAATACAATGATCACTAGTCTTTAAACATGTATTCTAAATATTCCTATTCGATGGATAGTCGAGATGGACATCAAATTATTTGGATAGAATATCACTAACTGATCCTACTTATACGATAAGTATAGCTGATCATGTGGCTATTAGTGTGGGGAACCTAAGGACGTATAGTGGGTGATATTTGGAGAAAGAGTTCTCTGAATTGATGCAAAAAATCCCTCAATGGTATTAAACCTAAATGTCAATCAGGTTGATTCATGTCACGGTTGTATAAGTGATCCATTGAGCTAAGACACCAATGACATCTCGTGGATTGATGACTACATTTTGAGTACGACTTACAAGCCTCTAATAATGGGATAAACAAGTCATAGCTTGGATGTAGTAAGAAGCTCACAGAGGTGATTGAGGTAGTCAAGAAGGGATTATCTGCCCTCGGTATAAGACGCGATTGAATCAAAGAAGACGATGCATAAAATCCCTGGCCACGGTAGTGAGGATATTGGAGAAGGTGTTCTCTAATGATCTTTGATACAGATCAGTAGTAATCAAATGACGGATTAGGGTTTGATGATAAACCATACACTAAGTCATTTGAGAGTCTCACACGGATGATGGGTTATATATATACGGTAACCTATGATGGTAAAGGTTCCTTGAGAGAGTTCAAACACTACTCAGTATCCTCTAGAGCACTAGGTGTAGCTTACAAACCCACAAGGTGTAAACTTAACCTATCAATTGGGTCAAATCAATACTTGGTTAATTAATCTCTATGTTGATATAGTTAATTAATAAGGTTAGCCAGTAACTGTTATTGGGCCACTAAAGATATTAACTAGAATGATACATGGGCCTAGAGGGTCACACACATAATGTCATAAGGACATTGTTGAACATATCTTACTTTATAAGGTTTCTGGAAAAATCTTAAATAAAATATAAATAGGGAAGGATCACTCATCTCAAGCACCCATGCCAGCCAGAATTGAGAGCTCCCCTTTCTCCACTCTGATCTCTTCTCCAGTCAACCAAGGCGATTGTCTTCATGGTTAGAAGATCTTCAAGATTTTCAAGGAGAGTTGAATAAGAACTGGTGGAGATCCAAGAGCAATGTGATCATGTGGATACGTCTAGAGGCTGGGCATGTAAACGACTTTAGAACAATCTCAAAGTAAACAGGTAAAGGGCAAAACAAGTTCCCCATAAGGTACATGTGAGTATGATTTCATAGATCGATTATAAATCTATAAACATTTATGTGATGCATCCATGGAAAAACTTATTTTCCATGATTGAACCAAGGCACAGAATTGACCAGTCTCATCCCTCATAAGCGTCGTTTCCACCATGCTGACATGTGTTGTAGTTGACGGACCCCACTGTGCTATCATGCCTTGCATCATTAGAGACGACCACACCCCCCCCCCAACATTCCTTCCTTGGGCATAGCATTGGAGCATTGCCTCGGCCCGTCTCCACCACACTCCATCACACTGAATTTTGCAGCATCGCTCCTTCAGCCGTCCATTGCTGCCAGTCCTCCTAGATTCATCTTCTCTCCTCTACTCTAAGCGGCGTTTATTACTTCATCTAATATCCTCACCTTTTGCCATTGCCTTGGGATATATAAATTGCTTTGGGTAGACATAGATTGGGTAGTGTAGCACGAGTACCATTCAGGGATATTCACCGGGGAGCTACCCATTTTTACCTGATCAATATGACTCTAACATACAGTGCGCCTGCCCTCGTACGGGGTTGGGGCCGTCACCTCTTCTAAATTACTAGAACTCACTATTTTGACTCATTGTGTGGGCTCTTTGCTACCTTCTCTTCTTTACATCCACTCACGCGCACCACCAGTAGAATCATCAATCACAAGTAGTTCTGCATCACCCACTCTCCCTCTCTCTCTCCCTCTCTCTGATTCCATGTATCTCTCTTAGTCTCCTTCTCTCTCTCTCCCAGAATCCTCTGTTTCCCTCTTACTTGCTTACCTAATCACCAATCACCCTCCCTCACTCGATCTTCCTTTCTCTCTCTCTCTGTCGTGCTCCCACTCTCCCTCCCTCTCTCGACCTTGAGGGCATTTTATTTGTTTTAATGAATCTTTGATTCATCATGACAAAAAGTAAACCTCAGTCATCTCTCATTTACTGACTCTCCAGAGCCATTATTTCCTCCCTCTTTGTTATTCCCAATTCCTTCTTCCTCCTTGTTTCTCTTCCTCTTCTCCATTCTCTTTCCCCAATTCTCAAGTCTCAACTACTTTTTTTTCTTTAAATTGAGGTGAACTGTTAGAATTTTTATCTACCCATCATCCCTCATTATTTTTTTGAGATATGACCTTCATTCTTGGAAGATCATATGTGAAACTTCACATTTGTGTATGTATGATCAAATTCCAGCTCAACCATACGTAGTGTTTCATAGAAAGGTGAGGATGACATGTTCTTCCTTCTCAATTCCCACCATAAGAGATAGGCTGATTATTGACCAAGGCCTTGGACAGATCCAGAGAACTAGATTTGGAGCTATTTCTGTTTGGTGCTTCTATGCGATGCAGTTTCTTTTTGTGGTTGTGCTCTCGTTCTTGTCAGTCTCGTTGGTTCTTCAGCAATATAAAGTCTCCAATCCAAGCCCTGAAGTTTTACTGTAACCATTTCCAATTCCCACCCAAAGATACAACCTACAACGAACAGTATTGAAGATGATTTCACCCTACATTCTTAAAACTAATGGTCAGATGGAAGTCACTCTTAATATACCCAATTGACTCAATTGATCAATTATTGCAAGAACTAGATTTACCTCTTGATAACATGCATGTTTATTATGTTAATATGACCATTTTTACATGTCTATTTGCATTAGATCACTCATATTTGCATGTTATCAAGATTAAAATGATTAAATCTATTTTTAGAATGAATTTCTGAATTTTCTACATTTTTTGGGAATTTTCTGACAATAAATTCTAAAAGAATACAATTTTCGAGACAGAAAATGATTTTTCCAAAAATTTTCAACATTAAACTTGGAAAGATATGATTTTTATAGATCGAAATATATATATTTATAAGTATTTTTTGGGATTTTATTTTAATTAATATGGATTTTGAAAATATTTTTTAGCCCTTTATATTGCGCCACCACATGTTGCCGTTCGTGTCGAACGATGGCGAATTAGAAATGATTATGATGATTGGTGGCAACGAATCATTTCGTCACGCAATCATGGCTTTGCGATTCACAAATCCATGATTGCAATTATGACTAAAAAATCATTTTTTGAATTTTTTGACGCAGATATTGGCGAATCGGAAAAAAAGAAGCTATTTTTTGTAATAAATGAGCGCGCTGGCCGATGGAAAAAAGACAAAATACAGCTTTTCTCTTTTGTTTTCTTTTTTATCTTTTGAAATACGGGGGGCGACGTGGCCACACAACATGATGCCTTGTGTACACGTGGCGCGCACATCCGTTGCTGATTTAATAAAACAATTCCCATGCTGACATGACCTGACATGTCACCACTCCAGCTGCGAGTCTTTCCCTTTTTATTTTGTTGTCTTTTTCTTTTTCTTCATCTTCCCCTCCTCTTTCTATCCATACCCTCTGATCTATAAATAGAGGCAGGGATCATTGTGAAATTCATCTTGAACTTTCTGCCTACTTGTGTAGGCTGATTGAAATATAGTGAGTTTTGAGATCCATGAAGTGTGTTCTTGGTGTCCTAGGTGTGTGGGGAGAAGCATTGGAGAAGAGGGGGGGGAGCTTACCAGAACTCGTAAATTGTTGTGATCCTGGCGGAACATAAGGATCTAAGGTAAGAGTCTTCGCCTTACATTGTTTCTTTCCCGACATCATAATTCGTTTAATTAGTGTTTTTCATTGTATCTTCACTCGCATTTTACTCATTTATACTCTTTTATCTCATCTCTCTATCCTCTCCATCGTACCACTCCACATCCAACCACTATCCTCGTTCATACCATCGTCCATCATTGTGTTTGTCCCATTCACTTACTCTTTTCTTTAAGTTAGATTAACATATAACTTACGTATTTTTAATCAATATCACTAGTTCATATCCCCAAATCTTGTCTTCATATATCCTCTCATTGATCGTCACTATCATAAGAAATTAATACCTTAATCATCGTTCCCTGTGGAGACGATCCGTACTCATGACTAACTAAGTATTCTGAAGTACGGTTAAATATATTTTTATCGAATAATCTCAATTACCAACGACGAATTAAACCCCTAAAATTGACATTATCACCTCTTAATATACTTAACTCCATAAAGTTTTGGATGACCATTAGACCATATTACTTGTGCCCACTAGCACTTCCAATGATTGAGAATGACATGTCTATCCAAAAGCAGTCATTTCACTCAGGTTTGAATAATTTTCAAATAACTTTTTAGTCATCTGATGCAAATATTTGTCAAATGGAAAGGTTTCCCATTTGTGAAACCACCTGTGAGGATGTCAATACTATCAAAAGATGATTTATGAGATTCCAAATTGAGGAAAATTTCACTCGCGGGAATGGAAGCATTGAGATAAATCTCCCACAGACTTATTGTCAAAATCACATGAAATATCTGATGGCGAGGACGCCAACACATCACCATCGGACGCGTCGCCATGGTCAACCGAAGTCAACGTCTCCGCCACGGATATGCCACCACAATCAACCGACGTCATCACTTCCGCTATGGACATGCCGCGACCGTCCCCGCTATGCACGTCTCCACGCACGCACATCAACATTCCCGCTACGGACATGCCACAACCATCTCCGCTACGCACGTCTCCACGCACGCGCGTTCCTTCGCGCATCATGATACGTCGCCAACGGCAGATCAACAACCTTGGCGTGACATGAAGCACGTCTCGTCTTTAATTTCTCGTCTTTAAGTTGTATTTTCTCTTTCCTCCAAGGCCTATATGTATAGGCCATTGTTTCAAGAAACAGTTAGGCAGTCATATTTCAAGAATTGAGTTTTGTTTAACTCTTCTTGGAGGACTGCCCAAGCCTCCCTATCTCTCCAGCCCTAGCGCCGCCGCCGCCGCCTCGCACCGTCGGCCTTCCACCCCTCATCCTTCCCCTCCTCTACATTCTCCCCCTTCCTTCCCTTCTCTCTTCTCTCTCTTCCTCCCCCCCTTTCTTGTCCCAGGTTGCTCACCTAGGACCGCTCCTAGGCCGCTCCAGGCCGCCCAGGCTGCCCGCCCAGAGCCGCCCAAGGGCCGCCCAGGCCGCCCCTACTAGGGCCGCCCAAGGCCGCCCCCAGGCTGCCCGCTTAGGGCCACTCAAGGGCCGCCCAGGCCGCCCCGACCAGGGCTGCCAAGGCCGCCCCCATGCTACCCCAAGCCGCCTGCCCTCGGCCGCCCAAGGGCCGCCCAGACCGCCCCTCAAGGGACCGCCCAAGGGCCGCCCAGGCCGCCCCTGCCAGGGCCGCCCAAGGCCGCCCCCAGGCTGCCCACTTAGGGCCGCCCAAAGGCTGCCCAGGCCGCCCTAGGCCACCTGCCTAGGCCGCCCAAGAGCTACCCTAGGCTGCTCGCCCAAGGTCGCCCAAAGGCCACCAGGCCGCCCATCCAGGCCTCCTGCCCCGCCTCGCTAGTGTCTGCACTCGTCCGTCTCATTCACCACCAGGGCCGTTCAACGCCCGGAACGTCCAAAACCCAGCGTCCAGTGGGCCTCTCAACACCCAGATTCGCCCAGCCTCGTCACGATCAGAATTTCCCGCATCCTCTTCACGCACTACGGTGCCGAGGTACGCCTGAACTCTTTGGTGTCGAAAGTGTTCTCAGTCCAGTCTTTTCTTGAGAAGTTTCCACCGCCGTCAGAATCAGATTTGGTTTGAATTTCCCACTTCCCCCCTCTCTTCGAGTGTTTCTTCGTGACGCGAATTCAGGTATTGATTTCGGTGCTTAGGCATTGTCGCGGTAGGGGAAGACAGTACTCTCGTCCTCGATAAGGGTCGGAGCTGCACCACCAGCTTTTCATCAATTTTAAAAAACCGAATTCGACCGTGTGGATTTCTATGGACTGTTTTATCCCTCCCCTACCCTAACCTTCCATTGTCGTTCATCCATCCATAACCTTTTCCCGTTATCCCTGCCGTCCATTCCTTAGTTGCCCTGCATCACTAATCGCCCAATCCTTGGTCGTCCTGCATCAATATCTCAAGCAAAAGGCGATACAGTCCCAGTCGTATGTCAATGGTTTGTTTCTTCATTTCAGGCCAATAGTAAATTTCATTTTTAATGGGAATACCCTCCATGGAATTTTTGTAACCTCTTATCCTGGTGTACTTCTCACATCCTCATCTACTTGGAATCATCTTCTATCTTGTGCCTCAATAGAGGTTCTATCCAAGAAAACCTGAGATAGCCCTCTCATATTCCCATCCTTCTGATGATCTTTCTATCAGTCTTCCTCTACTATCGCTATTTTCTCTGATAATAAATCTTGGTTTCTTATCACAATGGACCTGCAGTTTCAAGACGCACGCGAGAATGATGAAGCAGGGAGTAAAGCCTCATTAGAAATAAAGGGATAAGTTCCATTGGTAGTTGAAGATTGGACTTATTGGAATTCATAACGACAACCATAGGAGAATGGGATTCTTTAATCCGAAGGGACAAGGTCATGTGGCTGACTTCTAATCCTTCTGTCCTTCTTCTACTTTTCCCCTTTGGAAATATCTCCAAGAATTTTATTCTTAGGAACGGTTCTAGATCGTTTGAAATTCCTATTTCTCAGTAATATGCTTTGGGATTCATAACAAACAAGGAAAAGTCCTGGCACTTTGGCAAGCTAGCAAGACAAAGCCAAGGAAATTTGGATGAACATGAAAAGGGAGATCTGGACTCTGCTGAAGTGGACTTAAATCATCAAATTGTGGGCCTCAATTATAGTTTATTGATGCTGCTGCTGGACCACTCTCATCATCCCACCTTCCCTCCCTATCTCAATGTTCATCTCGCTCTCTCTCTGTCTCTATCTCTGTCGTTCTCCCACTCTCCCTCCCTATCTCAATCTTCATCTCTCTCTCTCTCTGTCATTCTCCCACTCTCCCTCCCTATCTCAATTTTCCTTTCTCTCTCACACTCTCGTTTTCTCACTCTCCATCCCTCCCTTTATCTTCATCTCTCTATGTTGTTCTCCCAGTCTTCCTATCTATCTCAATCATCATATCTCTCTCTCTCTGCCGTTATCCCACTCACCCTCCCTATCTCGATCATCATATCTCTCTCTTTCTCTGTCTCTCTCTCTGTGTTGTTATCCCACTCTCCCTCCCTATCTCAATATTCCTTTCTCTCTCACACTCTCATTCTCTCACTCTCCATCCCTCCCTTGATCTTCATATCTCTTTGTTATTCTCCCACTCTTCCTCCTATCTCGATCTTCCTTTCTCTCTCACACTTTTATTCTCTCACTCTCCCTCCCTCTCTCAAACTTCCTTTCTATATCTTCCACTCTTATCGTCTTCCTAACTTTTTTCCCTCTCTTGATCTTCAACTCTTATTGTCTTCCTAACTCTTCTCCCTCTCTCAATCTTCTACTCTTATTTTCTTCCTAATTCTTTTCCCTCTTTCACTAGTTTATTTGGTCCAACTATTTTCTAATTTTATTTTACCATTGTAGCTGTGGCATGTGGGTGCTGCTGATGTGATTGCAAATGTGAGCTAAAGACATGACCTGAAGTCAAAAGTTTTATACTGGCAAATTTTGTATTCATTTATTTAAATATTACATTTTTGGGCAACGGAACCCTAGAATCTGAAGAGATTGGCGACGGAGAGCAAGGACAACATAGGGTGATAATGATGTTCCGCGGCATTGGTGTGGGATCGATGATGATGACAAACCACGCTCGACGGTGATGTTAGTCAACGGTGGATGACGGCGCGAGAGGTGGACGAGGCTTGAGGAGGACAACAGTCGAGGCCGTCTGGGGGTGGAAACCCTAGAAGGGCGAAGGAGCGCGCCAGAGGAGCAGGACAGTGATGGTCATCAGCGACACTCAAGGGTGACACCGTAGAGCATAATGGGCAACCAGCATACGTTATCGTAGTTTGTCGGCCAATCCCTAGGTGATGATTTGATGGCAGAGCTCAACAGCTGTGACATTGATGTTATTTGATAGTGGAGCGATAGAGCAACATAGACAATGTCTGGGTAGAAGCACATAAAGAGAGTACGCTTGGGCTCGACGGAAGAAGGCGGAGATGGTTTGTCCCAGGTTGTTGAAGGAGAGTTTTCAGAAAGTAGAGTCAGGGAGAGGCAGTCAGGAAGGGCGACCCACAATGACGAGGAAAGGTGGAGATCAATCAGCGGGGGTGGTTTAGGGTGAGGACACGTCAAGAGTCCAGGTACACTTTTGTGAACTCATTGATTCCTTGGGGGAAGGGGAAAATGATGATGACAAAGTGTATCTAGGCACCGGGAAAGGGTGAAGAGTAAACAATGCCTGGTGAGAAGAGCCCTCGAGGCAAGATACATTCTAATTCAAGAGTTTTTCTAGACTTAGTTGTCTTTGGGGGAAAGGGGTCAACGACGTGGGAGGACGCCCATAGGCAAGGGAGAGAACATGAAAACTAGAGAGAACTTGTGGCATCAGCAAGATTACACCTTGAAGTAGACAGAAGGGCTGAAGGCAATTGACGACGGGCAGACGCATGGTCGAATTGATAGAGTGGTGGGCCGAGGGGATGACGATAATCTCAGAGTGGACTGCCATCGGTAGTGTGATAATCCCAAATTTTGGTGTTTTAAATAATGATTTTTAGACTTTTTTTATCTTATCAGTGTGTGAGGATCTGAGATTATTCAACAAATAAAATTACCTCACTAACCTAGGGTAAGTAAGGGTCGAACCACAAGGAGCAGGTATTTCAGTTTAATTTCTATTTCAATTCAATCAATAGTTGTTTTAAGATTTAATAGATTTAAGATTTCAATTTTTAGAGTAAGAATAAAGATTCAATTATCTTAAAAAGATTTAATAATTCAAAATTTTGAATTATTATCTCAGATAGATCTGGACGCGTAGTGGCGCCCGGCGCTGCGCGTGTCGCGGCGCGCGGCCGTGCGCTGCTCGTGTAGCAGTGCTCGGCGCTGCGCGTGTCGCGGTGTACGGCCGTGCGCTGCGCTGTGGCGCCGGCTGTGCTGTGCGCTGCGCGTAGTGGCGCCAGTGCTGCTGTGTGTCGGCGCGGCGCTGTAACAGCGCATGCTGCTGTGCGCTGCGCTGCTGTGCGCTGCAATACAAGAATCCAATGCTTAGTTGAAATTTCAACAAAGTCTTAGATCTGCTTATCTCCCAATGATATTGAAATGATAAATATTGAACAAATTTGGTTGGATAAGTTAGAAAGTTACAATCCTGTACTTTCCAACCCAACTAAATCTGTCTTAAAAAAGAATAATTAAGCAATTACTGAATTCTAAGAAATCACATTTACCTTGTGTCACACCCCTTGATCGGCTTGGAAATGATCCTCCTCCTTAGAATCTTCTCAGCTTTGCTCCTTCACTCAACTCAATTGTTCATCAACAATAGAGGGTCTATAGAACTTTGAGAACAAAACAACACTCCACTCTCCCAACGAAATTTCTAGACAAAACTACACATTGTTTTTGAGATAGTATTTATAATATTTCTTCTCTCTAACTGCTTGGAGATTTGAATGGTCCATATTGATCTCCATAACTGCCACTTGACTTGGTGTATGTTGCTCCATAACCGCTATTTTGACTTGGTCCAAGCGCCCTTCTTTGATTCATTTTTCGCCCATGTATACTATCTCCAATCAATTTCTGTACTCATTTAAGCAATAAAACATAAACTCTTGTCATTTCATGATAATATATATGCGTAAATGATGGCATAATTTATGATAAAACTATGTTCATCATAGTGTTAGACATCAAGTGTCCAAGAGAGCAACGACATGACAGAGATCTCTAGCACAATGGACTGAGAGGTAGAGGGTGGTCGCAGTAGCGAGGAATCCATAGTCGAGATTGTGATAGGGGTTTGATGGTGTTAGATACAATATTAAGCATGGCACCGGCTCCAACTCCATGGCGTAAGTGTTGGTGGAGTGAAGAAGAGAAGCTAGGAGGGGACGACGCCAATTTGACGTACCAAAAATGGGGAGTTAAATTTGTTGTTATTATTTTTGCTTCAATCAAATAAAAAAATTAGTTTGTAAACTTACTCAGAATTTTATAGTGTTGAGTTAGGTCGTCTCCGCAGGGATTGGCTCTTAGGGTCAAATTTATTTAATGATTAGAAGAGTAAAGAGAGGAAGGAACTTAGGAGGATAATACTAAAAGGATTTTATGTGATTATTAATATTTCAATAGTATATAAAGAAGTGTTCATGAATTTTTAGATGACGATTTAATTGAGATGTAATATAGCTTGAAGGAACTGTCCACAATAGTGAGATACAAACTCCACTAAGTGTTTGATGTAATGTCTATGGGAAAAGAAGAGAGAATTAAATAGTGATTTTATAAACGAATTCCCATCTAAAGATTTTATTTGGATCTCAAATTATATATATATGCAGTAGATGTGTATTAATGATTTTGGGAAATTTTTGTAGAATTTTTCAGATTGGATTGGCCAGAGAAAAATAAGAGTCAAATATTGAAAATGAAGAGTTCGATAAAATGCCTTAATGGAGTTTTCGATTTTTTTTTCTTTTGCTCAAAATTGAATTACTTCAATTTTAAGAAATGGATTGAGGATGATTCCTCAATCATTTCTTATAGTTATATATCAACTAAAAATAACCAATTTGTATTTATTTACCCGATTTCTGTAGTAGGTGGAGGGTGCCGACGGCTCCTGACCCCGTCTCTGGCCACGTCGTCCTTCAGGTAAGCGTTCTTTGATCTTTCTTTGAATGTCTCTCACTTTTAGATCTCCCTTCAGGTCACAGACCTGTCAGGACCGACGACCGATAGAACCGAGAAGAGAATGACTGGAAATGTGGCTCCATTCAAGAAAACTCAGATTTTCTGTCTTGAAATTTGGCGGCGAAAGATCATTTTTAAGGAAATTTTGAAAGTATTTTGTAGGTCAGGAGTGTTCCAATGACCTTCCTAACCGATATGGGACATTCCTGCTGCCGTCTACGGCGACGAATCGTTGCCGGAATTACTGCTCTAGGGAAGGTCCGAACTGCCCCTAGAGCGTTAGATCCATGCCGTGATGGTTCAATGGTAGGATTTAACCGTAGACATGGACCCTCTTTAGTTCTGATGGACCCTGCTTTTTCAGTGATAACTTGCAAATTAACACGATTAATTAATGAATTTTACATTATATTTATGTGTTTTAATGACTATATTTGCATGTTATCATATTAAAATAAAGATAAATCACTTACACTTTCATTTTACTATTATTTCTGATTTTTTATCATTTTTAACATGGAATTTAACCTCATTTCAGTGAAGAAATATTTTTTGCAGGGCTTTAAATACTTGGCTAAAGGTTGGTAAGCGTTTTTCTAATTTTTCTGGAAATTTTCCATATTTTTATATAACTTTTTGACCATTATATAGCCAAGAAATGATTTTTATATATTTAAATAATACATATTTAATTTATTTGGCATTTTATAATGTATTTATATATATACTAAAGGGCATCCACGTCATTCGCCCAAAATTCGGGCAAATGAGTGGATAATTATTATTAAATAATAAGAGAGAGAGAGAGAGAGCGATTGATTTTTTAAAAAAAATAAGGCCACCGACATGCACGTGCGTTAAAAAATTAAGCAGCGTGCATGCGGCGTCGAGTTGCCGCGTGCATTAATGCACGCAGCAACCGACATGCACATGCATTAAAAAGAAACGTGCATCTGGCGTCGAGTTGCCGCGTGCATTAATGCACGCGACAACCGACAAGCATGTGCACTGATAAATAATAATATACGTGCATGCAGCGCTGAGTTGCTGCATGCATTAAAGAAACTTTTCTCTTTTTATTGCATTTTTATTTCACAAATAACGGGAATTAACCTAATTCCCTAGCTCTCAATTTTTCTTGTCTATTTTGTTTCAGTTTATAGCTTTTCCAGGAATAAAGAAGAAGAAGAAGTACAATTCGCACACAAAACGAGATGTCGGATCATCATTAGTAAGTTCTTCAAAGATCACGCCTAAGCAGGTTTGCAATTCTGAACTTCTGAATTACAATTATGATCCATTCCCATGCATTGAGGACATTGCATAATTTAGTGGGGGAGAACATTTCATGTGCTTAGGAGTGCAAACTTTTGTTTTTTGTGTCATATAAATTCCATGTATAATTGAAAACCCACCTTTAGGAGACCTTCTTCATCCATGAATTTGAATTACATGTGTAGGGAAGTTTGGCTTTATATAACGGATCATGTTCATGCAAAAATAAAACAAACCTTGATTTTGGATAATGTGGGAGTCAATTTCCAAATGGCTAGGGTATCTAGTGGGTGTGTATGGGATAGGAAAATCAAAAGATTGAAGCACTATGACTCAAAATGGTAGAGAGTTGTGTGAATTGAGGAACCCCACCGCGCCACCATTCACTGAGCCGATCCTACTTGAATGTTTTTATTCTTTCATTAAGTCAATCTCACTTTAGGGTGGAAGATAGGCATTTCTCCAAGTCTTTAAGCACATAATTTCCTTTTCTTGATTCTCCATCTATCTTGCCATGCCATTCCACTATGTCATTCCATTTGTTCAACCATGAGCCATATACCTATCCACTTTCTTGAACTTTTCTCTAACCAAACAGCCTTTCATGGATGGTAGCCATCTCCCAAGCCATTCTATCTCCCTTTCCATGGGATCACCTTTATCCCATCTGTATCACCATTTCTGTCTAATTTTACTCTTCAATTTCTTATTACCTCTTCTTCTCTTCAATGATTTTACATAATGCCCTTATTAGAGTCAATGATAACTCCATTCTGTTTTATTTTTCACAATGTTTAGTATTTTCTTTACCCCTTACAAAAAAAAAAGAAGAAAGAAAGTCATCAAGTTCAAGCAAAATATGAGGAAAATTAAAAAAAAAAAGGATTTTTGTGATAGGCATTGTTACTACATTAATTTTGTTTCAAGTTATTGAATCTAGTAAGGGCATTACTCATGATTTCTTTCTTTCTATTTCTTTCTCATTTGTCTAAGTCTTCGGAGAAGGCAACCTGAAATGATATATCATTGATGAAACCTTTTATTCGAAATCCATCTCTTCCCCTTTGAGCATGCTATCTTTCGTTCATTCTTATTCTCTGACCCATGCCATCACACTATTTGATATTCTGCGCTAACTGGGAGGCGGAGAATGTCTAGATTTCATCTTAGAGTTAGAGGAAACTTAGTGGGGAATTTTAACACAAAGTAGCCGCTACCCGGAAGAGAGTGATCTTGATATGAGAAGCGAGAGGTCCACCACTTGAAGAGTGCAGTGAGGAGCATTCTGGATCTTTCTGGAGAGAAGTACATCTTTCTATTTCATTTCATTAGCTCTACCCAAAACCAAGAGGGATGGCACCTATATTCCTGACAATGGTGGAATCCAAATTGTCGAGGGGAGTTTTGTTTGAGCATGTTATTGATAATCCTAACACTTCATGCAGATGAATGAGGATTGATGGATGAAGAAGTCATCTAAAGAAATAATGGTACATTGCTAAGGGACTAGCAATGATTTAAGTGGGGGGGTATGATAACTTGCAAATTAACACGATTAATTAATGAATTTTACATTATATTTATGTGTTTTAATGACTATATTTGCTTGTTATCATATTAAAATAAAGATAAATCACTTACACTTTCATTTTACTATTATTTCTGATTTTTTATCATTTTTAACATGGAATTTAACCTCATTTCAGTGAAGAAATATTTTTTGCAGGGCTTTAAATACTTGGCTAAAGGTTGGTAAGCGTTTTTCTAATTTTTCTGGAAATTTTCCATATTTTTATATAACTTTTTGACCATTATATAGCCAAGAAATGATTTTTATATATTTAAATAATACATATTTAATTTATTTGGCATTTTATAATGTATTTATATATATACTAAAGGGCATCCACGTCATTCGCCCAAAATTCGGGCAAATGAGTGGATAATTATTATTAAATAATAAGAGAGAGAGAGAGAGCGATTGATTTTTTTAAAAAAATAAGGCCACCGACATGCACGTGCGTTAAAAAATTAAGCAGCGTGCATGCAGCGTCGAGTTGCCGCGTGCATTAATGCACGCAGCAACCGACATGCACATGCATTAAAAAGAAACGTGCATCTGGCGTCGAGTTGCCGCGTGCATTAATGCACGCGACAACCGACAAGCATGTGCACTGATAAATAATAATATACGTGCATGCAGCGCTGAGTTGCTGCATGCATTAAATGCACGCGGCAACCGACATGCACGTGCACAATTTACGATTTTTAAAGTCGTTAGTGTGTGCATTTAATGCATGCGCTAACCGACATTTTTTTTTTAAGAAATCGACGCAGGTAAGCTTACCGTAATTTTTTATTATTATTTTAGAAATAACGCAAGTCAAAAATTGCGGCTAACCTTGTCCTTTTCTGCTTTTGAGAAAAATTAAGTAAAAAGGGGTGACGTGGCAATTTTATAGCCATTTAAACTCAGGAATCGATTTCCAATCATTGCGGGCGGCAAACGCGGACAACGACGTGTCGACACGTGATCCGAGAAGGCAAAAAATGAGAACAATCATGCCGACCAATAGAAAAATGCCATTTCCAAACTTCTTGGAGGAGAGATAAATAAATCCAACGGCCTAGATTAATCCTCACTAAAACCTTGATATCTTGAGATCTAGACGTCCGATTGGGCTGAAATTTTGAGGGTAGGTTTGTCTTTTCTCTGTCTACAATCAAGACGATTGGATCTTTAAATGGAGCTCTGGAAATGGGCAAAAAGTACTTTTTGAGCATGCATTCTGAATATTCTTATTCGAATAATAATTAAGAAGGACATTGAAGTATCCGGATAGAATAGCACTATCTAGCCTCATTCATATGATGAGTATTGTCGTTCTTATAGACATGAATGTGAAGAAGCTAAGGATAGATAGTCGGTGCTCTTTAGTAGAATGAGTTCACTGAATTGATTCGTATGGATCCCTGAATGGTATTATACTAAATTGTCAATAGATTTAATTCACGTCACGATTGTGTAGGTGGTCCATATGCCTAACATACCAAAGACGTCCTTTGGATGGACATTTTTACTTTGACTATGACCTATGAGTATCTAATGATGGGATTCTAAATAGTCTTAGTTCCGGTACATCTAGAATTTTACGAAGATGATTGAGTGGTCAAGGTTGGATTGTCCACCCTCGATATAGGAGGTGAAAGCTCAAGGAAGATGATGAGGTGAATTTCTTAGCCAAGGTAGTGAAGAGTTCGCCGATAATTTCTAAATACATCATTACTAACTCAAATGAGTGATTAGGGTTTGACAGTTGACCATACCCTAAGTCCTAGGAGTGTCAAGTGGATGAGAAAATATATGTACATGGTAACCGATGATGACCAAGTTCTATGAGTGATTCAATACACACTCATTTGTATCTTCTAGAGCACGAGGTGTAGCTTGGCACCCCACATGTTGGAGACTCAACTTATTGATTTGATTAAATCTATCCAATATTAATTAATATATATGATGATATAGTTAATTAATTTGGAAGTCTAATAAAGGTTATTGGGCCCTTGGAGTCGTTAACTAGAGTGATACATGGGGCTAGAAGGTCACGTGCAAATGGTCTTTGGACGTCAAAAGATATACTTAATTTTGGGGGTTTTATGAAAAATACCCACTTAGTATAAATAAGGGAAGGCCTTGAACAAAATTCACATATTCCAGAATTGTTCAGGGGCCTTCCCCTTCTTCTCCCTTCTCCCCATTCCTCATCTCCACTCTCGATGTGATGGGGATGATGCAATGACGATGACGGAGGGTGAACTAAGTTCGCAAGGGTGAAGGAGGAGATTCAATGATGGAGGACCATCGAGAAGCTCCTAGTCAAGCCTGCCAGCAACCGCAACGTGATGCCCAAGCCGATGCGAAGAACCCAACATTCAAGTACACGGCTTGACGACGGGTAAATTACGCATCTTATTCCAAGTATTTCTTTATGTGTAATGAATTTCAAATGGGGCCACCTGTTTAGGCCTTTTTTTTATCTTGATGTAATTTTTTTATTGGCCCATTAGGAAAAGGTCTCTCACTTGGACCTTTCCTCTAATGGCCCATTAGGCATCCACCTATATATAAAAGGGGGGGATGCCTTAATGGAGAACTGGTGTGTCATTTGGAAAAGTTAAATTTTCGAGTTAGTGGTCTTGTTCATTTTTTTCCTTCTCTTCTAGTAGTGGGTCCCATCTAGATTTCCTTGGAGCAACGATTACCGTTGAGTCTTTCATCAAAGAAGATGCAACTTTCATCAATCTCCACCAAAATGGTCTTGTGAGAGGAGGATCTGTCGTCGTGATCTTTCCAACCTGTTGGAATGTCAATATCCCATGTCTGATCCCTCTCTGGTGAGTCAGAAATGTGGCACTATCCTTGATGAAATTTATCTACCGGCGATTTAATTGGGTACGATGGCAACCAATGCATCTTGCTTGAAGAAAATTTCAACTTCTAGGTCAATTCCGAGTGCTATTGTATTCTTATTTGAGCAGATTATGGTATCATTCTAATCCCGAACTCCACGACCCTGATTTGGGCCCGACTTGGTTGATACTGATTTCATATGAGCACTTCAGCATGTGATCATTGTAAATTACCTGCTTGCCACCATTGTGCCCCAAAGGCATAAACTTTCATTGGTGTTGAACCTCAGAGATCAAAGAATATTTATTGATTTGAGCTAATGTATCTACGATCCACCGTGCTGTTTCCTTCTTCGGCCATTGCGACCCCTTTTATTCTATCGATATTCCTCAACATTTGCAATTTCCAGGGATTGTCAAATTCCATCAATTTGCGACATGTTTTCAACAACCAAGACTCCAAGCATCTCGATTGAAATAGCTTGTTACGTCATTAGTCGAGAAACAATCTTGAAAATCATTGCTCCAGTATTTACAAGTCGATAGTTAATCACACCATCCGGAGTATCATTGATCACCATCGACTGGGTCATCCGCTGCAGACCTCTTATCAATTGTCCGGTCGCAAACCATCACTAGCAATTCCTGGGCATTGACGGACAAGGACGAAAAAAAAATTCAGATCCAGTTCTTCCCCATTGTTTCCCTCTAATTTCAGCATAATTACTTTCTTTAGTGTCGAAAACATCATTCCTCTACCGGAGAGATTTCTTTATGTAGGATTAACCTCTTTGACTTTGAATGAGAATTCTCTTTCTTGGTGTCGGTTTAGTATTGTCTCATACAGGGTTGGAACATCTACGGGCAGTGATTGCTCATCTCACCTCATTCAAGTTCGTGACGGTCCCTTGGTCATTGGGAGCCTTTCGTATTCTAAGTTTTCATCTCGAATGTCCTATCGGGTCTAAGATCTTATCCGACGGCAATTGCGTATTTTAAAATTTATCATTCATTTGCGGCATTTGCACTTGTTTATTTATGATTTTGTAATTCGATCGATGAATTAATCAGATCATATTACATCAAATTGGTATCAGAGCCGATCGTGCTAACCTCCGTGCTTAGCACTATTGGTCCAGGAAAAAAAAATTATTTTATCTCATCTTTTCACGTCTTGCACGTATTCATATTTTCAAAATTCATATCATGTGCATTCATGCATATACTCATCATTTCGTCAGTGTAGGAACCCGATCCTATACTTAGTATCTGGCTAGACAATGGGTCAGAATTGTAACCGCGTTCAAGGAAACTACATGATCGATCATGGATTGGAGAATGACCCCATGTACTTACATGGATTGGAGACGAATTTATCGAATCGTATTACATCATTCAATGTGCCAAAGATCACGTAGATATGTCAAGAGGCTACACGCTTGAGCAGCTCGACTTGTCTCGCTCTCAGATCCAAAGGAATAACGGATGTGATCCATGCACAAGCACTTCGTTTCGATGTTTTGTTGATCTTGTTATGATTTTGTTATAAGTCTTCCGATGTGTGGAATCCTTGTGTTCATCCAGATCAAGGCCTCCAGAACCCAATAGAACATTCATGAAAATATAGACCTAGGCATTTACATAAATGTGCTAAGCCTTAACTTTCATTTATATGAATAGAAATCATCTATGATTGTGATATATTTTTTATATTATAAATGTTTGATATAATACCGGAAAAAAATATTACCTATTGGACAGTTTACCCTTGAAACTTTCAGATCGCTTAAAATATAGAAAAATATTCATATATTGTACTCTTTCTTGTATTTCGTGAGAGGAGCCTCTTATTGGGCCCTATGTGTGGACATGGCCCATATATCTCTCTTTTTCTCTCTCTTCTATCTATTGATGTACCTCCTAATTCTAAATTACAGATTCTATGTGGTCACATCACGGTTCTACATGGTATCAGAGCCTAGGGCTCAAACCTGTGGCGACCTCTTCCCGACGATCTTCTTCGGAGATATTTTGTGTTTGTCGGTGGTATTCTGTGTTCGCCGACAATCTTCCCGGCGGCCCTACATTCTTCTCGGCGGCCCTATGTTCTTCTCGGTGGCCCTATGCTTGTCGAAAGTATTCTGCATTCTTCGTGGTGGCCATGTGTTCATCTAGACCGACGGTGCTCTCTTCTGGACCGGCAGCATCTTCGTCTGGCTGGTGGTACCCTCTTCTTCCCGGCAGTGCCTTCCTTTTGGTTGACAGCGTCTTCTTTTAGTCGACGGCGGTCTCCTTTGTTAGTCGGTGTCATCCTTAACATGTTCAGGTGATCCTCCTCTCATCGGAAGTCCCTTTATCGTCATCTTCGACGATCTCTCTCTTTGGCCAGCAGTGGACTACTCTGCAAACTCTCTGTCGCATCTCGATATGCCCACTCATATGCCTGGACCGGTTAATCCATTTATCTCCCAGTTGTATCCCCCGTGTTCAATCTTCTCTGGGCGCGGCTCAAATTACATCACGTGGTCTGCGAGCTTTCGTTGATTCCTATTGATACATCAGCACGAGTCTCTTCTGACAGAAGAACCACCTCCACCCAATGATCCTCATTATATGAACTAGATCACACGTGATAGTACAGCCACTGCCTAGCTTCTTAAGATGCTCTCTTCCGATCTCACCGACTCACTACAACTTATCTCCCTGAAAAAGAAGATGTGGGACGAGCTCTTCTGGATGTATGGTCCCAAGAGTAATATAGCTTCCACTATAGACATCTTCGAGAAGATGTTTAAACTTAAAGGTTGTGAGGGTTCACCCAAGACGGTTTATACCACTCTTTGTGGATGTGGTTCTTACCTACAAGTGTATCAGCCGTATACTACAGATCTAGCGGAGCAAAAATGTTATCAAGAGGAGTTACAAGTATCATTATTTCTTAAGAACCACCTCCACCCAATGATCCTCATTATATGAACTAGATCACACGTGATAGTACAGCCACTGCCTAGCTTCTTAAGATGCTCTCTTCCGATCTCACCGACTCACTACAACTTATCTCCCTGAAAAAGAAGATGTGGGACGAGCTCTTCTGGATGTATGGTCCCAAGAGTAATATAGCTTCCACTATAGACATCTTCGAGAAGATGTTTAAACTTAAAGGTTGTGAGGGTTCACCCAAGACGGTTTATACCACTCTTTGTGGATGTGGTTCTTACCTACAAGTGTATCAGCCGTATACTACAGATCTAGCGGAGCAAAAATGTTATCAAGAGGAGTTACAAGTATCATTATTTCTTAAATCTATTCTTACAGCAATAAGTACACAGATATGTGGCTCTATTCTGAGTGGCGCGACTCTTCCCTCCCTGGACGATGTCTTTAATGTGACTCAATGTGTGGACAGCCTCACTCCCGTCAGGGGACCTTCTTCAGTCACTTCTCTCGCGTCATCTGACTTTTTGGCACTCTTTACTTCTAATCCTCTATCTCTAGCTATCAATGGGAGAAGCTCTGGCAATTCTTAACACTCTGGTGATCGCTCTTTTGATCATCATCGCAGCAAATATACCAGTCATCCATGCATTCATTGCTCTTGCCCGACGCATTCATCCGTGCGGTGCTATCATAAGTGGGGTTATCCACGTGGACATCCTCCTCATGTCCCCTCTTCATCGGGCACTCCACCGGTGACTTCTCAAGGGTCTGTGCAACCCTCCTCCTCTGTATCGGCCACTCCATCTTATGTGCCAAATATTTTCCACTGAGCTTCCGGCCCACTTCAGCGCACTTACCACTCCTACTCGTGGTACTTCATCATTTGGCCAAGGTACTACCTCCTTAGCCTCATCTTCGAGGTCTTGGATTATTGATTTTGGGCTTCGCGTCATGTGACGGCTAACGACATTATTCTTTCTCGTCTTTCCAAACTTGCCAACCCTAAATCCGTATTTGTTGTGGACACACGTTCCTGCTTGGTTACAAGCAAAGGCACCGCATCACCAACATCTCAGCTTCCGCTTCATGATGTCCTCTATATTCTGAGCTTTCTAGTCAATCTTATCTCCTTTAGCATGTTGACTAAAGCTCTTTCTCTGTTCGATAACATTTTTGCCTTATCATTGTGTATTTCAGGACTAGAGGACCGACGCACAGATTGGTTTGGGGCGTAAGACTCGTGGTGGCATTTATGAGCTCATGTCCAATACTCCATCCACGGGCCTGATCTATCACATCTCCCATTCCTCTACCTCTCTTGAGTGGCATCGTCGACTTAGACATCTCGGTATCACCAAGCTTCACCAAGCTCTCCCATGGGTTCCAATTCAAGATTATTTTTGTGAGTCATGTCGAATGGGAAAACATCATCATGCTACATTTCAGCGTGTTGAATCTATTAGTTCAACACCTTTTGATTCAGTGCATTGTGATACTTGGGGACCATCACACATTCCATCAAAACGTGGTTTTTCAGTATTACATGGTTCTTATTGATGATTACTCACGCGTGTCATGAGTCTATCTTATGGCCGACCACACTGATGCTCTCCCGATGATCCGCCAGTTTCTCTAGGAGGTCTCGACTCAATACTCGTGTACTCCAAAGATCATTCGTACGGACAATGCCGCGGAACTTGTCCAACGATAATTTCAAGAATTGTGCGCCGCAGCTGGATTTATTCATCAAACGTTGTGTCCTCACACCTCTCAGCAAAATGGAGTGGCTGAGTGGAAGTATCGTCATTTTCTCGACATGACTCGGGTGGTCTTATATGAGATGAATGTCCCGCATGAGTTTTGGGTTGATGCTATAATGACCTTGACCTTCCTCATCAATCGCCTTCCTTCCACACCTCTTGGCGGCGACATTCTTTTTCATCGACTTCATCCCAATAGGGTGCTCTTTCCCTTACCGCCCCTCGTAATTGGGTGCGTCACTTTTGCTCGTGACCATTCGGCCACCAAATCTAAACTTGCCCCTCGGGCGACCAAAGGAATGTTTGTGGGCTATTCTCGCACGCAGAAGGGATATCAGGTCTACTTTCCTAAGAGTCATCGCTACATAGTCTTGTCTGATGTTACATTTCATGAGTCGACGCCCTACTTCTCAAAACCTCTCCATCTTGGAGCATTCGGGTCCACCTCCTCCTATTACCTCGGTAGCCCCATCTCTTGTGCCTGACTTGCCCTTTCCCCTCCCTTCTGCTCCCCTACCACCATCACTCCCACTACCAGAGTCCACTCTAGCCTCTTTGTCGGCTCTACCTCTTCCTGCCCTCCCGGCTCCTGGCTCTTCGGCCCCCGAGCTCCCCGCTAAAGACCAATCTGCGTCCTCCTCAAGCCCGCCATCAGATGATCTTCATCTTCTGATCGTGCTTCAGAAAGGTACATGCTCCTACACTCTTCATCCCTACTCTAATGTGGTCTCATATGATAGATTATCTACGCCCTATCGTGCCTTTGCCGTGACATTGGCTGCTAAAACTATTCCTCAATCTCCTGAGACTGCATTATTGATTCCTCGCCGGA
Source organism: Wolffia australiana (assembly GCF_029677425.1). Classification (NCBI taxonomy): domain Eukaryota; kingdom Viridiplantae; phylum Streptophyta; class Magnoliopsida; order Alismatales; family Araceae; genus Wolffia; species Wolffia australiana. The sequence goes on from NC_135838.1 coordinate 1,234,764, forward strand.
AAAAAAGAGTATTCTACTCATGTTTGTTGAGGTACATGGGAGCTCGTTGGTCAACCGGCCCACACTAACGTCGTCAGCTGTCACTGGGTGATCACCCTTAAATATAATCCTGACGACACAATTCATCGCTACAAAGCTCGTTTGGTCGCTCGAGGTTTCTCACAGGTCCACGGCATCGACTATGAGGAAACCTTCTCTCTAGTGGTTAGACTCAACTCCATTCATATACTTCTTTCGATGGCAATCAACTTTGACTAGCACCTGAACCAACTTGATGTCTCCAACACCTTTCTATATTGAGACCTCTGTGAGTGTGTCTACATGCAGCAACTTCCTTGTTATTCGGTTGAGGGGAAAATGATAAGGTATGCCTTCTTCGTCGCATTCTTTATGGCCTCAAACAGAGTCCACAGGCGTGGTTTGGGAAATTCAGTGAACTCATCTTGCATTGTAGATTGGTGGCTTCTGAAGTGGAGCCCACCATATTCCGCAAGACTACTTTGGTCTGTTGCATCATTTCACCTTCTACGTGGATGACATGATCATCACGGGCAGTGATCGTGTGGGTATCCAACATGTCAAGACCTTTCTACATCGACATCTCGACATTCGTGACTTAGGGGAACCTAAGTATTTCCTTCGCAACGAATTTGCCTCTCGGCCAAGTGCTCTCGTTCTCAAGCAACGCAAGTAAATCCTTGATATTTTGCAAGAAGCGGGTCTCTCTGGATGCAAACCCTACGCATCTGTGATAGATAGAGAGCCCCAGATTTGGAGTACTACGTCTCCACTTTATACGGATCCAAAACGGTATCGGCTGGTTGGGAAGCTCATCTACGCTACGCTGACTCGGCCCGACATCAGCTTCACCGTAAAGGCTCTGATTTAGTTTATGCTTGCCCCTCGAGAGGTTCATTGGGAGGCTACTCTGTGTTTGCTTGCATATCTTAAATATGCCCCAGAACGAGGACTCATCTTCCGACCTCAGGGTCGTCTATAGGTCGTAGGGTACTCCGATGCAGGATCTGTCGGCGATCGTAAAGACCAAAAATCTACAACTGGCTACAATGTGTATGTGGGTGGTAATCTTGTCATTTGGTGAAGTCACAAGCAATCTATCTCATCGGTATCAAGTGTCGAGCTAGAATATCGAGCAATGGTAGAAATATCCTCCGAGATGTTGTGAGTGTTGGGTTCTAGATGCCTAGATATGGATGAACAAATCGAAACAATTCGTAGCGGAAAACCTGAACGAATCGAATGGCATCATTAAAAACCATGAACAAAGTACCTTTACACAGATCAGATCCGTGATTTCCTGGATCCCAGAGCGAGACGAGTCGAGTTGCTCAAGTGTGCAGCCTCTAGACGTATCCACGCGATCCTCAGTACGTCAAATCTCCTCCTTCTCGTTGATGAGCCCCGTTCTTTCTCCGTCTTCGTCGTTACGTCATCCCGATCGCATCGGGGATGGAGAGGGAGTATGGGGAGGAGGGAGAAGAAGGGGAAAGGCCCCTGAACAATTCTAGCATGGGTGAATTTCGTTCAAGGCCTTCCCCTATTAATACTAAGTGGGTATTTTTCATAAAAACCCCAAAACTTAAGTATATATTCTGACGTTCAAAAGATCATTTGCGTGTATCAGTCTAGTTAATGACACTAGTGGTTCAATAACCTTTATTGGCCTTCCAAATTAATTAACTATATCACCATATAGATTAATAAATGTCGGTTGGATTTAACACAATCGATAGGTCGAGTCTTCAACACGTGGGGTGCCAAGGTACACCTTGTGTCCTAGAAGATACAAAGAAGTATGTATCGACTCAGTCATGGAACATGTTCATCATCGGTTGTTGTGTATGTATAATCCCGCATCCACTTGACGCTCCTTGGACGACTTAGGGTATGGTCAACTATCAAACCCTAATCGGTCATCCGAGTTAGTACTGATGCATTCAAAAATCATAGGAGAACTCTTCTTCGATATTTCACTATCTTGGCCAAGGACTTCATCGCATCGTCTTCTTCGAGATGTCACCTCTTATACCGAGGGTGGACGATCCCATCTTGACGATTCAATCGTTTTCATGAACTTCTTGATGTGTCTGAACTAAGACCATTTAGAATCTCATGATTAGAGACTTGTTGGTCATAGCCAAAGTACAACTGTTCATTTACAAGACGTCTTTGGTGTCTCATGTCTAAGGACCACTTACACAATCGTGACGTGAATCGACCTGATTGACTCTTCCGTATAATACTATTCAGGGATTCGTACTGATCAATTCAGTGAACTCTTTCCACTAAAGAGCACCCACTATCTATCCTTAGTGTCTCAACACTAATTGCTACGAGACCGGCCATACTCATCATATGAGTGAGTCTAGATAGTGTTATTCTATCCGGATATCCTTCTCGCCTATCCTTCGAATAGGGATGTTTAAAACACATGCTTAAAAACTAGTGAAGTCTGTATTATTGTCTCATCATAATTCACTAAGTCCGATCATATATTCATGGACTTCATTATAACCATCACACGTGGACTAAAATGAATATGTTCTACCAATGAACATCAAACGATATGTGGAATGTGTGATTGGCTTGCCGGCCACATATATTTCCATTAGTGGGTACGTAAATTCTTATTTGAACTTAGTTTTCCAGTTAAAGGGGCTATGCCAATGATGTGCGACGACCAAGTTGACATGTTCATTGCCAACAACCAAACATTCTCCATGCGTACCAAGCATATCAAAATTGACTGTCATGTGGTTCGTCACAAGACTTATTTCGACACCATATGTGACCTTTGCAGATCAACTTGAATATACATTCACTAACTAAGTGTGACATACTACAACACCTTTTTAAGCAAGTAGGGCCTATATGACATCTACGCTCCAGCTTGAGGGGGAATGTGAGAGGTGCATCTTATTGGGTTCTATGTGTGGACATGCCCCATCTCTTTTCTATTCTATATATGGATGTACCTACTTATTCTAAATTACAGATTCCACATGGTCACATCACAATTTCGCATATTTTATTGATCAACCATTAGATATATCTTGTATTTTTTATATCCCCATTATCTTTCTTGACCTATGTATAACAATAAGTTTATGTTTCACATAATCAAAATATTTATTATGGTCTTTGTTTTCTAACAAGTTTTCTAGATGAAAAAACAGAAGATTATTAAATAAAAAATATGAGTTTAACGTAACTTCATTCATATCAGGAATATCACACAAATACAAAACATTTTTTCCCTAGAGTGCATTGTGCGTCACAGTAAATAAATAATTGAGTTATTTTTTACCTCTATATGATCAGAACGTTTTATGTGGATAAATATTAATAAGAACTTATGTAATTTCATGTGTGATCTTTTTTATCTCGCACACACTGATTTAACATATTGAAATCTTGCTTCTTTTGTATCTCACATCTAACATATGACATTAGTACCATTCGGTGATTGGAGAAAAAATTTCACATGTCATATAAGTATTGATAAAAATTTCTAGAGATATAGACACAAAAAAGAAAAAAACCAATAGTCATCCTTTTAGTCTATTTCTGTCTGAACAGCAGCTGGCATACGTGTTGACAGTTTAAATAAAAATGTCATATATATATAAACTTCGATGTACAAATCAAATTTGACCCATGATTTGGCTTTATTAAGAGTGTTATTAGGATGGCTCTACATCGACAGGAACCATTTTCAAACAGTACTCATTAACTAGTCTTCAATATCAGTCATTTGTAACTTTAAAAATTCAAATTTTCGTTACAGATTCTTTGTAACATGTGACGCCTTTCTTAAGCGATTCCCATCACGCACATTATACTCCTTGATACCAGAAATTCATATCCATAAAAGGATATTCTCATCAAACTAATCCGAATCTTATTATATATTAATTCATTTGTCTTCGAATTCCTCACAGGTTTATGTGCAGTTTATTTAAATTAAGATTGTTTAAGTTTTAAATTATTTCTCCAATCGGAGGTTGCTAAACGCAAAAACATAGATAATCATTGGCATTCTTGCTTGAGACTATTATTGACAATAGCAGCGGTGGGGTAGCACGAGTTATTAAAATTCGAAATGCGTAAAGAAAGCTTCTTTGTGAGCCTCAAAGATCTCGGTGATTAATATTCATCAAGCGGGTCTCCCCGTCAAGAGTAGCAAATATTTTGGTTAGCATCATCGGCTCAACAAATCCGTCCAACTCTTAAAACTTCGAAAAAACGAAACGTAGTAAGTAAAGCAAGGTAGACTCGCTAATGGGTCAGAAGTAGCTGGTTTAAAGATCATATCATTAGATCATTGGGAATCCGATTGATTCTTTTCGTCATCCACAAAGCGAATCCACCACCACGTCAAAGGGAATAGATACATTAATCAAACAAGAAAATTAAGAAATTTGCAGAGGAGATTGTATCGACCTTGTCACCGAAAACCCTATCTGAAAATTAGGATCGTCAGAGCTAAAGGCAGAAAAAAAACGTTGATTTGGCCTGACGATAGATTCATTGCTGCACTGATTAGGGAAAAACCCAACAACAAGGAATTGCAATACCAGGCAAACGACGAAGAATTGCAAGAAACGATGGAAGCTTGAGAGATCGACGGCCTTCAATCGACTGAAGAGATAAACCCTAATTACACTCAGTTGGGCTTCGCTGGTGCTATATATACAGAGAGTCGCATCAGATGTTCCGCCGGTACAGCATAAGTGCGAAATATTCCCTATCTTGTTTGTCTGTTCTTTTGGTTCAGCCAATCAGATACCTTCTTCTAGTGAACTGATATCAGATCAATATAGTATCAGACTGCCTTTGATTTTAGCAAAAACCTAAACCTATGTTGTTGGATGTCCTCGTATTAACTATAATCTAATATGCGTATGAAATCTGGACGATATCAGATGCCGATGTCGGATACTAAATATATCAAGACGAATGCTAAATGTGTCATGATAGTGTCGGATTCCAATCTCCGGATACCAGATATCAGGATTCGTGCCGAGATTAGATATATGGATATCTACATGTGACTTTAATCAATATGGAAGTAAATTAGAGGAAAAAGTAGTGTAAGTACTTCTGTAGGATATTAAAAAAAGCAGTATTAGAGTCTTCCTTTTGTCTCCCAGTATTCATCCAACCAATTTCAACTGGTTCCATTCAATTAAATATTAATGAACAAAATTAACTGTAATTAATATTTATCATTCAATAAGAAGACGAAAGTTAACTAGCTTATTTGTGTATTTATGGGTGTTATACTAATTCAATAAAGTATTTAAGTGGTATTTCAATATATTTAGGATATCAGAAAAACAAATGTCTGATATCTTTGTTCAACTTAGGAGACAAAGGTAGGTGTTGTATCTGGATGGATAATGATATTATATACTGTATCAACTGATATTTGACAGCTTCATCCAATATCTAGTTCCCCATTTCTGATTTTTAGTACATCATATATCTTTATACCGGCATCTATTTGTGTCTCCTAACGAACGAGCATTGCTTATACCTGAAGTTTGATCTAGTTTCCGACTGGTTAGGTCAAGTTGACTTGTCAGTGATAAAGTAAATGGTAAAAGTTAAAGTCATAGGTTTAAGCTAAATTTTAATTTGAATAAATAAACCTGAAAATTTGCTCATGAACCAATGCAATAAATCAAATAGAATATTGGCATGAATTTACACCAAAAGGATTAACATATTATAAAATGTATTAATTCAATATTATAAAACATAATGTTCCCATTTCAAGGGGTTTCACTGATTTGTGGTCTCCATTTCCCCTTATTAGCTCCCCTTGGCTCGCTTCGTTATTGCACCACACCCTACTAGACATAAGTTTGATGTTGCCTAAGGTGTCAGCGGGTGTTTCATCTTGAAAACCTGAGAGGGGGAATCAAATTCATCATTACTATAGGCATAATTATACTACAAAAATATAAATTACTTTAAAAAATAAATAATAGTGCAAAACAGAGAGAAATTGAGATAGACAAAGAGATAGATTGCAAAAGGAGAAAGAGTGAGGGGAAAGAAAAAATTAGAGAGAGAGTGAGAAGGAAAAATAGAAACTAAGAAAGGGAGATAATGAGGGAAAAAGAGTTTGAGAGGGGGAGAGAGTGAATGAAATAGATTGAATTTGATAGAGGGAGATAGAGAGTAGTGAGAAAGAGATAGAACGAGTGAAGGAGAGAATGAGAGGGAAAGTTAGGGAAATGGATAGTGGACGAGCAAAAGAGAGAGACTGAGAGGGAAAAAGGGAGATGGGTACAGGCAAAGTGAAAAGAAATAAGATAAAGTTAGAGATGGGTGGAAAATTAAGTGGGAAATATAAAAATTTAGAGAGGAGGAGAGAATGGGAGGGAAAGGGAGGGAGATAGAGAGAGAGTGTGTGTGAAGTGGTGATAGAAGTTTTTAGAGGGAGATAGTGATATGAAAAGAGATAGAGATAGATGGATAGAGTGACTGAGAGAGAGAAAGGAAGGTTGATATAGGGTGAGAGTGATGCTGACAGATCTTATTTTGATGAAATGACGTTTGCCTTGATGTTCATCTAAGAGTTTGATTTGTTTATTGATAAATGTTTATCCATTGATTTTTTTATGTGTGAATTGATATTTAAAATATGTTTGAACCTTACAAAGAATGTAGACGCAAGAGTACCATGAATTTACATATTATATTTAGGACAATACTTTATATCTCATTTTTTTCTTGTTAACTTAAAAATTCAATAACACTATCTATGGAGAGGGTATTATCAGACTCAATAGTGATAGCATCTAGATATGGGGATGAAATAAGGGAAAATTATAAAAACGGAAAGACTGAGAAATGAAACCCCAGTTCTCTTAGTGCACTCCTCTCTCCATAACAATTCTACATTAATGTGGGATATCTGATAGGATGTCATCCCCATATTGGATAGTTATATAGGAAAATGGTGAGTACTGTGGATTGTCGTGGGGGTGTTCTCTATGTATTTTATCAAGGTATTTTTAAACCCCCGGCAAGGGCGAAGATTTGAGGAACTGCAGTAGACATGCTTGAGACTGGACTAAGGGTCACTAAGGTCCCCCAACCAGGATAAAAAATATACAGGTGCATAGTAAGGTTGAGAAATGAATGATAAATTCATGAATCCGTACAAACAAATTAGAAAATTCACAAATTTATCCCCCCTCTTAATTACATCACCACACTGGGGATGATAGATGGAAAGAGTGAGAGAGAGAGTGTGTGAGAGGGAAAGAGAGAGATTGGTAGATGGATGGATTGAGTGTTTAATAGGTGGAATTAATGAGACACAGAGAGAGAGAGAGAGACGTGAGCGATGGGGTGAGAGGGTGATAGAGTCGGAGAGAAAGAAAGTGATCAGTAGGTGTAGATAGTGGGTTTTTCTAACACATCTAAACCCACAAGACTTAAAAGATAAAAGGCCTTTTGCCTAGTCTCTTACCTATTACGAAGGTCAATGATGTCATTATCTGAAATTGTTCAAGCACGGAAGAATGGTACAACTGGTCTGCATAAATTCCCTAGATATTGGCTTGGACGATTAATTCAGGGGACGAAACCCATTGAGTATTACCAAACCAATCAGTGAATATATTATATCTATCTGAATTTTTTTATCAGGAAAGATGCCAATCTTCATAATTTGTTTTATGACATTATATTACTAGAGACAAAATGGATGAAACTCATAAGATGAGAGGATATTTATCAATATATTTGACATTGAGAATATTGGAAGGCTTTCATAATCCATGCTAACTGAAGAATCACTTTTATATATTTATCATGGAACATAAATATCAATGATATATTGATCAAACCCAACAAAAAAGTGTTTTGAACATTTCATTGCCCCCCTAGATGCAATATATCATGGAATATGCCAGTAGTTGTTTGGTAGAATTATCTATATACTCTATGTAGAACCTTATTTGTTGTGAGTTATAAACATGCTAGATCAATTTATGCATGACCCCCAGAAAACTGACATAATAGTGGATCATAGAATATTAAAGTATCTCAATCACGAATAACGAAACAGATAAGGTGATTGATCCTTCCCCAAAGGAATATAATTATATGGAGAAGCAGTGTTCAGAACGACGATGGAATAAGCAGAGTGGATTCAAATACTAATAAGTGGCTTGAAAATTCCTTATGAAGCTATGAGCATCATTTATTGTGGGACATTAAGTCCACAATAATAATCTCCCTTGACCCTTTCCTATTTTATAGAAAAAAATATAGAAGTGGATCCCTTTTTCAGAAAGGGGATAATTTAGTCAAACACATTCATACTCTTTAAGTCCTATTTTCTGAATATTATGCTGATGTGTTTGTGAAAAGCCATCATTGACCTCAATTTCAGAAGCTTCTTAGAAATCTGGGAATCACAAGCATATGTTTACTAATTTGATCTAGAGTACCGAACTTTATCCTTATATCATTTATTTATTCATTTCTATGATACAATATTTATGCATTTTTCCTTTTAATCTTTCAGTTTTCATTATAGATAAACCTTGTAACAGGTATATTTTATCAGGTCCATTGGATCCAATACAATACAAACGATAAATATTTATTAAAACCTTTTGAGAAATGAAAGATAAACAGCCATTTCTAGATCACTCGTGGTACTATTTTGCTCCCATTCCTCTTCTCCTTACCATCTTCACCGTCAGTAGAAATCTCATTCCTGATTGTTGACAAGCACAATGCTAGGATTTTGTAGGTGTAGTCTAACAGAGTACTTGATTCAAGGTTGTTTGAAATTGATTTGTCCAAACACTTTTAAGGATTCAACACATGAGGAAATATTGATAAATTAATAACTCCATGCAAATTCATTGGGAATTTCAACCCGATGTTTAAAGCCTGATTGTGAATTAAGAGCCAACTCTATCAAGACAATTCTGATATATTTTATTTATTCAATCTATCTTCATGATTAAAAATCCAGAACTCCATAATTGGACTTTGAGTGGGCATTCAACTCATATGTGTATTAGTCTCCCTCAGACATGCTCTTTCCTCTGTTGAATAATTAATTTGATATCTCGTTCTAGTCAACACCTCCCCTTTTTAGCCATTTCTCATGCTTTTAGTCACATAGCTTCGAATTCGAGACTAAAATTACCCGATAAAATCATCTATGTTTAACAAAGACTGCCACAATTAAATCATAACCCCTTCTTAACATTGTCCAAAAGTATCAATTTAGATTTGTTTGTATATTCCACATTCCAACACAATACCAGACCAGAGAGGACCACACCTCCAAGTGATCCATGCAAAGGACAACGATGAGTAAAGAAAAACCAAAAAATAGAATCAATTGTGAACACTTATCCCTCTCTCCAGTCTTAAAAAAAAAAAGATTGGGCCCTAATGGCCTCAATCTTTGTCGGTATTATGAGCATAACACACTGATACAAAGTAGGTGAGAATAAAGTACAAACTTGAGATGAATCCACAGATTTGTGGCAGAGAAGAAACCAACCTTGCCCTATTTTCCTTGAGCACTACAGTGCTCCTGTTCCCATCCAATTTGTTACCTTCTTTACAAGTTTAGCTCCTCTCTTCTCCCCCATCAAAACAGAAATAAACACCAACTCTGCAGACCAACTTTAAAAGATGGACTTTTAGAAAAAGGAGAGTGCAAGATCACATCATATTACACGGTGGGTCGCATATCTTTCTCTCTCAATCTGTTGGAGTGTACTCTCTTCAAAGATTATCATGCTCGATGACCTGAGCACCTCTCCAAGCCTCGCCGGGTTTTACCTGGAGGGGCACGAGCATCGAGGCAGGGCCGGTGCAGATGAAGTAGTCGTCGCCATGCTTCTGAGAGGAAGAACCAGGGCTGGCCAAATAGATGTCCTCATATCCCATCCTGATCACTCTGAACCCAAGTCCACTCCCCTGAAAACCACAATTTTGACCCATTTCATCTGGAAAATGATCTTCAACTTTTGGCGAAATGGGTCTGCCTAGAATTCTAAAAGCTCAAGTCTTGGCACAGAATTAGAGCAGAATTCAACAGAAAAAGAGAGAACTTTAGAAGAAACCAGCACCTGGTCAATGGTCTCGTATTTGGAGGGAGGAGTGTTGTAGATGCGCTTCAGCCTCTCTGCCGGCGGCGCAGCGTAGACCCGGCTGATCCTCTCTTTAAGAATTGTAAACGTGTTATCTTCCACCTTCCATGACCCTCTTCCTTCTGGCTCCATGGCATCTGCGCCGGAGATGAGCCCAAAGCTTGAGATCGGTGGCAGATAGGGAGAGTAGGAACAGCCGGTGAGGCCTCGGACGGCAGTGCCGCGGCGGCTTTTGGTCCTTATGTGACTCAGAATTGCGCTCGTGAGCTTCACCGGCTTCATGCCTTTGTTTGTGACCACAACCGCCGCTGCCATGCTCAGTGGGTAGAGGGAGATCACGTATGAAATTTCAAGAGAAGTCTTATCTGTGCAGCTAAGTTCCACCTGCAGTGAGCATCAAAAGGGGAATGAGGAGATACTACTTGTTTGATCATCCCAACCAAGACATCAGTCTGAATTCCCCTTTCGATATTTGTGTTTAATGAGGGCTGATCAGATAAGAAATCAGAAGTGATCTACGGCGGAGGTGGAGAAACCAAGAAGGACAAAGACCCTCGTTCGTTCAATGACAATAAACGACAACTGATGCGAGTTTTAGCAGATCATACTTCAAAATTTATCCAAATAAACAGTCCTTGCGCCAAGCATCCTTTCACCTCATCTCCAATTCAAAATAATAATTTAAGGGCTTTAGCTGCCATATGCACATGAGTTGCAAGAAACCTTCATGGATGGCAATGGCGAAAGAGCTTGGGAGAGAGGAGAGATGAATATTAGATAAATAGAGTACGTTTTTATTTATTTTTGGATAACACCATATTTTATTGGATAATAGAAAAAACCACGCTTAAGGATAAAGGAGGATTCTTGAGTGGAATAAATAGAAGAGATGAGATTTTATGGAGAATCATAGCATGCGAAGTAAGTTCCAAATCACAAGAAGAAGAAGAAGCTGAAAACGTTCACCAAACCTCCATTAAAATATCTAAAAACTTCAATAAATAAAACTCAATTATTATAATTGTCTATCAACGCAAAGTTTCTCACTCCAGTCGCTGCTTTTCTTTCTACGACTTCAAAAGAAGCTGCTTTAGATTTACCCGGGTGAATCTTCCATGTTCCTTTTAATTTCTTACCAAATGAACGATATCTTTTTCTTGAAATCCTAGCTACTCCTAGCATGATAGAGGGGAATCTCATTGCTTCTACTAAAATGAAGAAGAAGCTGAAAACGTTCGCCAACCCTCCACTACATTATCTAAAAGTTGCAATTAACAAAACTCAAATAATATAAAATTTCAGTAAAATTTCTTAACTTGCTAATTTATCATTTTCTTCATGATATCCCATTTCCACCATTGAACGAGTTATCGGGCCAAATTCTACAATAAACGATCTCTCCCGGTTATTACTCCGGAAAAGATACATGAAAGAGGAAGAAGAGGAAGTAGCTGCTTAAGCTTTACCGACGATTATTTTCGATTTTCATTTGAACTAATCATCAAATCAATCCCCTCTTTTTTTCTGCAAAACCCATTGCAACCACCGGACAAAGAATCGAGTTAAAGCACTCAAATAACCAATCTCTCGTCGCAATTACTCTAGGGAAAGGAAAGATCAAGGAGGAAGAAGAGGACCTGGACGGCGTCAATGGAATCAGAGTCGACATCCTTCACAGCCCACTGAGAGGGTCGCCATGGCTGGCCCCCCTCCTTTGTCACGTCATTGAGAACGAGCCCAAGACCCCCTTTTGAGGCCGACCCACCAACCGTATGAAGAACTTCTTCGAACCCATCATCCCTCCAGTAGACTTTGGGCCTGTAAGAGGTCACAAGGGCGTCGGAAAGGCTAAGTCTGAGAGAACTGCCGTTGCGAACGGAGAGTTCTACGGTGGGATTGCCGTTGAAATCGGTGAATTTGATGCCTTTGCGGCCGAATTGCTGCTCGAGAATGTCAGCAGAAGGAGATGTGGAAGGTGGGGAGGAGACGGCGGCCCTGATGGGGGAGATGGGTTTGGGGATTCGAAGGGGCAGGAGAGAAGCCATGGGAGAACGCCCACACCCACACACTCCTCTCTCCCTCTCTCTCTCTCTTTCTCTCACTCATCAACGGTCCCATGCTTCTCTATCCTTCTCTCTCTGTCTTTGATTCTCTATCCTTCGTTCTCTCTCTCTCTCTCTCTCTCTCTCTCTCTCTCTCTCTCTCTCTCTCTCTCTCTCTCTCTCTCTCTCTCTCTCTCTCTCTCTCTCTCTCTCTCTCTCTCTCTTCTATTTCTCTTTATCTTTCTTCCCATTTCTATTTTTTCCTCTAGTTTTCTCTCTTACTCTATATTAGTCAACTGGAAGATTATTCCTCTCTATCTCTCTCTGTATCTTTCTTCACGTCTCTATTTTTTCCTCTAGTTTTCTCTATTGAGAGAATCTTATACCAGATTACTCTCTCTATCTCTCTATCTCTCTATCTATCTATCTGTCTATCTCTCTCTGTATCTTTCTTCACATCGCTATTGAGAGAATCTTTTACCAGATTACTCAACTGGAAGATGATTATTCTCTCTAACTTTCTCCTATTTCTATTTATCTTTCTCCACACTTCTATTGTTTCCTCTTGTCTTCTCTCATAAGATAATATTATCCCAGATTACTCAACTGGAAGTTGATTATTCTCTCTATGTCTTTTTTTTGTTTTTTAACTTTATTTTTCTTCACATTTCTATTTTTGTCTTCTAGTTAGGGTTTGATGGTCCCTGTTCAGTTCGGTTTTCTGCCATGGACCTAAATCGTACCTGAAGTTCAGTCCGATTCCTGTCCGGTCTGGTTTGGTCCCGGTCCGGTCCGATACCAGGGTTGGCGGAGGAGCACGAGGGTGGCGGCAGCGCTGTGCGCGCGGAGCAGCGACAATGAACGCTTGGGGCGGGTGATGGGAAGGGCAACGGGGAGGAGGATGGGTAGTGCGTGGGACTGGGTCCGGTCCAGACCGGTCCGGTTTTTGACATGGACCTAAAGCTTACCTGAAGTTCGGTCCAGTTCCGGTCCAGTCTTGTTTGGTCCCTGTTCGGTCCGGTCCGACCGGTCCTCGATCCAAAATGTCAAAGCCTACATCTAGTTTTATCTCTTAAGATAAGCTTATTCCAGATTACTCTGCTGGGATATGATTCTTCTTTCTCTATCTTTCTTTTATTGCTCTTTATTTTTCTTCACATTTCTATTTGTTTCTTCTAGTTTTATCTCTTGAGAGAAGCTTATTACAGATTACTCATTGGAAGATGAATCTTCTCTCCCTTTAACTCTGTCTATCTATTCACTGTATATATATCTATATATATATATATACATTTATCCATCTCCCTTTCTCCTAGATAAGGCACCAAGACTACATAGATTTAGATCCACATATGAATAATAAAAGGACCAACAAAAAATGAACTTATTTAAAATATCAATAATTTTTTCATGACAAGAGTTCCTTACAGCATCAGTTTTTAGTTGTCACATATGTTACGTGGAATGGTAAATGATTTTTTATATCAAGCTGATGTTGATTGTTAAAGCCAGATCATCTCAGCATCATAGTCCATGACAACAAGTTTCTTATCATCGTATTAGTAATAAAAACTGATCATAAAAACATATTTGGTAAATGTACAAAATGTAAGCCATAATCTACATTTCTGTAAAATATAATGATGAAATCACCAAACTTATATTCCAGATAATACCAAATATTTTGAATAAATTTGGTAAGAGTGAAAACACTCAATATAGTGGAAACTTTGGCCCTTGGAATAAGCATGTGCTTCTTGCATGAAAAACATATTGGAAATATGGTTTTCAGGGTCATTAAACAATAAATATTGTCAATATAATGTAAGCATGTGCGATCATATAACCAAATGGCATGGATAATATTGGTTAAGATACAAGTAATATTTGAAATACTGATAATTTTTTTGTACATATATCACACTGATAGCAGTAGTATTATTAATTTAATGATTTTTAGAACTCTACCTGATCCTGGAATTTTAATATAGCGATGATCTATTGCATGCGACATGTATCTTTTAGGGATCTAGGTACCCAATGATTGCATAAATTAAAATGAACCATAAAATCATCTATACTTTATTATTTTAAAGTAAACCCATAACCTGCTAAAATGATCCGCCCAGCCTGTCCATCACTTGATGTCTGATTAATGTTATTTGATAATGATAACATGCAAATAAGAGCTGATAAACTGTTAATTTCATCATAGTTTTGGGCTTTTAATGCATAAAACATTAATTTCTAACGCATGTTATCATGATTTTAGGTTAAAATAATAAATTCCTTGAATTTCAAGTTAAATAATACTTTTAATCAATACTTACGTCAATTTTTACACTTTAAATGTTTTTAAAATGAAATTAAATGATTAATTGACCTATTTCTATAAATAAAAAGAAAAGAAGTAAATAAAACAAACTTTAGAAAATAATAAAATAATTTTTAGGTATTAATAGATATTTTTAGGATTTATTTTAGGTATTTTTCCATTTAAAATGTTTTTTTATGAAATTGACCCTTATTGAGCCAGTTTAAGCACTAACGGGTGTTCAGTGTGCAGCAAGATGCGCCCAGGAGAGCGCGGACGAATCACAAGCCGCGCTCAGCCTTCGGTGCGTGACATGCATGCACGCGCGTCGTGCGTGTCGCGCACCACGCGCAGCATGGTGCGCGGCACACACGGCGCGACGTGGACCAATCCCAATCGACTTAACTCGATTCAGTGTGGTGCGTCGTGGACCAATCGGAAGAGAGATCTAAGCATAATCGTCTTCTCTCTTTCGTGTGTTTCACACGCACGATCCGCCGTACGCACGGCGCACTGACCTACACATCACTACATGGCCCAATCCGAAGCCTTCGTGCACCCTGCCTACAAAGCGATTAACACGAAAAAAGTAACAGAATCAGAAGAGCTGTTGTTCCGATTCTACGGCTATAAAAGGGGCAAATCGAAAAATTAAGGGGGAGTTCTTGATTTTAAAGCTCGAGGAAATAAGCCCAGCCTCCTCGAAGTCTCAGGAATCTGCCAGGAGAAATTTGGAGCTCAAATTCTTGAACAATTTTGCAGATCTGTCGCCGCATTTTCCAACTGAGTCAAGCCAAAATTATTGAAAATTCTGGGCGTTCGTTGCGCGGAATCAGTACATATCGAGTCTCTGACTATCTCTGGTATTTCTAGGCTCAATTTTACTGCATTTTACAGTCATTGGTTTTTAATTTTCTCCATTTCGCAATCCCGTTCACGTTCATCATTTTTCCCAAATTCCAATTTTAATCATCTTAATTCGTAAATTTTAGTTCGTTTTCAAATCAATTAGCATTGATTGATTATCAATTTCCTACCTCAAATCATATTTGTCCCATAAATCATCAAAATCAATCTCGTACTTCTTAAAAGTAGCAAATCACGAATCGTATTCACGATTTGCCATTTTAGGACATTTTTACAATTTCAAATTACTTAGGATAAAATAAAAAAGCTCTTAAAAATAGCATAAAAATTAGTTTTCTGATTCTTTAAAAATAGTAAAACATTATCTGATAAATAAAACAAATTAAAGAAATACAAAAAAACTTAGAGTTAAATCCATTTTAGAAACAGATTTCAAATTCATTAAAAAGAACGTTAAAAAAATATAATTCAAAACAATTAAAGATTTTAAATCAAATAAAAAGATAAATTTAAGTGATTTTAGATCTCTGATAATAAATAACAGAGAATTATTAAAATCATTTAAGCTCAAAAAGATAGAATCTAAATAAGGAGCATCTAAATAAGTAGTTAAAACATTATTTCATATAGGTTTTGAATTCTAATCCCTTATTTGAGGAAAACTGAATTCCCCTATTGCCTCCCTAGGGTTCGACCCTTAAACACTAAGGGATAAAATAAATACTATTGCTTAAGTTCAAAAAACCCTTAAATAACGACACATAGAAACACATATTTTTTGAGCTTATGAGATAACATGGTATATATAGTGATAGTAACACTGAAACTATATATATTTGGTTCTTATGTTCTCACGTCATCTTGTAAAAAAAATTAATTGAGGAATATATGATATATTATGATTTTTGAGTTTTTATTTTAAAAGTATTTATATATATTTTACAAATAAATAGTATGAATATAAATATAATTTTATTAAATAGTTTATACCATTATTTTATTTGGAAATCCTTAAGTATCTTCCCCTATAGGGTAATCACCCATTTTACTTCATGACCTAAACACATGTCAGAGAATAGATTAATAATATTAAGTTCTGTAATTTTGGATATCAACATTTTTATTGAACAATAAGTCCTCTTTTGCATTTTTAAAAATGTTCCCCAGGTATTTTAGATATTAGCAATACCTTGAGTTTTGTGTATTTTTAGTAGAAGAATGTTTGTTTCAAGACATTATTCTCGTTTGTTGGAAACTGATAAGATTCCCCTGGTCGGCCTTTAAGTATTTCCACTGTACTTCTGAAGAACGATGGTCGCTCAAGAAGGGAGATGAAATGCCGGGGAAACTCAACGGAAGTCTTGCAAAGTGGAAAAGAAAACAACACCGAGGGAAAACCTCGTGAAGGGAGAAGTAAGGACGGGGAGAGTACACTCAAGGGGAATCTATGGAGGGTTATGGCCGAATCAGCCTCGCCTCCTTCTGGTGCAGAGGATCTCTCACCAGGTTGCGTTCAGGCGACCCAGAAAATAGCTCGATACCTTCCTCCTTATTTTTGTTTCTTATTTGTAGCCTCCCCTCCCGCCAGTTAGTCAAAAGTGCTATACGTATTTATGGCAATTCATACGTATGATGCTTCGTCTCCTTCGGGGCGCTTGTCAACGGCCGCCCTTTGTCTCCTCTGGTACGTTCTGGGGAGATGCTTATCAGAAACATGGGACACAAAAAATCCAAATAGACCTGAAATAATGTGAAATCCTTCAGAAATAAGGGAGAAATCTCAAGTTTAATCAGTGGCTACCATTTACAGAACAACTCATGCAAATACCACATGACCTGGCTCAAATACCAAAAATGTCGGCCCATTATGTAATGTACTGAGCAACACATGGAAAATAGACTCGATGGAAAATAAATGGCTGATGATAATCGTAAATAATTTTAAGCTCAAAATGATTTATTGGATTTGTAGTTTCTATTTTTTCAAAAAATAGTATTTTTACATAATATATAATTATTTAAATTTATATATGTGTTTTATTTCAATATTGTTAGAGTGAGATTATATTTTTTAAATGATATTTTGACTTTCCTGATTTCCATTATTTTCTTATAACATATGAATTTAAAATCATAAAGAAATAATTTTATAAGTCATAGAATAAAATTTTGAAATTACTTTATTATTTTAAAGAGTTTTTAAATTTTCTAGTTTTCCAAAAAAAAGTGGCATGGAATCCACCACATGGATGAAAATAGAAGAGAGAAAACCAGACAATGTGGAATGATTCAACTTCAAATTGCAATTTATATTGATCTAAAAATAGTTTCAGGCTGAAATTTTGAGGTTATCTTCATCTCTAATCCCTATATCCATCTATACTACACAATTCATGTATAGACTCCACCCCTATTTTTTCAAAAGGTACTATTTGATTTTTTTCCTACTTGCAATTGGTAGAATGACTAGTGTACTCAAAATCTTGTTCTTGAGTCTCAGGAGAAAATGGTTGAAGAAGTGGCATTATTATCAATACTTGTGAAGATAAATCACCACTTGGCACTTTGGGCACATGATCATGATGTATGTGTAACCTTCGTCTTTTTTAAGACTTGTATCTTCATTCCTTTTCCTAAGTTAGCATATCGAGGATATAAAACGTTTTCACCATCTCACATGCCACCATCGAGTCTGTTTCTTGCTGGTGCATATCCCCCACCATATCCTTCATACGAATGATAGTAATCGAGCATCACTTTCCCCTGAGCCATAGCTCCTGGGCGCATATGCACTGTCATCTCTATCCCAATCAGTGATGTTATTTCAATCATCTACTCCATACCACTGACACTCTTCCATCATGTTAGAATTAATTATTGGAATCAACACTAATTAATTACAATTAATTACCATTGCTCACTGGAAAATTCATAATTTTATAAAATTTGGATAAATTGGGTCAAATAATTCCTAGTAATATGTCAATGTTATAAACTTTTAAATTGGAATTAAATACTTTTTCCTTAATTATTCAACCCTTTCTCGCTTTGTGCTTGTAAGAAAATTTGTAAATATCATTGAATAAATCAAAAGCCTTAAACTATGTAATTAACCTCAAATTTTTAGATTCTGAGAGGTTCCTAGGAACCCCATCTTGGAACTTTCAAAATATGCCACATACCTTAAGGGATATGCTTCAACGACCCTTTGTGTGTCTCCATATGGCCTAATAGCCAAGAGAGGTGTGGATCTGATCTTCCTCATAGTCCAAGATTACTTCCTCTTTTGTTTAAGTTGTCAGAGTATGAACGAGCCTTCAACAGCTCTTTACTTTTTATTACTTTTTTTTAAAAAAATACACCATAAAATCATTAAACGTATGAAAAAGACATCGAATGAGGTATTAACATTCCATAAAATCAGTAAACGTATAGGGAAATTCACTTATGATTCTACTTCTCCTTTTAGCTAAAAAGTAATGATATATATATAGTAAATATGCATTTTTCTACTTCAGAAGATCAAAATTTTAGGTTGAAAACCAAAACAATATCTTATTAAAGCTCATTTAGATTTCTTGGAGACATAATCTCCACTGCTTGATGATATCAATTTGAATGAGAGATTACTAGAAAGCTGGTATGTTTGACAGTGATTCATCATGACATTATCTATACAAATGGGAATATTGCAAAAACTTATGCAGGTGCTTTGGCATATGAGAAACAAGACCCAAGAAAATACTTGGTATATGTGATGCATGGGCGCCTTTGATTTAACATTTATTTTAACTCTAGATATGTAAGCTTTGGTATTGTACATATATTGGTGGTTCTGTGGGCACTTTGAAATGTAGGAAGTGTAAGTTGGCATGTTAATAGATGGATGATAATACCATCTAGATATCATGGAAATAATTTTTCTTGAAACTTTAAGAGTTCAGGCTTCTAATCTTTTGTGAAAATGCTTTGACAACAAAGCTTCCATCTTCTCACCCAGCTTATGTAATAACATGATATATTATGGTAGAAATAATGGTAGTCAAATGAAAAAAGACATCAAATTTATAAATCCTTCCCCATAGTTCACGAACTTTGTGAGAGTCAATGCCAACTTTCTACTCCTTCAGCCAACCGAATTTCATCTCCTCTGAAGACTTCATTCTATATTTCAATGTTGTTCATCTCACCATACACATCCATCCCAATCAGGGTCTGAAAATAATGAGCTATACCTGATTTATGAAATGATTTTTATAAGATTTCCATTCAAAGATGTGGTCTAAATATCACCTTGTGAGACATATTATGCAAAACATATTCTTCTAATGCACCATATCGCTCAAAGATAACAAAAAGATTGACCCATACTCAAAACACAAATAAATGGACTAAAGTCCCAGTAAACTTTTGCAAATATGAAAACTCCACTTTTCCTTGCACGATAAATTTTTTTTAAAAAAATGAAGGTATTCCTTGGATCAATTTGTGCTGTCCCCCTCTATGTAGGGAAAGCTTATAAGATTTTCTGCCCAATCTTCTAGAAATTCATTATTCCAATTCAAAAGATACATAAAAATAAGTTAATTCTTGTGAGACAAAAGGTTTCCTTATAGTGATGAAATGCTCCTCCAAAAAATTTTAGCATGTTAACCTCATTTAATATGACATTATCTGAAAACTTTGTATAACGCCCTGACAACTTAAAATTACATGTTCTCACCCCCCCTAGAGTCCATGCCACTTCAGTATATGATTTCAAAAAACAGAAGTCAGACTCTCCAAACCACTCTAGACTGACATATTTGTATACCAATTCATCTTGTGAGGATAGCAAGAGTAGGGCAGGCCTCAACTCTTTTCTCTGCCCAAACCTTGAACCCCATCAATACTCTGATTAACCAGGGACTATTTTGAGGAAGTGATAATACTACTCTCTTCCTCTGAATCCATGTCAAGTTGTAGATTAAGAGTCAACAACAAAGCTCCAGAATCATCAATCAAGGCCTCATGGCAATATCCACAAGAATGAGAGAATCCTCCTCCACCAAGATAACCCAGAACCAAAACAACACTGATGAATCATCATCATATGAGCAGCAACACTGCTGCCACAAACGCAGCGGCAGCCGCCAGGACTGCAGCTACCCGGCTGCCTCCACCGGAGGCTCCCCCTCCAACTATCTGTATCGTAAAGTTGCAGGTCCCCGTGGACGGGTTCTGCGTTGTCACTGTTGCCAATCCATTGAAGTAGCAGCTCTCCTCTGCCTGGTTTTGCACCTGAAAGTCCCTCCCACACAAACAAAGAAAAAGGTTAGTAAGACAACAGCTTGGGACGGAGCGGATGACTGAACGGAGAGAGGGTCCAAGGACACTTGTAAAACAGACAATGGAGTAGAGTTTGATGACGGAACGAAACAGGACCCGGTAAGGGTTTTTGTTAGATTCAGGCGCTTAACAACTTGTGGTAACAGCTGTAGCTGATTTGAACCAGCAACCTGACTCTGATTCATGTTAGATTTGAGTGCGCACCAACTATGCTAAAACCTGTGGTAACAGCTATAGCTTTTAGCGTAGTTGGTAGGCGCTTGAATAAAACAGTTTTGTTCCGTTGCAGATGACGGATGATGAATTGAGATGTATAGTTCCTGATCATCTGGGACGTGGACGACGGACGGGACGGGATGATGTTAGTCTGTTCTAGTCCTAATTTTTAGAGTTTCATATAAATCGTCCCGTCCAGGGTTCATCTTGTCCCATTTTTTTCGTCCACATCCTGTCCCGTCTGAAACCGTCCTGTCCAATAAATTCTTGTCCTGTCTGACGTCCTGGGACGAAACATGGCATGCATCAGCATGGGACCACTCAGAAATCGACACGTGGCGCAGCGCGTACGTCGGCCAGCTGGACCTGTCAGACTCATACTATACTCCCACAGGACGCAGAAACCGTCCCGTCCCGCGTCCAAGGCCCCAGACGGGACGGTTATTTCGTCCATGGACGAAGCAATCGTCCCGTCAGGGGAGGGGCGGACGATTCTTCATCCAGTCAATCGTCCGAAGTCCTGGACGGGACATTTTTTTTGTCCACGGACAAAATTAGACCGTCCTGTCTCCGTCCCTGCACTATATTGAGATGAAAGAGGCAGTCAATGCACCTGGAAGAACATGTTAAAGGCGTAGGAGGCGTTCCCTCTGGCGTCCAGCCCGTTGCACGATGAGCCGTACCCAAGCGCAGTGCAATCAGAGAATGTGCATGCATACGTGATGCTCTCCCCCAGCTTGGAGAGGTCCTCTGCAGCTGGGTTGAAGACACACCACTTGGCTGGCTGGTACTTGACATTCTTGGCGGCGGTGAGGAAGATTTGGCGGCGCTGACCTGAGAGGTCCATGGCGAACTTAGGCTGCCCATCATACCGGAAAATTCCCCAGTGCCGCTCAAAGTTGCCCGGAGCAATGGACTTGGCGTCCTCGTCTATGAGGCCGAAGAGGTAGACCTCGTCCGCAGCGCCACCCGGCCGGGCCGGGGTGGCAAACTTGGCGCCACCAGCGAGCTGCCGCAGCAAACCAGCATAGAATTTCTCGGCACTGTCGGAACGGGCAGCCATGTCCCCATCTGTAGGCCAGCCCACTTCTCCGATGATCACCGGCATGCTCCCATGGCCAGTGGCCGCGAGCGCAGCCACCAAGGTGTCAAAATTGGCGTCAAGGACATTGGTGTACTGGATGTTGCCGTCGACAACGGGGGCGGCACCGCCATCGAAGAAGGCAAAGTCAATGGGGAAGTTGCGGTCAGCGTAGAGGCTGAGGAAGGGGTAGATGTTAACTGTGAAGGGGGCACCGTTCCGGGCCAGGAAGTCGACAATTTGGCCCATTAGAGGACCGATGTCGTCGCGGAATCGGCCAGAGGAGGGGACGACGGCAGTGGGGCCGTAAACGTCGGCATTGAGCGGCACCGTAGCCTTGATCTTGCCCCCTACTTTGGCCTCGTTCAGGGCATTCTGTATGTTTTGCAGGGCAGGGAAGGTGGTGTTGAGGAAGGAGCCTTTGTAGGAAGACAAGAACGGCTCGTTTCCCACTGCCACGTACCTGGCATGAAAGCAAGTCAATGAATGAGGGGTTAACATTTCTCAGAATAATTCAAACTCTGCAGTTTCGGAGGAAAAAAAATGGAAATTTTGGAAACCCAGGTGAGATTTCTGGGTTTTGATCGAACTCGTGATTTAAAAATCGCCGAAAATGGCTGAAAATCTGAGAAAAAACGACGATTTCAGAGATTTCTTTTCTTGGGGAACATACATACATACATCGCAAGAACCACCAGTCTTCTCAGACTGTGAAGCCCGGATGGGATTCTGGGTTTTTTATTAGATCCGTAACTTAAAAATCGCTCTAAATGCCCAAAAATATGATGAACGAACAAGAATTTCAGGAATTTTCTCTCTAATGGAAACAGACATCCCAAGCTCCACCAGTCTGCTGAAAACAATGTATTTCCGACTGAAACGACGATTTAAAAACTGCTGTAAATACACTAAAATGAGATGAACAAATTAAAATTTTCAGGAATTTTTCTCCTTGGGAAACATATATCGCAGGAACCACCAGCCTCCTCAAACTCTCGAACCCAGAACAGATTTCGTAATTTCCGACCGAACCCATCATTTAAAAACAGACAGAAATGCCCCAAAATCGAGATCCAGAGAGAGAGAGAGGGGTAAACAAAAACACTCCGGATTTCCGAAATTCTGAGAACGAACAGCAGCAACACTCAAAATGGATAAGAAACCGGAGATTAAACACCCAACGGAAAAATCCGAAGCTAAACGATCAAAACAATGAATAATCCAAAGAGAGAGAGAGAGAGAGCGGTAAATAAAAACACTCCGGATTTCCAAATTTTCAATAAAACGAACAACAACAACACTCAAAATAGATAAGAAACCAGAGATTAAACACTGAACGGAAAAATCCGAAGCTAAACGATCAACAAAAGGAATGATCCACAAAGAGAAAGAGAGAGAGAGTTAAATAAAAACACCCCGGATTCCCAAAATTTCCTCAAACGAACAACACCAACAATCAAAACAGATAAGAACCCGGAGATTAAATTCCAAAGATAAACAATTAAAAAGCCGAATGAAAAAAAAGAAAAAAAAACTAGATAGAAATACAAGATCGATTGCTCACCTGATATCGACCCCGCCGTCGAAGAGGTAGCGAGTGACGCTGCGCTTGACCCAGCTCTTGGCGCCGTCGTAGTCGGTCATGAACTCAAGATCTTTGTTTGGAATGGCGACCATGACTTCGAGCCCAGACCCAGCCAAAGCCTTCATAGTAACCGGATCAGCATCAAAAAGCTTCACTCTGTTGAATCCATTGTCTTTCAACATCTGAACCACCGTCTTTGGAGGCAGCTGATGGCTCGCCTGAGTCCCCCAATTCACCCCCAATCCCTCTCCTCCCACCCACAAAACAACCGCCATCGCCGCCCAAAGAGCCACCTCTCTCCTCCCCATTTCCCTCTCTTTCTCTCTCTAAAACGCTCCGTCTATCCGTGCCTGTCTCTCTCTACAGAAGGAGAGAAGTGGGTCGGTGCAAAGGCGGTGTTTTTCTCTCTCTCTCTCTAGAACTCTTCGTTTATCTGTGCCTGTCTCTCTCTACCGAAGCAGAGAAGCTCGGAGGAAAATGAAGCCCGGATAGGAGGACGGGGAGAGAAGAAGTGGGTCGGGGCAAAGGGAGCGTCTTTCTCTCTCTTTATCTCTCTCTCTCTAGAGAAGGGGGAGAAGCTCAGAAGAAAATGAAATCGGGAAGGAAGAAGGAGAGAGAGGCCGGTGGGGGCAGAGAGAGGACGTCTCTCTCTCTCTCTCTAGGTTTCTCTCTCTGCAGAAGGGAGAAGCTCACAAGAAAAAGAAACCCAGGAAGGAAGAAGGGGATAGAAGAAATGGGTCGGGGCAAAGGTGGCGTCTTTCTCTCTCTAAACTTCAATCGCTGTATTTTCTGTCTAATCCTTCGTAGTTCTCTGGAGTGGGTGGATTTGACAATGACGTTTCTCTCTCTATCTCTACTGGAACTTCCAGTCTGGAAGAGTATTGAGTGGTGGTAGATTTGATGAGAAGAACCAAGAAAGAAGAGACGGATCCTCTCTTTCTCTCTCTAGCTTCTCTCTATCTCTCTCTATCTTCCAGTCTAGCTTCTCTCTTTCTCTCTCTAGCTTCGACGAAAGTTTCTCTCTTTCTCTCTACTGAAAGTTGGATTGAGGAGAAGACGAAGAAGAGAGAGAAGTGGAGCTTCTTCTCGTTCTCTCTCTAACCTTCAATCTTTCTCTCTCTACTGCAATGGTATCCAAGGGAGGTGGATTGAGGGGGAAGAAGAAGAGCCCAGAAAGCAAGAAGAAGAGAGAGAGTGAGAGAGCCGGACCTTCTTCTCTTTCTCTCTCTGACCTTCGATCTTTCTCTGCACTTACAGGGGAAAAGCTTTGATGACAAAGTTTCTCTCTTCCTCTCTCTAGTGGAGAATAAGAAGAGAGAGAAAGAAGAGAGAGAGAGGTGGAGCTTCTTCTCTTTCTCTCTCTAGTGGAGAATAAGAAGAGAGAGGTGGAGCTTCGTCTCTTTCTCTCTCTAGCTTTTCTCTGTGCTGAGGGGGAGAAAAGGGTTGAAAGCGACGTTTTCTCATTCTCTCTCTAAAAAAAAGAAGCGGGAGAAGCTCAGTTCGCGGGGTTCCCCGCGAGGAGTGGGATCCACCTGCCGACGTGGCCCACGAGGCGCGCGGGGCCCACACTTGGCGTGTTAAGATCTGCCAGATGTCTGGGCCCCAGTTGCCAGCGACGTGTTCCACCGTTTGATATTTTTTATTCCAAAAATACCCTTGTAATTTCCACGTGTGAGGTCATCCTCAGTTTCTAATAAAAATTACATTTAACCCTAATTTTTAATTTCATAATGCGAAAGATATGTAAAATGCTTAGTAATTTAGACGGGAAATTAAAGAATATAATTTCATTGTTCAAGTCACTTAGTTTCCAAGGCCCGAGAGATTGAAGAATATGGAAATTAGTCTGCTGAGTGGAGGATGGCGCGAATTTTTTGTTTCGGGACGAGAAAACCGCTCCATCCTAGATGTTGGACAGGAAACCCAATGAAAGTATAAAATTTTGCTTTTTGAATTTTTTGTTGGTAATTTGTTATGTCTATCTTTCTCTATCCCTAATATAGCGCATGGACGCGAAGGGGACAGTAATTTCGTATGTGGACAGGAAAAACGTCCCGTCCAGGACTTCCGATGATTGACGGGACAATGAATTGTCTGCCCATCCCCGGACGGGACGATTGCTTCGCCCATGGACGAAATAACCATCCTGTCTAGGGACTTGGACGAGGGATAGGACGGATATTTCGTCATGTGGGAGTATAGTATGTGCCTGATAGGTCCACCTGCCCCGACGCATGTCAATTTCTGAGTGGTCTAATGCTGACACACGCCTGTTTCATCCCGGACGGTGGACGGGACGTGGACAAAAAAAATGGGACGGGACGAACCCTGGACGCGACGATTTAGACGAAACTCTAAAAATTGGGACGTAGGATGGGACAAAATTTGACCCATCCCATCCATCATCCACGTCCCGGATGATCCATAACTTCATTCCTAATGTCATACAGAATCGGATGCGCCCTTTCCGACATGGGACTGTTTTGGATGGGATAGTTTTGAATGACCCGTAGATAGGGACGTGGAATGGGACAAAAAACATCCTGATGCATCCAATGTCCCTGACTACTATTGTTGAACTATATAGCTACATTGCCACGTGGTCTATCTGTTCCAAATGACCATGTGATCTAATGCTTCATAATGACTTTAGCCAATTAAAAAAAGTCTATATAAGCCTGACGCCACATATATATTTTTTTCCAAAATTAATTAATTAGTTTCATCGTATACAACATATGAGCATTATATGAGGTTTATAGAGACGTCATATATTTTGTTCCCTAGCAAGTATAGATGTCAGAGGTTGTTATGTGTTATTCACATCATGTGCAATCATGATGTAAACCCAAGATCCTCTGTTGGATATAAATTGCAGCATATAAAAGAATAATTTTATTTGGGAATAATGAATGATAATGAAATTTGTGTATAATGTATAACTTAATGCCCTGGTGAAGGTTAAAAGTGCCACTTCGTCGTCTGACAGTGTTGATTGATCATTGATCAACACCTATTAAGCGACATGAATATATCCACACCATCTCGAGATTTGAATCAACGGTAGAGTAAATTATATTGGAACTTAATATAGTTGTTAATTAAAGGAGAGTTGCCATTCCGCGTCAAATCTTCAATAACATGTAGGTAATGAAACTTGTACATCTCAAGCTGAATACTCATGGGATTGTGTCGTTGATATGATACCTAACTTGCATTGAATATCTAAGTCAAATGCTAAAGAAAATTCAAATGACACCTAACTTATATTGAAAAATTGGGTATCTAAGTCAAATTCAAGAGGTTGAAGTCCTCTACTTGATTTCATAGAAATAGGTTATAAGTAAGAAGCCAATCAACGACCTATCATTTTACTACTAATTAATATTTTATAGTTCCATGCATGTATAACTTTATAGGAATTTAATGTGACTATTAATAATGGGCCAGAGCACTCTTCAAAAAGTTGGCTTCAAATCAGGTGGCTTGACCAATAAGAAAATAATAGTGAATGGCATAGAGAATATATGCAAGGGCCTTTTAGAAATAATGTTTGTATATAAATATCATCCTCTCTTTCTCGCATTATGGGTCATATCTACCAACAGCTAGCCAGCACTTTCCTGTCACTCTATCTCTATATAATCTAATATTGTCTACCTTAAACTCCAAACTCTATTTACATTCCTCTCTAAAATATTTCATAAATATTTTCCTTCATACGCCCCTCCAATCCCTATTTCATCTCTGTTCCTCCACTATTGACAGTCTGCAACCCTGACTGTGTGCCCGGTGCCATTGTCTACCACGATTGATCGCCGGTCACATAACATTTATTGATTAATCATTAATTAAAATATTAAGTAAAATATATGTATAAATATTATATTTTATTAATCATATAAAATCGATACTATCATGAACTTGACTCATAAGAACCATACATATTCCAAAATATATTTATTAATATATATTTTTTTGAATTCAACTATTAAATAGATAGAAAACATCAGTATAAATGGACTTAAGTTATATTTATTCCATTTGAAATTAAGATACATCATACGAAAATAATAATAAACAATAAATTGCATAAATACCAAAAAAAGAAAGAAAAAACTCTAAAAATATAATCATCGGTTATAAATGTATTACTATCATTTATAATGTTTATCAAATTTAATTCCTTCCTTCCCATGGATCAAACCATTTCCTTCTCTATGTGTGATGAATAGAAAGTACGAAACATTTTCATAAATATTTTTTGTCGTGTCTAAACTAGAACAAAGGCATAAAACCCTTGATATGGATTTATAAAATAAGAAAATGGTAACATATTGGCAAGCGTATCAAACAAAAAAAAGTGTACATTTTTGCATCTGAAACTGAGACCATTTCGAGGGTTAGTAAATCATGATGTTGGACAATCAAGATGATTGTTGGACGGTGTTTGGATGTAGACTATGGAAGTTTGTTCAATAATTATCGGATGAATTGCAAAAAGTATGTATTCCGTGTATATTACCAACGATGATTCCCTACTGTATGACAAACACTCCAACGGCAAATTTAAATGATTTAGAAATTAAAAATGTGAGATTAACATACACCGGGGGTAAATCATGCGCAACATATGTTTTGAATATAATGAATACTTCCTTTATTAATAGTCTTCATCATAACAGATGAACTATGATTGCTTCTCTTTGAAAAAATGGTATCCCTATTCATGTTATTATATTGATTAGAAGTTAAAATTTTAATAATTTCATTTTATACTATATACATTTTATCCAACCCAACAAACAATAGAGATATCATGATATCAATGATGAGTTAAAACAATTAAACAATGATCCGCACACGTGCCAAAATATCTTAATGCGTCTATTATCATTTGCGAGACATTGTATAGTTATATATCTCATCAGTTGTATCAAACTCAAATCAGTAATTTAAATTATCCACTCAGTGGATATCAATGTTGTTATTAAAACATGATTGAACTTCAATTCATTATTTTCTTAATACAAATACCTTACATTTATTCTGGAATTCATAATTCAATTCCATAGACATCTCGAGCGATTAACTGTCCATCAATTTATTAGAAAATTAAATGCTCCATCATTACATTTTTTTATACTGATTTTATGTTTTACTTGCATTAAATTATTTTACCGCGGGGCATTTATGATTTTTCTTTTATCTGGAACTCAACTTTATCTTTGACATCAAAAGCTTTTTTCATATTGATGATCTACTTTGATTACAAGCGCTCTCATTTTACATGATTAATGACATCCTATATATCAATGTAAGTCATAATATCATTTGTTTTTTTCCTACCACGTTTATCTCGAATATATATATATATATATATTTAATGAATACAATCTAAATAAACCGGTAGATTTCCCTTGAACGGCCAGGATCCCGCCACCTCGGATTCATACTGCGGTGGAAATACTCACCGCACATAAAGTTACCGCCCACAGTGGCAGTACACACGGAAAAGGTTGAGGGCGGTGACTTTAACTCGCGAAGGACCGCACTCGAGAAACGGTTACTAGTCAGTCCAGGTCGTCGTTGGCAATTCTGTTAGAACAAGTCAAACTAATTCTTCTCGTTCTTCTCTTCTTCTTCTTCTTCTTCTTCATCATCATAATCATCATCAAATTCTTGTTAATTTTCTTGTTCAACAATTCTTACAATTTTTTCTCGCTGTTCATCATCATCATCATCTTCTTCTTCTTCTTCTTCGTCTTGTTCTTGTTCTTATTCTTGTTCATTATCAGCATTATCTTCTCGCTTTTGCGTTGTTTTTCTTGTTCATCATGGATAAGAAAGTGAATCGATGTTGACTCGAGAGATGTCTTTTTGTTGAATGGAAAGAGTCTCGTGCGTTTGAATCGAGTTTTTCTTATATCTTTTGTTATCTTCGTTTTCTTGTTTGTCATCGTCGAAATCATTTTCTTATTCTTCTTGTTCGTCATCATTATCATCAACGTCGACATCATTAGCATTGTCATCAGCATCATTGCGCGCGAAGAAATCCAAGGAGAGGAGAAGACGAGGAAATGGAGTCGTTAGGAGATGGGAAGAACGAAGATTTTCGGGTACAAATGGATTGTAGGAATATTTCTGTGCAATCCACGGCTCAAGTTTCCACTCCGACCGCGCCGTTTCAGGTGAAAATCCTGCTCGTATCATTGTTCATCCGATTTCCTTATTTTTCTCGGTAATTTGTCGCCGGATTTGAGCTCAATTGTTCATTTTCGATCCGCCAATAAGTTCTTTAAATCTGCGGCGAAACCTTTTTCAGACTGCGTCTGCCTTGTGATCGCGCTCAGTCCTTTAATGTGATCCGACGGTGGCCTTACGCCATTAATCTTCATTTAGGTTGATCATGTCGCCTCCTCGTTCTTAAGATTCTTGAGGCCGATGAAAACCTCCGTCATGACTGTTGGATCTGGACTACATTTCGATCACAGCTCGAATCAGTTATTGGATTTCCACCCGATCATAGCATGAATCTTATGCATATACTTCAAACTTTCCCTCTCTGACGAGCCAGAACAAGATTTTTATTCCAATGCTCGAGTCATATAATTTCAGGACTAGATCTCAGATAGAAATCTTTCTAAATCTACTCTTGTTGAATATCTGGGACAAGAAATTTGATTCCAAGTAGAACCAAATCTCAGTTTTCCAGCCGATTCTAGCCAAAAAATTGCACAATCTTTCAAATTTATCTTCTCGCATAAGAACCAGGACCATAATTTCAATACCAACTAGAATCAAATCTCCGGCTTCATTCGGTTACATGCCAAACAATCTCCAAATCTCTCAAGATTTCCCTCTTTGTGGAAGAACTAGGACTCAAATTTTGATTCATTCTCGAGTCTGATCTCCAATTTCATCAGAGTTAAACCCAGGGGCTCTCCAATTCATTCAAACTCTTCCTCTTGCAGAATAACCAGGAGTAGAGTTTTGATTCCAGCTCGAATCTGATATCGATTTCATCAGATGAGCAGCCAAATAATCTCAAAATATTTTAAATTATTCCAGTTATAGGAGAACCATGACTCGAATATCGGTTCTAACTCGAGCTAGATCTCTGATTTCTTTAGATTCCAACCCCAAAGATTTCTAAAATCATTCAAAATTTTCCTCATGCGGAAGAACTAGGACTAGAGTTCTGATTCCAACTCAAAACAGATTTCCAATTTCGGCAGATTACCATCCAAATAATCTTAAAATCTTTCGAATTATTCCTATTATCTAAGAACCTGGACTATAATTTCGACTCCAACTCGAGCTAGATCTCTGATTTCACCATATTTCAACCCAAAAGACATCCAAATCACTCAAAATTTTGCTCACGCGGAAGAACCAGGCCTAGAACTCCGATTCCAACGCAATCCAGATTACCAGCCAAACTATCGCAAAATCTTTCAAATTATTCGAATTATCGAAGAACCTGGACTATAATTTCGACTCCGACTCGAGCTAGATCTCAGATTTCACCATATTTCAACCCAAATGCCATCCAAATCACTCAAAAATTTTAAGAACTAGGATAGAACTCCGACTCCAACTCAAACCAAATCTCCGATTGCAGCAGATTACAAGTAAAAAAAATTCTCAAAATCTTTCAACTTATTTCACTTATCTTTCAACCCAAATGCGATCCAAATCACTCAAAAATTTCAAGAACTAGGATAGAACTCCGACTCCAACTCAAACCAAATCTCCGATCGCAGCAGATTACAAGTAAAAAATTCTCCAAATCTTTCAAATCATTCAACTCGGCCAAAATTTCGGTTCGAACTCGAGTTGAATCTCACAAAAATCTGGCAAAAAATTTCAGGAACGCAGGCTGGCGAGCTCAATCTGGCGGATAATCTTTATAATCCACGTCATCATCTCCGTCGTGCTCGCGGCCTTCCTCTCTCTCCGCGGCCTCCTCAACCGCGCCGCCATCTCCCTGCTGCCGCCGCTTTCCGCCGCCGCCTTTTCCGCCGCCTTCTCCGCCGCCTTTCTCCTCGCCGCCCTCCGCCGCCCCTCCGCCGCCATCCGCGCCGCCTTTTCCCTCGCCCCCCTCCTCTCCCTCTCTCTCTCCTTCCTCCTCCTCGCCGCCGGCGGTGCCGCCGCCTCCGCCGTCATCCCCGCCGCCGCCCTCGTCCTCCTCTCCCTCGTCCTCTCTCTCTACGCCTGCTGGGCCGCCCCCCGCCTCCCCCCCGCCGCCGCCGCCCTCGCCGCCGCCACCCCCCCCACTCTCCCCGCCGCCGTCGCCGCCGCCTCCCTCGCCGCCGCCCTCCTCTGCGCCGCCACGTGGACACTCGCCGCTACCGCCACGTGGACCCTCGCCCCCCTCCTCCTCTCCTTCGCCTGGACCATGTCCGTGGTCAGGAACGCGCTCGCCGTCGCGGCCGCGAGATCCGCCTACACGTGGCTGGCCGCCGGGGAGAAAGTCCACGTGGCGGGCATCTGGCGAGCCGCGTGGACGGTCTGGCTGGGTGACGTGGCCCTCGGCTCGGTCCTCGTCCCGGTCGTGGTGGGCCTCCGCGGCTCGGCCCGCGGGCTCAGCCTGCTCGCCGGCAGCGCCGACGAGTTCCTCTTCTCCTGCGTGGACTGCTCGGTGGGCTTATCGGGCCGGCTTATTGGGCTCGCCAACCGTTGGGGGCTCGCCATGGTGGGGGCCCACGGGAAAGGCTTCCTCGCCGCATCGGCCGACACGTGGCGACTGTTCTTGACACGTGGCATGGTCCCGTTGGTGGATGAGGATCTGACCAGCTCCTTCTGTTTCTTCGCCGGGGTGGCCGGCGGCGCCGCTGCCGGCCTCGTCGCCGCCGCCTGGGCCGCCGCCGCCGGCCGCGATGACGTGGCCGCCCTCGCCGTCCGCTCCTTCGTCGCCGGGTATTTCACGGTTCGTATTTTTTCTAATTTTATCGGGAAGTCAAAGGGTTGACTTTTGCTGACGCAGTGCCGCGTCAGCATGGCGTGGCCGCAGGGCTGCGTGTGCGCGTTACACGTGGCGTACGCGGAGAAGCCGCGCGGCGACGGGCCGTTCGCGGGGATCGACCAGCGGATGAGAACGCTGAACGCGGCCGACGAGTGGCGATGAATAGCGGGAAAAAGAAAAGGTCAGTATTTTTCTTGCTAATTTTAGTTTTGATTTTTTTTTTCACGTTTATTAGTCAAAGAAGTCACGTTAATAAGAAAATTAATAACAAGTGTTCCGTTGTTTCTAGTTTTCGCGCAGCTTTGCCCTCCTCTCTTGAGATACTGTTCTCTTGTTCTTGTTAGCGGATCGGCTATATGAATTATTTGCAAATTTATGTTGGTGTTTCTATATTAAGCTGGCAGATAAAATTGCCTTGCAAGAAATTAGTCGCGGCGTGGCGATTAGGGGAATAGGGTGTTTAAAATAAATTTCATGCGTGTTGGGGGGATTTTGGTGAAATCAGTTTTGATTTATATTCTCGTATATTTGATAATAATAAAAAACAGCTATCTTCTTCTCGTAAGTGATTTTGCTTTTTGGAATTTTTTGCAAAATTATGTTGACGTTCTACGTTTAGCAGACGGATAAAGTACCTTGCAAGAGGTGGATTTCCGTGGAATTGAAACAAAAAAAAGAAATAGACGAGTGGCGATAGGGGTTAGCGAAACAAATTACATGTGCTCTGGGGGATTTTGGTGAAATTAGGTTATTACATTTGTTCACGTTAATTAGTTAATGAAAAAATAGATCTTTCTCTCTCGAGATTCTGTTCTCTTCCAAAAAAATTGGAAATTTTGTTGACGTTTCAACAAATAGCGTACGGGAAAAAATACCATGCAAGAAATGGATTTCCGGGGGTATAAAACTCAAAAAAATACGCATTGCCGGTTTTCTAAAATAAAATTTCAACTTGTTAAAGTTGAAAACCTTGACCATTTAGAAAAAAATTGTTAACATTTACAGTGTGGATGCTTTAGAGATAGATTTGATTTACATTCAACCGCACGAGACAGAGATGAAACTATACAAAACTCTTAGCTTATAAAATTATCGCTGCAAACGAGAATGGAATGAGCAAATTTCGGAAGATATAATATTTCAGAGAAACGGAAATACGAGAAAGATGACTGAAAGTAATAAAATCAGACATTGTAGACGAAAACTAACAGGAAAAAGAGAAAACGAGTGAGATTTTGTGAAATAATTAAAAAATCAATCGAAATTAAAAAACAAATGAGAAAATGGAAATCCTCTTTCGAGAAGAGTAAATCTGCTGGTGAGAAATATTAAGCGGAAAATAGCTTTTTCCGGGGTCCTAAAAATGAAAAAAGGAAAGCCTGGGTGCACTAGAAATAAAAATTTACCACTAATAAAAAAAGAAACCGCGTACGACCTTAAGGCGGAAAAAATATGAAAAAACATGTAGCTGATAAAATTATCACTTCTGGAATAGGCAAAAATGAAAGATGTTCTTTTCGGAAGAAACGAAAATATGAAAGAAAGATGCGGTAGATAATTAATGGCAATACTGCGTACGAAGTTATAGAACAAATTAAAAAAAGGAAAACGACTGCTGATATTTAAAGGGAAATGCTGCTGGCGAAGTATTCCAGAAGTTCGATAAAAAAATATTTCAAAAAATTGCACCAGCCGGGAATCGAACCCGGGTCTGTACCGTGGCAGGGTACTATTCTACCACTAGACCACTGGTGCTTGATGGAAATGTATAGCAAAAATTATATAATTTATAAGTTAATCCCAAAATGGATGAATGTGCATGAAAAAAGATTTCTAAGAGTAGAAGCTTGAGAAGAGATGAATGCATAAAATAAAAATGAGTTGTTTTTGCTTTTAAACGGGTTTGGGGGAGGTTGTATAAACAGAGAAGAACTGGTTCTGCCTCTTTTGTCAATGTCACCAACCGTCAGACACATATTTTTTCTCTTACATGCTACAGATCTTCCTTCATTTCTTCTCTGATCTAACCCCCAAGACCATTTCAAAAACAGAAACGAATCATTTTACTTTAAATCATTCATCTCTTCTCAAGTTCCTAGTGTTGGAGCTCCACTGTTACTGAAAATTCATACATTTCTATATTTATTATTCCATTTCTAGTTGGGATGCAAATAAAACAAAAGATGGGCATCTCTCCTGATATTTTTTTGATCCTTATATGTTTGAACTATTGAAGTCAAACCAGATTAGAAAAAACAGACTACAATTAAATTCAAGCATGTGATTACTAAATTTAAATTCATCCATGAAAATATATAAACAATTACCTTATAAATTGGTAATGTGTATTTTGGCTTTCAAATGCACGTATTTTAAATTCATTTTCATAATAATATAATGTGTTTCTTCATATATACTCTCAATATAAAAATATAACTAATGACATGCGTATAATGTGGTAAAAGGCACATATTTAGATTCCACAAATATTCCTGCTATGCCTTTAATACTGTGAAATGTCCTTGCAACACAAAATGCACAGTTTTAAATCACATCTAATGTGCAATGAGGCCATGTCAACATTTCTCAGCCAATCAAATTCTGCCATGTATCCATGCTCGTTTTAGCTTTTTTATAACATTATTAACTATTGAAATCACTAAATTTTGTACTGCTAACATGTGTCCAATGCATTAGTCATATTTATTGTGAATAAAATTTTCTTCACATATCCATGCACATTAAAAAGTGGTTTGACTTGTTAATGGATACAATACAGTAAATTTTTTTTCATAATGTTTTGAATGCCAAGCCTTACTTATTGAATGGATTCGTCTTTATCCAAGATAATCAGGTAGAGAGACTTGGATTACTTGGATCCAAGTTAATCACATGGTCGTAGATTGCATTCATTTTTAAATCACTGGACAAATATCACACCTAATTAATTTAATATAGAATAAAATAAAAATGTACCCACGAGATACCAAAAAGTAAATATCCATAAAACCATGTCGGAATATATGAAATCGGCCATAGATTTCTTAAATAAAACTATTTGATTCATTTTAGGGAAGTTAGAAATTCTTTAGTTTTTTAAACTTGGGGAGTCCATCATAAATGGACCATAACTCATTCAACCAAAATATAATCAATCATTTAGTAAACGCAGTAACACCATGTATAAACTGTGATGGTTTACTTTCATTTTAAAATACTTATGTTCTGAAAGGGAATCTAAATATTTAATTTAAAATTACACATCCAAATTTATCAAACCCATAAAAATAAACTAGAATTTCTATAAAATGGTTTTCCTTTTATAGTTGAAAACTGATCCAAATGATCCATAGAGTGTCCTGTAAATTCAATGGAACCTTAATAAAATTAAATTAAACACCCTTAAAGTAATGAACAAGGTACTAAAAATGTGCCGCTAATGACTTCTCACTTCTTAAGTGGAGTATTGATGAGTCACTCATATGATTATGATTGCAATGATGCTGATTTGGCATTACTAACATGGTCCTTGTGATTGTGGTTGGAAATATCGGGGTGCTTCACCAATGAAGATTAATATGGTCACGACTTGAAATACATGTGCAGATGAAGAACGATATTCATGAGCCAATATATTCTCTGATTAATGAAAAATTACTTGAGCAGCTGGAGAGGCCCATGTGGTTAAGAGTAATACCTTCTCAAATAGAGATGCTTGAGCAGATAAATATAATATATTTTAACGGTCTAGTTATGCACAATCTCATGAAGTGGTATAATAATGTAGATGAAACTTACATGATGTATGAATCACACCATATAGTGATATTCTTATTCTTCTTCTTATTCTCATCTTATTCACATGATGTATGAATCACACCAATTATCCCTTATTATTCTTATCCTCACTTCTCTCCTTGATTCTCAAGAGCTTATGATGAGATCATAAAGAGTCAGTGAAAGTGATATCACAAATGCATCAAGAATTGTAATGATCTTTTCCCAGTCAAACATTTATGCGACAAGTGATCCACGACAAATCTATCCTGATCATGTATGGTGATTTTTGAGGATGTTATCTATTATTTTTGGATATTATTTTTTTGGTTATATGCATTATTTTGGGTATTTTCATTGCATCTAATACTTAAAAATGAGTAAGGTTTCTAAGTTGATTTTTTAGAAAAAGTAGAGAAGCAAGCATGACAAATACAATACATTTTGAGCAAGGTAACTAATTTATTTTAGGGTTGTAAAATTATTTGACTTTATAGTCCAAATGGTTATATACAAAGTGAGAAACCCTTATTTTCCAATGAGCTTCATGACCTAGTATGTAAGAAGGCCCATTAAAACGGAAAATGTAAAAAATGAATTGGTTATCGGTCTCTGTATTCCTTTTTCCAATTATCTTTAAAGAAATTCCTGATATGTGACTTCCTGGTAATTTCATTTTCTAGTTTAAATAGTGTTTGGAATATCCATACATCATCACTTTGACTGTAATTTATTTCTTAAATTTCCATGTAATTGTTTACAGTATTGAATTTCAAATTTATCTGAAACTCTCTGTATACTTGTGGCTGAAATTTCTATAAAACTCTACAGTTTTGTTTTTCAAATTTCTTTGAAACTCTCTAAAACATAGCAGTCAAAAATTCTCTGCATATCTTTACATTGTTTAATTTCAAATTCTAAGAAACTCTTTACAACTTTGTAGCTACTTTTTTAAAATATTTGAAATATTTTACTTCAAATTTACCTGAAAATAACTACGACCTTTGAGGCTGATATTTCTCTGAAACTCTTCTCAATATTTAAATTAAAATGTATTTCAAAACTATCTACAGATTTATCGGTGAAATAACTTTAAACATCTTTACAATATTGAATTAAAAATTTCTCCAAAACTCTCTACATCTTCATAGCTGATATTTCTCTAAAACTCTTCAGAGTTTTGAATTTTAAATTTCTCTGAAACTCTTCATATCCTCTTAGCTGAAATTTGTCTACAGTTATTCACCATATTCAATTTAAAATACATATGAAACTTTCTACCATCTTGAATTTAAAAAATTTAAACTCTCTCTCTTTCAAAAGTTTTTTTACACTGGTGAACATTACAATTTTTCTGCAACTTCAGATAGTAGAAAATATTACACGTCTCACAGAAATTTATAAAGCATTAGAGTTGATAGTCATCTGTAATTGTTTTAGAGTACTAAAATTGGAGATCATACTCAAATTTTCTAAAGATTGAATTAAAGTTTTCTATTCAAAATGTATGTAGACCAATTTTTTTAGAAATTATTTTAATGTATTAAAGTTCATAGAACCATTTTGTAAAAACCTTACTGAAACTGAATAAAATAAAATTTTGACATCTTTGAAATATTAAGGAGAAAAATATGAGAACTGTAGCATGGGATTACTGCAGTACTATTTCAAGTTGAAACATCGAGGTCGGAGAAACTTATCTAGGAGAGCCCCAAATGAAGATTGGAAACATAGAATCTTCAGAGACCTGTTAACATCCAAAGGACTAAACGAGAAGTTAAATGTGACCTTGGATAAAACTCAAAGGGAAGAATCGAATATGACCTAATTCTAGAGATCTTCAGGTAATGCTTGAGATGAGAGTGCAAAGAGTACAGTTGAAGCTATAACTTAAATGAGCTATTGTTTGTTTGATAAATAATTTCCAGAGTATTATTAAGTATTTTGGGATGGATCACATCAGAAATTAGGTTGGTTTAGGCATCTCTCAGAATAAAAACAAGGCTGAAACTGACTCATAGTTCTTATTGTTTTCATTTTATTTGTTTTCATCATTTATCTAATTTATTTGAGTCAGGTCGGTAAGGAAAAAAATCAAACTCTAATATATTGGAGCTTGCTGCTAATATGTGATAAATCACAAATAACATGCTAATTATCGTAGTAATTTCATGCAATTTACGTGTTTATTCTCCTAGAAATTATGATAAATCCATGTTATTAAAGCTAAAAATGATTTATTTCACTGTATAATGAAAATATTTTTCTGACATCAATTTAATGAATAAAATAATTTTGAAAGACATAACTATTTATTTATATTTATTTAATTATGTTAAGGGGTTTATTAAATTTTTTAATATCATATTCTGTTTTTTTGGCTTTTCTTGTATTTTATGGAATATTATGAAGTTAAATTCATAAAGAAAATAATTTTATAATTCAGAAAATATAAATTTGAATTTATTTAATTATTTATAATTAATTAATTGAAATTATTTTCTCCTAGATGTTTGTGCCATGCTTGTAATACGCCATAAAATTAGGAGGAGAGAGAAAACCAGATGGCTCAAATTTCTTCAAATTAAAACAATGATATCTAATGATATAGAAGGAATTTTAGGCCGAAATTTTGATGGTAGTTCCAAATTTCCCTCCTCTATCCATTTACCATCTTGGATCTATAAATAGATACCATTGTTGTAAAAAAAGACACCCTCATATTTTCTTCCTAATTATGATTAGCATGGTGATTTGTTCATTCAAAATCTTGTAGGGGCCTGTTCTTGTACTCCAAGAGTGAAGGATTGAAGGAGTGGCATTTAGGTCAAAATACATGAAGAAAAAGCATCATTTGACCTGTGGGGCACGTGACGAAGAGTTTAGTGATCTTTGTCTTTTTCCCACTCATGTCTTTTTTCCTAGGCTATCATCACCGATAGCCTAGGTTTCCACTCTCACACACACCACCTTTTATTGGGTTCTGTAGGCCTTGTTTAGATGAACAGCTCAAAACAATCCGCAACGGAAGACTTTAATAAAATCGCAATTACATCAAGAAAACATTGAAACAAATCACCTCAGCATGGGCCACTTCTGTGATTCCTTTGATCCTCGAACGAGTCACATGGAGCTGCTCATGTGTGCATCCTCTAGAAGTATCCACACAGACCTTGACACATTGAATCTCTTCCTTCATGTTGATGAGCTTTGTTCAACCTCCGTCATTGTCGTTATGTCGTCTCGATCACATTGGGAATAGAGAGGAGCCTTGGGGAGAAGGGAGAAGAAGAGAAAGGCCCTTGAACAACTCTGTCTTGGGTGAATTTCATTCAGGGCCTTACAATATTTATTTTTCATAAGGAGCCCCCAAACTTAAATATATCTTCCAACGCTCAAATACCATTTGCGTATGATCTTCTAGGCCCATGTATCAGTTTATTTAAAGACTCTAGTGGCCCAATAACCTTTATTAGAATTCCAAATTAATTAACTATATCATCATATAGATTAATTAATGTCTGATTGATTTAATAAAATCGACAGCTTGAGTCTCCAACTCGTGGGGTGCCAAGCTACACCTCGTGCTTTAGAAGATAGAAATGACTATGTATCGACGCACTCATGGTTCATGCTCATCATTAGTTACCTAGCACGTATAGTCCCTCATCCACTTGATGCTCATAGGATGACTTAGGCTGTCGTCAATTGTTAAACCCTAGTCAGTCATCCGAGTTAGTACTGATGAGTTTGAAAATCATTGGATAATTTTACTCTGATATTTCACGACCTTGGCCAAGGACTTGATCACATCATCTTCCTTGAGCTATCACCTCTTATTTGGTCAAGGGTTGACGATCTGATTCTTACCTCTCAATCATATTTGTGAACTTCTTGATGCACCCTAACTAAGATTATTTGGAATCCCATGATTAGAGACTCATAGGTCATAGTCAAAGTACAATTTCCCGTCCAATAGACGTCTTTGGTGTCTCATGCCTAAGGACTGATGGAAATATATGTAGTTGGCAAGCCAATCACACATTCCACATCTCGTTCCATGTTCATTAATATAAAATATTCATTATAGTGCATGTGTGATGTGTATAATGATCAAGTCCATGAATACATGGTCTTAGGACTTGATCAAGTCCATGAATACATGATCGGACTTAGTGAATTATGATGAGATCGTAATACGGAGATCACTAGTCTTTAAGCATGTGTTCTAAACATTCCTATTCAAAGGATACACGAGAAGGACATCGAAGTATCCAAATAAAATATCACTATCTAGCGTCATTCATATGATGAGTATGGCCGGTCCCGTAGCCATTAGTGTGGCGACACTAAGGATAGATAGTAGGTGCTTTTTAGTAGAAAGAGTTCACTGAATTGATCCGTACGAATCCCTGAATGGTATTACACCAAACTATCAATCAGGTTGATTCACGTCACAATTGTGTAAGTGGTCCTTAGACATGAGACACCAAAGACGTCTTGTGGACGGAGGGTTGTACTTTGGCGATGGTCAACGAGTCTCTAATCATGGGATTCTAAATGGTCTTAGTTCGGGTACATCAAGAATTTCACGACGACGATTGAGTGGTCAAGATGGGATCGTCCACCCTCGATATAAGAGGTGACATCTCAAGGAAGATGATGCGATGAAGTCCTTGGCCAAGGCAGTGAAATATCAGAGAAGAGTTCTCCAATGATTTCCGAATGTATTAGTACTAACTCTGATGATCGATTAGGGTCTGACAGTTGACCATACCCTAAGTCATCCAAGGAGCGTCAAGTGGATGAGGGATTATACATACACAGTAATCGATGATGAACAGGTTCCATGAGTGAGTCAATACACACTTATTTGTATCTTCTAGGACACGAGGTGTAGCTTGGCACCCCACGTGTCGGAGTCTCGACCTATTGATTGGGTTAAATCGATCCGACGTTAATTAATTTATATGATGATATAGCTAATTAATTTGGAAGGCCAATAAAGGTTATTGGGCCGCTGGAGTCATTAATTAGACTGATACATGGGCCTAGACGGTCACACGCAAATGGTCTTTTGGACATTGGAAGATATACTTAAGTTTTGGGGGTTTTTATAAAAAATACCCACTTAGTATAAATAGGGGAAGGCACTGAACGAAATTCACCCAGGCCAGAATTGTTACTTCCCCTTCTTCTCCACTCTCCCCACACCCCCTCTCCATCCCTGATGTGATCGGGACAACGTAACGACACCGATGGAGAAAGAACGGGGCTCGTCAATGAGAAGGAGGAGATCCGACTTACTGAGGACTGCGTGGATACGTCTAGAGGCGGCACAATTGAGCAGATCGACTTGCCTCGCTCCATGATCCAAGAAACCACGGATGCGATCCATGGAAAGGTACTCGTTTCAATGCTTTTGTTGATGCCGTTACGATTTCACAAAAGTCTTCCGCTGCGTATCGTTTTGTTTTGTTCATTCATGTTAAGAACCCAACAAGGACCACTTGCACAACCATTACGTGAATCATCTTGATTAAAAGTTTGGCATAATACCATTAAGGGATGCGTACTTATCAATTTAGTGAACTCTTTCCACTAAAGAGCACCCACTATCTATCGTTTGTGTCTCCACACTAATGGCTATGATAACAACTATAATCATCATATGAGTGAGGCTAGATAGTGCTATTATATTTGAATACTTTGATGTCCTTCTCATGTATCATTTGAATATGAATATTTAGAAAATATGCTTAAACACAAGTGATCTCTGTATTATGATCTCCTCATAATTCACTAAGTCTGATCATCTATTCTTGGACTTTATTAGAAGCATCACATGTGCACTATAATGAATATGTTCTATTAATGAACATGGAATGATATACATAATGTGTGATTGGCTTGGCAGTCACATATATTTCCATCACCTTCAACTCTGCCAGTCGTCAACGTGTATAATGAATATGTTCTATTAGTTGTCATCACATAACCCCACTTTGGTGTTCGTCGGTGCCTATTCATCATCATCTCTCTTGAAAACAGCATAATATTTCTTTCATTTGGTCCACTCCACTCACGTCCATCTCTTTCTACTACCACTCATCGCTCCCAAAGTGCAAGATAAGGTATTTTAAAATGTATATTTATTAGTGATTTTCTTTTATGATGTCATTTTAAAATTCTCAGAATTATTCTATAAAATCTGAATAATTTAGGTTAAATTGGACTCGTATTTTATGATCTTCATATACTTTTTTAATTTTTTTACTTGTCTCTTTCTATTTGACTTTTTTAAAAAATAAATATAAAAATACTAAAAATAGAAATCAAGATAAAATTCACTTATTTAATACTTGATCTTTGTGGATTCAATCTTTACTTGCTCTATGCTATGTAAAATTATAAATATTGTCGTGTAAACCAAAAGCCTTGAATGGCATATTTAACCTTAATTTATGGTTCATCAATATGTGGCTCCCTATTAAGTATTAAGTAAATGTGTTCATAAATTATGAAATTTATACATTCCATTTTTGGCAAATATGTTAAAAAATAGGAAATTATTCAGTAGAAACTCAGGCTCTAAAATAATGGAACTAGAACACAAAGAGAAATATTATGATATGTAAGAGACATTCTAAAAAAATATGCTTTCCTCGTCCTTCGATTTGGATACAATCATCATTCAGGCTATTTTTTGACATATTTTTTTAAATAGTATATTGATCTTACAAAATAATGTTGAAATTTTTTTTTATATCATTTGATAGCAGTTTACCTGTATAATTCTAAATATTTATTAATAAAAATACTTGAATTGTTAATTATTTTACTACCTCAAATTAAGATAGACTAAAGACATAGCTGACAAAAAGTAGATTCATGTGACTCCGTTAGCTTTCTTCATAAATGATCTCCATACGAGTGTTCAAAATTTGGGGTTTTGGTTTATTAGAGTATAATATGAAGTTAAGATAAAACTATAATATAATGAAGAAAAAATAATTTCATGCGACTTGGTTAGCTTTCTGCGTATGTCAGGATCCATAAACAAGTGTGAGGAATATAGGCTTTTGGTCTCTATAATAGATGCAAGAAATGCAAAATCATTTATGACATTAGGCAACTAGTTTTCTGAATTATTTATAAATTGAATCATACATCAATCTGACCGGTGCAAATCATATCTGATTCATTAATTATCTTGTAGCTATTTTTTTACAGGAACAAACATTCTCTCATATTAAAATGGTAGTCAACCCGTAATTGATAATCATTCAATCGTTGGAACCCGGTATTACATTGGATCTTGGTTTGTCAGAATCTGAATCATAAATTTCAGTTTATCCCAGATGTAGATACCCACTGGGTTGGTAAGTTTTGACAATATAATCCGATACTGTACGGATCAAATATTATCGTTGAAACCCAGTATTACATTGGATCTTGGTTTGTCAGAACATGAAGCATACATTTCAGTTTATTCCAGAGGTAGATACTCACTGGGTTGGTAACTTTGGACAATATAATCCGATACTGTACGGATCAAATATTATCGTTGAAACCCAGTATTACATTGGATCTTGGTTTGTCAGAACCTGAACCATAAATTTCAGTTTATCCCTGATGAAGATACTCACTGGGTTGGTAAGTTTTGGCAATATAACCTGATACTGTAAGGATTGAATATTATACTGCATGGCGCCGGAAAAATTCAGCAGACGATTCAGGAGTCTATTTTCCTCCTCAGAAGCCTCAAATTTAAATTAAAAAGTATAAGTTTATGATCCTCGGAACGATCAAACAGGGGAGGCGATCTCGCTGCCTCCATTGATGGCCAGGAGGAGATCTGAGAAGGCTTCATAAAATCATGGCCATGCTTGTCCATTCTCCTCTCTACCCAGAAAGAAAATGCGCATCAAAAGGCTTCTGTTCTTCTGTATATGCGTCTCCATTCTCCTTACTCTTTTCATCCTCTTCCCTCCTCTCAAAACCAGATCTTCTTCTTCTTCTTCTTATTCTTCTCCTCCTCTGCGACAATACCCAGCGAGATTCGCCTATCTGATATCGTTATCCAAAGGAGATGTCAACCAAGCCAAGAGACTTGTTTATGCGATTTACCATCCGGGCAATCACTATCTTCTTCATCTTGATGCGGAGGCATCAGACGGCGAGCATGAAGATCTAACGCAATTCATCGCCGTTGAATCCGTGTTCCGAGAGGTGGGCAACGTCTGGATTGTGAAGAAATCTAATATTGTTACTTACAGAGGGCCGACGATGCTGGCTAATACGCTGCACGCCATGGCTATGCTCTTGAAGGCCTGCGATTGGGACTGGTTCGTGAATTTGAGCGCTGCAGATT
Organism: Wolffia australiana; assembly: GCF_029677425.1. NCBI lineage: Eukaryota > Viridiplantae > Streptophyta > Magnoliopsida > Alismatales > Araceae > Wolffia > Wolffia australiana. The sequence continues at coordinate 1,279,482 of NC_135838.1, forward strand.
ATCCCATAATCACGCAAGACGGTGAGGGGGGAGAGAAGAATCCGGTTAATTTGCTCTGTTTGGTTGGAATTTTGTGATTGTTTTGAATTACTGTGCAGATCTGATCTGGGATTTCTGTTTTCTAACGAGAGCCAGCCGAGTAATTCGATTAATGTGCTTCAGATTTTAAAAGTTTTTTTGGTTTTGTTGATTTGATCTACGCTTTCTCTTTTCTACCAAGAACAGGCCGATTAATTCGATTAATATGCTTCAAAGTTTCCTATTTTTTTAGTTTTGTTGATCTGATCTACGCTTTCTCTTTTCTACCAAGAACAGGCCGATTAATTCGATTTATAAGCTTCAAATTTTGCAATTTTTTTGGTTTTGTAGATCTGATCCAGGCGTTCTCTTTTCTACCGAGAATAAGCCGATTATTGTGCTACAAAATTGGTTTTTTTTTTGATTTTGTAGATCTGATCTACACTCACTTTTCTACCGACAACAAACCTATCAATTCGCTTAATATACTTCAAATTCTGTATTTTTAAAAAATTCTTTCGGAGATCTGATCGTCGCTCTCTTTTCTACCGAGAACACATCGATTACTCCGCTGAATTTGCTTAAAATGAAGTAAAACTATTATTATTATCGTGCAGATCTGATCTACGCCTTCGCTGCGCTACCGAAAGATCTCAACTTTGTTCATCACACCAGTCACCTGGGTTGGAAGAGGTGGGGATCAAGATCTAGCGTTTTCTCAACTTTTAATTTTGGTTAAAATAAAAATAAAGATTTTTGCAGGAACAAGAGGGCTAAACCTATCGTTATTGATCCGGGACTTTACAGCGACAACAAATCTGACGTTATGTGGCTGCCCATGCAGAGAAGCCTGCCAACATCGTTCAAGCTATTCACTGGTGAGAACCCATCTCGTCTTCATCCTCCCTCTACAAACCCAGATGCTAAAAACCACAACTTTCAGTGATCGTGTCTTCTTGCATTGCATTCTCAAGGGTGAATCAATTACTTAACAGAAGAAATGGAGAACATACCTGAGTCCATTGAACTAGGTTGATCCAGAGGGTTAATTTTTTTGAGTCTACTGGTAGGAACTTGGTTATTCAATCTCTAATGGGGGCTCTCAGAGAAGTTCAACATTAGATTTAACAAGAGAAACTTAATCCTGTTTAGTCTATCCTAAGTCATCACATCACTTTAATTAGGTTAGACTTAGCCTCTACACATTATTTTAAACTCTACCCATAATTTGAACACATAAAGCCCATATTATGAAATCAGTTTGTTGGGTTTATATCATAACTTACTGCATATCACTTTCCTTAAAAAGAAGTTTAAGATTTAGGTTTTTGCAGGATCTGCGTGGACGGTGCTTTCCAGAAGCTTTGCAGAGTATTGCGTGTGGGGATGGGAGAATCTACCAAGGACTCTCCTTCTGTACTTCACCAACTTCATCTCTACTCCTGAGGGCTACTTTCAGACAGTGATCTGCAACTCTAAACTCTTCAAGAACACTACGGTGAATCATGATCTGCGTTATATCACATGGGATAACCCCCCAAAGCAGCATCCTTTGCCGCTGGGTTTGAAGGATTACCGGAGGATGATCATCAGCAGTTCACCGTTTGCAAGAAAGTTCAAGGAGGGTGATCTAGTCTTGGATAGGATAGACAAGGAGATCCTCAAAAGAAACCCTAATAATGCCTTCACTTATGGCGGGTGGTGTGGTGGCAGAATTGGAAGGGTTTGCCGTGGTGGAAATTTGAGGAACAGCTATGGAATGTTGAAGCCCGGGCCTGGTGGGAGGAGGCTGAGGGCTTTGTTGAGGAAAATCACGTTACCCAGTAGCCTTAGGAAGCAGCAGTGCAGGTGAAAAGCAGAAGAAATTTTTTTTTTTTTTGTGGGTGGGATCTGGTGGAAGTTTTATATTTTTCTAACCCTTTCTAGCCGAAAGCTAAACGGTGAAAAAAAGATTTTTTTACTGGGAAGTCTCGGATTCAGATGGATCTGCTCTGATATTAGAGTGAACAAAAACGAGTTACCGTGTCTGGGATATTCAGCAAACTCCAGAGAGATTTTGCTCGATTGGGTGATGTTTTATTGAGTTACTTGTATTTTTTTTGGGTCCGTTAAACGACTTCACTCACTAAACAATAAAAGCTTTTAGAATGAGCACCTTTTGATGGTATACCTTGTTATTACGTCACTCTGCAGCCTCAGGAGGCAGCAATGCAGGTAAAACACAGAAGAAAATAATTATTATTTGTGACTTCTGGCGGAAGTTTTAACTTTTTCTAACCTTTACCTTGCTGGTAAAAAAAGTAGATAATTTTTTAATGGGACGTCTCAGGATCAGATGGATACGCACTAAAGAAATAGCAAAAGGACATGGAGTGATATTCCCTATCTTATATAACAAACTCGCATGAAATTTTGCTATACTGGAGGATATTTAATTGATTACTTTCATTGTCAAACATCCGTTTTTCGTGTCTGTTAAACGACTTCACTCACTATAGTAGCTTTTGGTGCTATACTTTGTAACTTCATCGCTCTTGTAGACTTAGGAGGCAGCAATGCCGGTGAAAAACAGAAGAAACAATTAATACTATTATTCTTTGTAGGCGAGTTCTGTTGAAAATTGTAATATTTTCTAACCCTTACCCAGAGGGTAAAAAAAAAAAAGGAAGTCTCAGATTCTGATGGATATTTAGATAAACTCGACTCAATGGAAACGAATTATCCTGCAAACTAAAGAGAAAATTTGGTAGATACTGGAGGTTGTTTTGTTACTGCACTTGCATTCACATAAAATCTTCTATAAATAGCAGAGTTTGCAGCTAAACTCTTTAGTTTTAAGTGGGTTTCTATTATCTTTTGGAGATGTGCGTCACCGCTATCGCCTTAATTATTGCCGTGTGTTCTGACAGCCACCGATTGTATAGCCGCAGTGTAGCCGCAAATTAGAGGTGGACCAGAGACGCCGCTTGTCTCGTTGTAGAGAGAGAGAGAGCCAGGGGACAACGGGAAATCCGCAACACGAATTTATATATATATATAGAGAGAGAGATAGATAGAGAGAGAGAGAGAGAGTGAGAGAGGGCGAGATAGAGAGAGAAACAGACTGAGGGAGGCGAGATAAAGAGATAAAGAGAGAGAGAGATAAATAGAGATGGATAAAAATAGAGGGAGAGATAAAGAGAACGCGAGATAGAAAGAGATACATATAATAGAGATAGATAAAGATAGAGGGAGAAATAGAGAGAACGCGAGATACATAGATAGCGAGATAGAGAGACACAGAGAGAGAGAGCGAGATAGAGAGAAAAGAGTGAGAGAGGGCGAGATAGAGAGAGAAACAGAGAGAGAGCGAGGTAGAGAGAAACAGTGAGAGAGCGAGATAGAGAGAAAGATAGATTGATATATATAGAGAGAGCGAGAGCGAGACAGAGAGTAGAGAGAGAGAGAGACCGAGATAGAGAGGCAGAGAGATAGGTAGAGAGCGAGATGGAGAGATACAGAGAGATAAAAAGATAGAGAAATGGAGTGATGCAGAGAGAGATAGAGAGAGAGCGAAATGGAGAGATACAGAGAGAGAGCGAGATAGAGAGAGTCGGAGAGAGCCAGATCGAAAGAGACAAAAAGAGAGGGAGATCGAGAGTAAGAGAAAGAGAGAGACAGAGAAAGAGCGAGATCGAGGGAGTCAGAAAGAGAGAGGCAGAGAGTAAACGAGATAGAGAGAGACACAGAGAGAGAGAGAGAGAGCGAGATAGAGAGACAGAGATAGAAAGAAAGACTGAGAGATAGACGAAGAAGATGAAGAAGACGAGGAGGAAGGTGAAGAAGAAGGTTCAAACGTAGCCGCCATTGACGCGGACGACCTGGGCATTCACCCACTCCCCACCATCAGACGCAAGGAAACCCACCAGAGGCGCAACATCCCCGGTCTCCCCCAGCCTCCCCAGCGGCGCCGCGGCCTTCGCCCTCTCCACCATCTCCTCGCTCTTCCCCGCGAAGAACATCTCCGTCGCCACCGGCCCGGGCGCCACGCAATTCGCCGTTATCCCCGTCCCCTTCAACTCCTTCGCCACCACCTTCACCATCGCCTCGACCGCCGCCTTCGACGCGGCATAACTCCCATACCCCGCCGGCAGCGACCCCACCACCGAGCTCGAAAGAACGATAATTCTCCCCCCTCCGCCCCTCGCCAGGCGATTCGCCGCCTCCCTACAGCACAAGAACGCGCCTTTCGCGTTAACTTCCAGGACCCAGTTCCAGGATTCCTCTTCGGTGGCTGCTACCGCGGGGTAGGCCGGGTCGAGCACGCCGGCGGAGTGGACGAGGATGTGGGCCGGCCCGCCGAAGGCCGCCTCGGCGGCGTCGAAGAGGGCCTTCACTTGGGCCGATTGGCGCACGTCGGCGCGCACCGCGATGGCCTTGGAAGGGCCGGCGGAGGAGTTTATCTCGGCGACGAGGGCGTCGGCCGTGGCGCTGGAGGCGCTGAAGGAAGCCACGACGTGGGCGCCCAGCGCGGCTAAGTGGCTCGCGATGGCGCGCCCGATGCCGCGGGAGGCGCCGGTGACGATGGCCACGCGCCCCAGCAGCGGCAGCGAGGAGGAAGAGGAGGAGATGGAGGGCTCTTGAGCTGCCATGGGAGGGGAGCGGCAAGAAGGGATTGGAGTGGGAGGAGGGTGTGTTATATCAGGGCGAGATAGAGAGAGAGAGAGAGAGAGAGAGAGAGAGAGAGAGAGAGAGAGAGAGAGAGAGAGAGAGAGAGAGAGAGAGAGAGAGAGAGAGAGAGAGAGAGAGAGAGAGAGAGAGAGAGAGAGAGAGAGAGAGAGAGAGAGAGACAGACAGACAGACAGACAGACAGACAGAGTAGAGAGAGCGAAATGGAGAGATACAGGGAGATAAAAAGATAGAGAAATGGAGGGATACAGAGAGAGACAGATAGCGAAATGGAGAGATTATATAGAGAGAGCGAGAGTGAGACAGAGAGTAGAGAGAGAGAGAAAGATAGATTGATATATATAGAGAGAGCGAGAACGAGAGAGAGAGAGAGAGACCGAGATAGAGAGGCAGAGAGATAGGTACAGAGCGAAATGGAGAGATACAGAGAGATAAAAAGATAGAGAAATGGAGAGATACAGAGAGAGAGCGAGATAGAGAGAGACAGAGAGAGGCCGAGATAGAGAGAGTCAGAGAGAGAGCGAGATGGAGAGATACAGAGAGATAAAAAGATAGAGAAATGGAGGGATACAGAGAGAGATAGAGATAGAAAGACTGACGATGGCCACGCGCCCCAGCAGCGGCAGCGTGGAGGAAGAGGAGGAGATGGGGGGCTCTTGAGCTGCCATGGGAAGGGAGTGGCTAGAAGGGATTGGAGTGGGAGGGGGTTGAGATATATTCGCCTAGAGTCGAGGGGATGGCAAGCAAACGTGTCACCCGTCGCGTCATTCATCCGTTAAGTCGTTTGTCTCGGAACGACCATGGGAGGGGGTAGAAAGGGGAGTCCCAAGAAGGGATTGGAGTGGGAGGAGGTTAAGTTATATCCACCTAGAGTTTAGGGGATGGCAAGCAAACATCATCGGTCATGTCATTCGTCAAATCGTTCGTTGGGGAAGGAGAGGGCCAAGAAGGGATTGGCGTGGGAGGAGGTTGTGTTATATCCACCTAAAATTTGGTGAACGACGACGAAATGTCATCTGTCACGTCATTCATCAAGTCGTTTGTCCTAGAACCGCTATGGGAGGGGGATGGAAAGGGGAGTGGCAAGGGGGAATTGGCGTGGAAGGAGGTTGTGTTATATCCACCTAGAGCTTAGGGGATGGCAAGCAAACGTCATCCGTCACGTCATTCATCGTGTCCTTCGTTGAGTCATTCATCCAGTCATTCGTCTTAGCCGCTATGGGAGGGGGTGGAAAGGGAAGAGGCAAGAAGGGATTGGCGTGGAAGGAGGTTGTGTTATATCCACCTAGAATTCGGGGAACGATGACCGAATGTCATCCATCACGTCATTCGTCAAGTCGTTCATCTTAGAACCGCTATGGGAGGGAGTGGAAAGGGGAGTTTGCAAGAAGGGATTGGTGTGGGAAGAGGTTGTGTTATATCCGCCTAGAATTTGGGGTAGACTTTGGGGAATGACAAGTAGATGTCATCCATCACGTCATTCGTCAAGTCATTTATCAAATTGTTTGTCTTAGAACCACCATGGGAGGGGGTGGAAAGGGGAGGGGCAAGAAGGGATGGCCTAGGAGGAGGTTGAATTACATCCACTCAATTGGGGAAAAGCAAACGTCATCTGTCCTGTCATTTGATACCTTTTACGGCTATCGCCGGCGGCGGTGGCGGCGCGGACTGGATGAGCTGGTGGTCCTTGTGTGGCCCTTATAGGACTGGCCTTAGTGGGTCACCCCACTAAGGTTCAGCCCAATTCGGTTAAGTCAAGACTTAGCCAAACGAGCTAAGCCCTAATGGGCTTGACCTAATATGGCTAGGACTCAGTCAATTTGACTAAGTCCTTCACTCTCCACTTTTTTTGCCCTAAATGATGGAATTGAAACAAGAGCTTTTTTTTGAAATTTGAAAGGAATATTGAATGATGATCTAGAGAGATACTGGAATGGATTTAGAGAGATAAAGAAATGTTTTAGAGAGAGAAAATGATTGAAATGAAGAGATAGAGAGAGAAAATGAAGAGAGTGTAGAAGAAGTTTGAGATGGAATTTGAAAGCAAAAATGAAGGATGATTTTGATGAAATTTGGAGAGGATGAACTAGGGATATAAATGAAGATCTAGAGAGAATTAAATGATTCTAGAGAGAGAAAGTTGGGAAAACTTGTATTTAGAGTGAGAAAATGATGGATTTTAATGATAAATGGATGGATGATGATGTGAAAATGAAAGTCTAGGTTCCTAAAACCTCAATGCAAGTCTAGTGAGCCCTCAATGCTTCCTCTCAAGTCTGGATTCTTATATTTTGCCAGGATCAGACATTTTTCAATGCAAACAAGAGACGAGATTGAATGAAAACTTCAAAAAACTTACATTAAGCAGGTTGAACAACCTGGATTTTGAAATATGCCTTGTCCTGCTGGCCAGCCACTTTCTAGAGCACGTCCAGAATGAGAGAAAATGAGGGAGAAAAGATTATTTATAGATTGGAAGAATTACTAAAATACCCCTTTGGGTATTTTCTATTTTCTTTTCTTGCCATTTTTGCCTCTTTTTCTCCATGGGTGAGAGTTTCCCCTTGTAATCTTCAACTTCTTTCTTTGTAAGGCTTTTGAGAGCCCAATGGACAGGTCAGGTAGTGGCCCATCTTCCTCTGATTTCTCATTTGAGGGCCCCAAACACCCTTTTTCTCCTTTCAAGCTCCCTTTTGAGAATCACTAAACTCTCAAAAATTCTCCAACTCTTGAAGAATTGTATCTTCTTATTCCTGTGAATTTCTGCACATGTGAAACTCATCAGTACTAAAACTGCTTGACTTCAAAGAAGTCAAGGAGTTTAGTAAAAAATAACTATTATGTGCAAAAATTAGAATTTATAGCTTATGCATAAATATTTAGTTGATTCAAATAATAACATCATAAATTCTAAATTAATAATACCATAATCATTTAAAATATATCTAAATATGCATTAAGTAATCATGTTATCATCATTCATCCCAAAGCCTTGTGACATGGTGGTGATGGATAATGTTATAGAGCCTAGTGACGGTGAGGGATGCGGTTATGAAATATTGTTGACAGGTGACGTGACAGTCACGAGTGACCTGACACTACAAATGTAGTGCCTAGACTTTAGGGAACAACGAACATCATCTGCATAATTTAGGGATGGAAAGGTGAGCGGCAAACATCATCTGTCGTGTTATTCATCTTCGAGCCGAGTGACATAACAGTGATGGATGATATGGTGGAGGAGTGATGGTCCTCAATTACACTAGCGAGTCTTGCGATTGTGATGGATGCCATTATAAAATATTGGTAATGGTTGTCATATTTTTGTTATATGTGCATCTATCATTAATATAATTTTCCCCCAAATTTATAGTGCATAAACCTTTGATAAGAAAATATCACTAGATGTCTTGCTTGGGTAATAGGTTCTCTCATTATGGTACAGAAATTACTGGGGCAACTGAACTGGGTTGTTCATTAAAAAACAAAGTATATGTAAATTTAAGATATCCTATCATAGTTTTAAATGCAAATATATAAAACTTTTACCTCTTTAAAATTAGGTAAACAATGTTGAACATACTTTGTGAAGATTTATCTATAAATAGGGTGCTTGTTTGGAAATATATTTTTTTAAAGGAATCAAACCTTACTAATTTAAATGAGTTATCTTAAAGTGAAAAAATATTAATTCAGACTAGGATAATCTAATCTTGATTTGTTTCTTAAGTAAATTCTACTTACATTTGATAAATTTATTTTTATAAATAACTTTAGGACAATGTAATGTGAGTTAAAAACTAGTTATTGATTGGATAATTTAGATGCATGTGAATATTTTTAAACTTAATGAGAATTAAACTTTTAAAATGATAATATAAAGAAGGCCATTGTTTCCAAAATGCCATCTGTTTGAGGCTCCCATGTTCCCCCTATTCCGGTGATAAATCTAAAGAAGTCAGGTGATAAATGCATTAAAGCAAACAATTATGAAAAAATGACCACTTGTGAGATATGAATCGAAATCCTTAGATAAAAAGGCGATTAGTCATTACTTATCCTTAGGGCTACCCCTTATAAAACATGGAGACCCAATCTTATTCTTTGTTGTGTGGTGGGCTAGTCATAGTGTCAAATGGAAATATAGGTGATAAGCCAAAAATAGGGGTGTCAAATGGAAAAATAGTTATTCTTTATCCCTTGTCGTTGTCAATTTCAGCTTATACAATAAAATTTATAAAACCTTAACTTAAGATGTATAGAGATAAGTAAAGGCATTGTCCAAGGGAAGCTAGTAAGGAATTCAATTTGATGATTTTCTAGATAATCCAACCCTAATTAGAGTTAATTTGATCTTCAACGAAGATCAAATCAACCTAATTAGACAAGGAGGTTAGAGAGGGAGGTAGAAGAGATGAGAGGAGTAGAAGAAATAAGGGGCTCTAAGTTGAATTAATTGATCCAATTGAAAGGATCAAAGAATTCAATGAGAGAGATTAAGAATAAAATTTTGATTTGTTTTGGTTGGTTCTGTAAGTTTGATAATGCAAGAATAACTACTCTATTGGATAATAAAATGGGAAACCTAATCTCCTAGAAAGTTAACCCTTTTTTATAAGTTTTTTTTATTATAGTTTTCTTGATATGCACTTGGAATCGCTAGGTAAATCTTTCAATTTCTCCTCTTAATCCTAGTCAAGGCTTGTACATGCCGCTCAAGCCAAGCGATTTAGAAGTTCAGACAAGGATCAAGAAGAACAATTAAGAAATTCAACTAACAACATCCAAAATACACCAAAATTTCAAATACAACGAAGGAAAAAATACCAAACAAGTTGATCCAATCTGGAGCTCCTCTCTGTCTTGCAGCTGTGATAGAGCACCATCCAGAATGACCCCCTCCTCTCGAAATTCGGCTTTTATACTTAGGTTAAATGGTAAAAAAATCATCTCAATTGCACTTCAGGATCAAAAGTTATTAATAAATGCATTTAAACCAATTTTAGCCATTGGATTTAAATTCATTTATTTATTAATTTCTTTCAATAAAAAAATCATTTCAATTGCACTTCAGGATCAAAAGTTATTAATAAATGAATTTAAACCAATTTTAGCCATTGGATTTAAATTCATTTATTTATTATTTTTTTTCTTAACACGCCATGATGTGTTAGATGCAGATTGGCTGGCAAAATTTTGAATCTATTTTTGGGTTTGATTGCTGAGCGCCACGTACCCCCTGGAAAAAAAATAAAAACAAAGAGAAAAGATTAAAAAAAAATTCAAGTGGTACATATGATATGCATCTACGCGTGCGTTCTTCAACGCACGGGCGAGTACAAAGATGCCACATCACCGCCCGTGCCTGCGCATTGTATGCGCCACGCGGGCGGTGAACTTACCTCCCGGTGGCCTCCCTCATCAAGCGTCGTTGGATTCTCATCCGACGGCCGAGATGAGGCCACGTCGATTGCCCGAATATCTCTCCGGTGGTTTTGCATTAAAGTTCATCTTAAAAATAGAAAATTTCCGCCTGACACCGCCCAAAAATAATTGTGTATATGTCCCTTCCGCATTCTCTCTCCTCTGAATTTTCCTGAAATCACAAAAATGTCAAGCCAATTTTCAATTAAATCCCTGCCACTTTTACATAATGTGTCTATGCCATTGAAGAGCTGTTTCTAGGGATATAATTGCAACTCGTAATTACGAAAAGCCCCTGGAACCGTAAAAATTGCTTTAAAACTCGTTTTCTCCTTATAAATATATTATTTTCCTCTTTAAAAATTTATTTCACACTTAAAAAAATCCCAAAAATCCAATTAAATCCTAAAAAAATCCCATAAAATTCCATAAAATTCTATAAAATTCAGTAATTCATCCCCTTAATAATTAACCTGAAAATTAAATTTTAAACCTGCCATTTTCAATTCAAAATAATTATTTCAAGATCAAATATATCCCTTAAAATTCATAAAATTAACAGAAAATTAGGGAAAAATCAGAATTCACTTGAAAACATTATTTTCATGTAAATATATGATAACAATCCCTTTTAATCTTGTTAAATGCATAAAATGGTGCTAAATTACTTGAAATAAAGACCGAAATTAGGGTGTTATCAATAGGTGAGCGATAGCCAATCACAAATTAGATATCTTGTTCCATGCTTATTAAATAATATATTCATTATACTACACATGTGATACTGATAATGAAGTCCTTGAAAACATGATTGGACTTAGTTAATAATGATGAGATCATAATATGGAGATCACTAGTCTTTAAGCATGTGTTATATATATTCATATTCAAAGGATACCTAGGGCAGACTATCCCATCTTGACCACTCAATCGTCTTTGTAAACTTCTTGATGTACCCGACCTAAAACTATTTAGAATCCTATGATCAAAAATTAATTTAATGAACACATCAATACTAACTTAGATGCCCAATTAGTATTTGAAAGTTGACCATTCTTTAGGTAATCCTAGGATTGTCTTGTGGATGAGGGATTATATCTACTCGGTAACTGATGACAAACATGTTCCATAAGTGAATTGATACACACTCCTACGTATCTTTTAGAGCATGAGGTGTAGTTTGGCATCCCATGGGCTGGAGATCTGACCAATCAAATGTGTTAAATCAATATGACATTAATTAAATATTTTGGAAGTCCAATAAAGGTTTTTGGGCCAATGGAATCATTTACTAGACTGATACATGAGCCTTGAGGGTCACAAACAAATTATCTTTTGAACGCCAGAAGATATACTTTATATTTGGGGATTTCTATGAAAATACCCACTTAGTGTAAATTGGGGAAGTCACTGAACAAAATTCACCCAGGAAAAAATTGTTCGATGGCCTTCTCCTTCTTCTTCTCCCTTCTCCCGTAAGCTCTCCTCCATTCCCAATGTGAACGAAATGATGTAAAATGATGACAAAGCATGAACGGAGCTCATCAAGTCAGAGGAGGAGATTCAACATGCTGAGGATTGTGTGAATACTTCTAGAGGCTTCACACATGAGAAGCTCTATATGACTTGTTTGAGTGATTGATAGAGTCAAGGATAATGGAGAGGACGAGGATTACGAAGGCGTAGGAGCTGCCATGATGGTAAGAAGCCTGGTCTCGAAGAATGATTGAATCAGAGTGTTGATACTGCTAATGAAGAGCAGGGTCTAAACAACCTTCACCTTGTCGTCCTGCGTCCATCAGATCAAAGACTAGTGAGAGATTCGCCATGGAAACCTCCCCTCTCCTTGGTCATGAAGGCATTGTTAATAAAGTTATCTAATGAGTATTGACTCATGATTGAGCCATTAATTTCATCTTAAAGTTTACAATGGGCCTTGCGAAGATGTCTCCAAAAGATGTTAGTGCTACTATTTTTGCTCCTTGTGAGGATAACTTCAGGAGTGGGATCGCACCGACAGTAGACTTTACAAGCATACTTACGTTGCCCAATATTTGTGAAGTGTTTGAAGATTTTTAACCTCGTCATTGCTAGGTGATTTTGTCAAATCCTAACGAGTGTAAGCTTTCATGTCATCCTTGCTAGAATCCACACGTGACCTCTTGAAATCAATAAAACATATTTTTTTAAAAAATAAAGAGACATAATAGCTGAAAAGTGGAGAGTTTATCATCACCACATTACGCCCACCATGCATTAAATAGGGCAATAGGGTTCCCATTTCATAAACTAAAATTTTTTCTTCTTATCTGTTTCCTATGCTGTGCCCTTTTTTTTTATATTGGCAAAAACACCATGCCGAGTATGTCCAACCTAGCGGTTATGCCCATACACAGATCCAGCCGTGCCATGGATGCCACCAAGGGGGGTTATATATATAAAGTGGATTATTTATCAACATTTTTAGGCGAAGAGCGAGCATAAATATCTCAATTACATTCAGATCCCACTCGTCCACGCCCATGTGCAGGAAAGGGAAAAGATACATAACTTATACTTGGCAAGTGATCTGAGAAGGTCGCTCGTGCCGGCGTGTCTCTAGAACCCCTCGCGGCGGTGATGATGCATGGAGTGTGTGGAGCTCTCCCCGCTATCGAGAAGTGTCATCAATGAGGTGCGTGGCGGGGACATCAGTAAAGGGGGAGAGCGAGCGCTCCACCTCCTGCGCTTCTTGCAAGATGCCAATCACGGAGGCAAATTTTCAGGAGATGTACGCATGTCAGCAAGAGTATGGGGAACCGGCATAGCAGAGGCGATGGGTGGAGTGTAGTCCAACTCGCCATCCGCAAACGTCAACGTTGAGGTGCTTGGCAAATTGGACGATCAGGCGAGAGGGTGAGTTCTCCCGCCGTCATCCCTCCATGCAATCTGCCACTCTCGCGGCCTCTCCTTCGACAGTGTGTGATGCATGTAAAGAGCCGGCAAGCCAAGGCATTCCACGCGGTAGCATCCACGAGCTGCGGAGGGAGTTCCTACCAAGAAAAGAAAAAGGAGGTAGGGGTACGTGTGTATATCGTGTGGTTGGCAAGAGCATCTACTGACTAATTTCCCTCACGTAGCTGGTGAGGAACACTAGTTGTGCGAGGGCGGCACCTCATGATGTCCTGCCAGACCCGCTGAAGCCACCACTAGGAGCATTTACCTGCACGAAGCATGTCAACTAATACCTGTAATTCTACGACGATATTGTGAAGGTTTTGTTCCTCACAGAGGAGTTAACCATCACTTATCGCCATAACCTTGGCTATTGTATTAGTCCGAATGTCATAGAAGGACGAAAAAGCAAAGATAGTACTCCATGTATGGTCACAGAGGATACTGCCCCCTCCAGCTAGACCAGGATTCCCTTTGGCTGCACCATCCACATTTAGCTTGAGGGTGCCGATTGGCGGTGGATGCAAATGAACAATTTGTAGCCAAATGCGGGTAGGGGCAAGGGTCACCTAGATGCCCCAAGAGTGAAGGAGGTCACATGCGAGGGCTGAGCTGTGGGCACGAGGAGGTATATGATGGTGGATGCACCGTATCCATAGCTTGACTCGTTGCATGATATCCAAGGTGCGCATGGGAGTACCTGCAAAACAAGAGGAATTTCACCCTTTCCATATCTCCCATAATAAGTAGGCTATGGTGAGTGTGGAGGAAGGGGCTATGTTTAGAGCGTGTTGGTGAGAGATACATCTTGCCAAAACACTCTAACAATGTGAGAATAGGGGAGGTACCGAGGAGTGGACACCAATGATGTGTAATTTGGCGCCAACAGTTTACGGCTGTCTCACTATGGAAGAAGAGGTGCTCCATAGTCTCCGCTTGCGGAGATGTGATGCTGCCCCAATTTAGATCTCAATGGAGAAGAGAAAATCCATCCCTTTATACTAGTTTCCATTATGCGTCAAGTAAAGTACATTTTCTAAGAGCTGATGACATCATCGTATCAATAACTATTTTCTTCTCAAGGCACCCGTGTAGCATTTTATAAGTAGAGTTCCACATAGTAGGGCAATCTAACGGGATCCTCCTCATGTTTGTCATATTTGACTATCTGCAATATGAAAAATACTTCACCTCTTGCATCGTTGATCCTTTTATTACGTTGACTACTTCTCATAGGCGTGGAATGTCCCCCAAGGAAATAGCACAAGGAGGATCAGACTCATATGTATCCAAGACACCATCAAGGTTTGTGAGGTCCACTTCATCAATGAAAGTTGACTCAGGCCCATCTTTGACGACATGTAGCGCCTTCAATCTGGCTTCCATAACTAAGTTAATCACATGCGCAATGCATGTCTCTTTGCAATGAAATAGGCGTCCACTGCGCAACTCCCATTCTAATATCGCCATCATTGTTGCATTGTTTGAAGCATTATCTGTAATAGCGCATATCTTTGCACTCAATTTAAATTCTGCAAGAACCTCCAACACAAACTCGCTTAAGCACTCCCTAGTGTGTGATCGCTCTAGCTGGCATATAGAAATGACATATTCACACAATTTTCATTACGTGTCTACCCACTGAACTGTGAGACCTATGAATGAGATTCAATTCACAAAATTCTAAAATCTAGAGTGATGGCCACTCTATCAACACTATCCAATTGATCACATATGTCGCTATTCAACTCAATATAAAGCTTGAAAGCTTTTTTCGTGACAACCCTTGTTGATGGAATGGATATCTCCTCCTGAGCGATGTCTCGAAGCACTCGTATGAAGTATTTCTTACATACAATGTTCCACAGTGAGGCCGACTGACAAATGAAACATACAAGCTCTTCTTTTGTCGTCTCCAACGTGAGACCAATGAAGTACATATTTTCTTTCACTTTTTGGTCAAAGATGTTTGCCACCTATGGTTGGTTAGGAGAGTTGCCTTCTCGTGCCTTCAGCTCATTATACTTTTTATGGTACACATTTTGCAAATGTCGCCATAGGACCGTGTTGCAACTATACTTATTTTTCTCTACTGTCACAACAAGACCCAAATTATGTGTCGCCAGATATTGCATGTGAAAACCTTTAGCGCGACCTTTGTGAAGTGTATCCGTGCAACACATTCATTCTTTCTCTTTTTCTTCTTTTTTTTTTGGCCAACACTCCCTTTGGACGATGTAGAGCTTTCATGAGCACCAGAAACATGAGAGAGAGGACCTCTAGGCATCCTAAATTACAATTGCAAATATAAACTTATCTGATAATTCATTCAATTTCATACTATTTTGAGACCAAGTATGAAGTGCAACTATAATGTAGAAATGTTAAAGCAAAGTCGTACAGAGATGTTAAATCCACAAATGACAGAAGCACAATGATAAATAAAGATAAGAGATTCTTCGTCTTCAGAATAAAATCTCATCGACCTGTTTTTTTCCTGTACTTGATAGATATAGAAGTGAAATAAAAGAAATATATGACAATAACTAACAAAAAGATTCTTTCATTCAGATGAGAATCACATCAGTATCTCATTTTTCACATATCTACGCACCTTATAAAATACCTCCAAGGCAAAATCAGGAATTGCTCCTAGAGTTATGGTGAAGAAAGGAAACTCAGCGGAGAAATTTAAAATGAATATGCAAAGTCAACAGTCCAGATGCTGAAAAAACAGAATGACATCATCACAATGATAAATAACAAAAAGAGATCTCATTATTAGGAGAACCAAAGGATTACAGTTAGATAAGCTCTTGGTAAGGAGCTTGTGTTTGTGCATGCACTAATGTCCTAGTAATTTTTCAAAGATGGAATCAGCTAATTAGACGATAAAAATATTCGAAGCTGCAAGTTTAACTCTTGAGCCAATCAAGTGAGTGACAACCATAACTTTATATGGTCGGGGAAAAATAACTACTAAGTAGAACTTTGTAGCAAGCCTAGTGCACTACTATCTCTTCAAGGAAGAGACCGTAGCCAATATCCACTCTCGCCTAAATTACTCAATCCACTTGGCAAAAGTACTCAGAATATAATAATTAAAAATATAATGTGTACTTTAAATCACTGGAAATCCAAAATTCTTGAAAACCAAAAATGCAATAAAACGTCCCCCGATTCCCCTACATGCTAAATATTAAAGAAATAAGTAGGATTACATTCCATAGAGAGAAGATTGCCTGGAGGAAATGTTCTAACAATTCTTAATGAAAAATCAGCAAGAGTGAGGCTGAAACTGTGGTTAAGAACATATCGTACTCAGCATAAAATCACAAAATGTAGCAGTACAGATATAACATAGCACAATTTAAATCAGTTAAATCCAACAGATAATACATGAAAAAATATTGGTATAAAAAAGAAGTTGCTGGATTATGTTAGACAATGTAAATAAATAAAGAACTTGGACTACATGCCCAAGAGAGAGGATCCACAAGGCTACAAGTTAATCATTTTTTTCTTAAAAAAACAAGTTAAACATTTTTAAATGAAACATCGGGAAGAGTGTGGCTTGGAACTATGGGTCAGGGAAAATAAAACCCGGAATAAAATTCATAATCACATACCAAAACACAGTTTAAATCTATGGTTACTCAACACGCTAAATAAGAAAGAAAGAACTAGAACTACATGTCCAAGAAAGGTCCACTAAGTGACATGCATAACATTTTTTGAATGAAAAATTGGCAGTTAGTATACTTGAAACTGAAGGTAAGAGTGGATAATATTCAGAATAAAATCATTAAAAATATAGATAAAAATATAGCAACCCATAGTTTCAGTCAATAAAAATCCAAGAGGTATGATTACAGGGAAAAAATCGGTAGAGGTCCACAGATTCCTCTACAAATTAAGAAACTAAGGAAGATATATTTAGAATAATACAAAACTAAGGAAGATGACTTTACAAGAGAGCTACTACTACATGCTCAAGAGAGAAGATCTACAGAGTTTTAATTATTAAATTATCAGGCATAAATTCACTAAAATAAGAAGGAAATATATAACAAATGCAGTTCAATTCGCAAAAACTCCAAGAAATATACCAACAAACAAATTGGTTCAAAGACATCCCTAGATTACCGTTTAGGTTAAGTAACAAAGAAATAGGATACTCAAGAGAGAAGATCTACAAGGTAACAGGTTTCACATTTTCCTGATAAAACATACCCAAAGGAGGGGGAAAATCAAGGAATCTCCATGGTTTTTCATCCCCAATACATGAACCAAAGAAAAGGCAGAAATGCACGTGATAACCGAGCGATAATCATGAGAAAAATCCCTTTCGTGATGTCCAGAAGAAGAACCGAATGACAGTAATCATCATTCGTAGGTTGAATAATTCTGCTGTTGGAAAGACAATATATACAATCTAGTTCAAGAAATTACTGAGACATCAACCCAGTCAGGTGCTCCACATATGGTAGAAGTGGCTGGGCACATTAAATACTGAACTGGAGTTAGTATGTTGAACTCATATTGACCAAGAGACAACCCAGCATTGGCCAGAAGTAGCTGTGAATCTAACCACAGCATAGACCATGGGGGAGGAAGAGATACAGAACAGGATGCTAGAGAAGAAAAGCTGATAAAACTAAGTGGGTAGTGGGATATACAGAGACAACAAAAAGGCCATCGCCAAGGTTTCAGGATGGCTCCTCTCACTGCATTCAGAAAGGAAGGATTGTTGAGTTCATGTCCTTATGGGTCCGTACAAGAAATTGTGGTAAATAATAATGATTTTGGCTTTCTTATATACTACTACCATTATTCCAAGTAATTTGACAGCAATATATTACAGAAAATAATTTGAGAAAATAGAATTAGTTACGACAATGAAATCACGCTACTCGTCAAAACAGAGAGAAAACAAAAAGAAGATAAAGAATTAGGCCGTCGAAACTATTCGTGAAGAATGTTGTACTAAAAGAATGATAACTGAATTACATGAAAAGGTAGAATATAGGTTACACTTTTATTTCCATCTATCAAATGAATGATATGCACTTTCACATTGGATTTTAATATCAATAAATCATCATCTCTCTCATTTTCTGATGACAGAAAGATCTGAATTGTGTATGGTATGAACATGAACTAAAATCAAAAAGAAAAAATGTACCAACAACCTTATAAGTCCAATAAATTTCCGCTTCCTATTTCTGCCTCTGCTATGCTCCTCATCCAATCCGGCGGCTGGAGCAGCAAGACTGACTGTTGAACACAGTAGAGACTAGAGAGGCAGAGAGAGGGGGGTCTGGGAGAGCGACAAGGGAGTAGGGAGAGGGAAAAAATCGTGTAGAATCTTTTTTAAAAACATGTCTAAGAAATTTGCACAACTCACAATCCAAACCGCTCACGAGTCTCTGAGATGTTCTGTGTGAATTCTTTTTTGTTCTGTTCAGATAACTGAACAAACAAACAATTCGCACAAATTCGCACAAAGAGAACAGAACACACATGTCTACTTCTATGCATTCTGCTAACATTTCTGCTTCCGTGACCTAATAGCTCTGACCAATTCTTGCACGTGGAAAATAACAACACCCAAAATGAGATCTAGATTTTTTACTGCATGCTCATTACATCGTTTTGAGCCTTGTACGTAAGATCACTGTGTTCTAGGTGTGGCACCTTGATTAGAAGAGCTTACCAGTAGGACCATAGGTATGATGCACAGAGACCTCATGGTATCTTTGGCAATAGCTTTCGAGACATAGTTAATGTGGTAAGGAATTCAAGTTTATGTCCTCTAACTAGTGGATAATAATTTCCATCATTACCTTGTCATGGATAGCATTATTTGTTTTATAAAAAACAATCTTCAACTGATAATGCTAAGGAAAAGGATCATGTAAGAAAAAGATGAGAATGTAATTTAATTGTCTCAAACTTTGAGGGAAGGTCGTAGTCTTTTACTGTGTGAAGCACAAAATCAGCTATGTCTGCACCATTGTGCTTAGAACACGTGCTTGAGTGGGAAGAACTTACCTCGAGCCTGGAACCCTTATACCAACAATAACACTATTGACTTCTAGTGGCCTCTCCACCTCCCCCCCTCAACCTCGAAAGGTACAGTGATGCTCAATAGTCTGGAATTATTTTTGGCACTCCATTAATCCACTATTAATAACACTTTTTGAAATTTTTTGATGACATGTTGAAGATGTTATAATGACAATTAAACATACTATCTTAGTCCAAATGGGAATGCTGAACCCTATGAAGGAGCCCACGGCATTGGGTGAGACTCCTATTCTATGCTATGTTTAGTTTGCCTTAAATAAAATCCACATTAAATGGACCTTAAATAGGCCAAAAACCCTTATACCAACAATAACATTAAAAACCCTTATACCAACAACAACATTAAAAACCTTATACCAACAATAAACTAAGACGGTGGAGAAAGTTTTCTTAGCAACCGTCCGTATCGCTTCTAGCGCCTTACTGTCTCCGAGAAGCTGCTTCAGCGCTTCCCATAGCTCTTATTTCCCGTCAAACTGCATCAGAGCTCTTCTCACACAAGTAATGGCCAGAGAGGTACAACGAGAGAGCGAGAGAGAGAGAGAGGGAGAGAGGGCAGTAGACTACACTTGTACAATACAAAATGGGTTTAAATATGCGTTGAAAAAATAGCCGTTAGCTTAACAAGTGTTAGATTAAGAAGTTGTTGTTGTGTGTATTTGCTTAAGCTGTGTTAGGTAAAAAAACTAGTCGTTGTGTGCATTTGCTTAACCTGTGTTAGGGTAAAAAATAGCCGTTGAAATTTTATGCTAATTACAGGCATGTCAAATCTACTAATAAAAAATAGGCAACGCTTGGGGTCCAGTTGGGCTTTGAGGCTGCTCGAAATGGGCCGCCCATTAGGGGTCATGCTGGCCCTTCGAGCGGCCCAAACAATGTACTTCCCGAAATGGGCCTTTCTGGCCCTTTGAGACAGGACTGCCAATGGGCCTCTCTCTAGTTTACAAACAACTCAAGTCCAATTTACGAATCATTTAGGTCTCTCTCTCTCCTCTCTCTCTCTCGATCTATCTACCTACTTACTTACCTATTTATTAATCTATTTTTCCCATATTGGAAAATAGGGACTAAAGATTGGCTTAGTGGGTTACGAGTTGTGGGAACAATCTATCAGGTCTTGTAAGTTGGGTAGGGTTTAGTGTAAGCCCCAAAAGTTGGTGGCATTCCTGCACAGGCGCCAACGCTAACTGTTGAGGACATGCCGCCATATTTGGACCGGAATAGGAGATTAAGTTTATAAGCGTGGACACCGCACGCACCACAAGTGGTGACACACGATCCTAATCTTTCAAGCCAATGCTCACTAGGCGCTCGTACTCACTAATGTGCAAATATGGTGGATCGGGGAGGCTACATGTGCAGGCCACGGGCATTGTGCGCACTAGCCGTTGAGGCCATGTGAGTGCAGGCGCTACGCACTGCATGGACGTGGGCACCACATGCTGTGTGGTAGGGCACGAGTGTTGCATGCACAATCAGATGTGATTGTGTGGTTGCGGGGCTAAGCATCGCATGTGTGGGCCATCGGGATGCATTCACCGGCCGCAAGCATAGGGTGGGAGACATTCCACTAAGAGACTAAGGCATAGTGTAGAGGCACTGAGATGGTTGTGGGAGCAGGGTATCTCCGCGGGTAGTGCCATGGCATGCAGTCACCAAGCGTGGTAGTGCCAATGCATACCATACAGTAGAGGTGTCACCACGACCATTTGTGGCATGTGGAGCATCAAGGCTCAGACCGAGCACATGGGTGCGACGGATGGACTTTGGGGCGTGTAGCACGATTGAAAAGTGGATGCACTGAGGACCCTTGCCCACGTGTGTTTGACACCTAGCCTAGGGTCACTACAGGCCCACGCGCAGGCTCCGGCCCTCAAGACACAAGAGCGACACTACCCAATGGCGCACAATGCCCCCTTTCTCGTTACTTGGTATTATCCTTAGTCTTCCCCCATGTGGTGGTTTCAGCCTCTAAAGTAATATTGCCCCTAATAATACATTCCCATTTGATTCTAAGGGCCTAGTCCTACCTTCTCCTTAATCTCCAAGCAATCTAAAGCGTTCCCAAGAGACTTCCACTGCAGAAGCAACGGACGCTTGACATTCATGCCCAAACATGAAGGTCCGCAAATGTTCAATCCAAGCATTGTTCTTAGCTCTAGATTTGATCACATGACATTTAGGTATAGGTTGTTGGGTTCTATGGGCCTTGAGATGGATGAACAATACAAAACGATGCGCAGCGGAAGTCTCTTTGCGAATCGAACGTCATCAACGAAAACATAAAACGAAGTACCTTTTCACGGATCGCATCCGTGATTTCTTCGATCCCGGAGCGAGACAAGTCGAGCTGCTCAAGTGTGCAGCCTCTAGACGTATCCATGCAGTCCTCGGCGCGTCAGATCTCCTCCTTCTCATTGACGAGCCCCGTTCTTTCTCCGTCGGCGTCGTTACGTCGTCCTGATCACATCAGGGATGGAGAGGGGGTGTGGGGAGAGTGGAGAAGAAGGGGAAAGGCCCCTGAACAATTCTGGCCTGGGTGAATTTTGTTCAGGGCCTTCTCCTATTTATACCAAGTGGGTATTTTTCATAAAAACCCCCAAAACTTAAGTATATCTTCCAACGTCCAAAAGACCATTTGCGTGTGACCCTCTAGGCCCATGTATCAGTCTAGTTAACGACTCCAATGGCCCAATAACCTTTATTGGCCTTCCAAATTAATTAACTATATCATCATATAGATTAATTAATGTCGGATCGATTTAACCCAATCGATAGGTCGAGACTCTGACACGTGGGGTGCCAAGCTACACCTCGTGTCCTAGAGATACAAAGGAGTGTGTATTGACTCACTCATGGAACCTGTTCATCATCGGTTATCGTGTATGTATAATCCCTCATCCACTTGACGCTTCTTGAACGACTTAGGGTATGGTCAACTGTCAAACCCTAATCGGTCATCCGAGTTAGTACTGATGCATTCAAAAATCATCGGAGAACTCTTCTCCGATATTTCACTGCCTTGGCCAAGGACTTCATCGCATCATCTTCCTTGAGCTGTCACCTCTTATACCGAGGGTGGACGATCCCATCTTGACCACTCAATTGCCTTTGTATACTTCTTGATGCACCTGAACTAAGACCATTTAGAATCCCATGATTAGAGACTCGTTGGCCATAGCCAAAGTGAAACCGTTCGTCCACAATATGTCTTTGGTGTCTCAGGTCTAAGGACCACTTATACAACTGTGACGTGAATCAACCTGATTGACAGTTCGGTATAATACCATTCAGGGATTCGTACGGATCAATTCAGTGAACTCTTTCCACTAAAGAGCACCCACTATCTATCCTTAGTGTCGCCACACTAATGGTTACGGGACCTGCCATACTCATCATGAGTGAGGCTAGATAGTGCTATTCTATCTGGATACTTCGATGTCCTTCTCACGTATCCTTTGAATAGGAATGTTTAGAACACATGCTTAAAGACTAGTGATCTCCGTATTATGATCTCATCATAATTCACTACGTCTGATCATGTATTCATGGACTTCATCATACGCATCACACGTGCACTATAATGAATATGTTCTATTAATGAACACGGAACGAGATGTAGAATGTGTGATTGGCTTGCCGGCCACATATATTTCCATCATAGGTATGGTACATAAATTTACAAATATATTTATATGTTGAGTAGTCTCCTAGGATGTGTATGGAAATTTCTTTAAGCTATAAAGAGTCTAGGGGTATAAACAGAGAAATGGATATTACACTAGGTTCATACAAAAATGCTGGGGGTTACATCTTTGATCTTCAATGTAGACAATATTATTATCTATGGGAAGAAGTTAAAAATACAAAAATCATCATTTATAAATATGGAGATGTAAACTATGAATCAAAGGTTAATTTTTCATGTAGTGGTCATCCATTCAATACTCAGAGATGACTGGTATCAACCTAACTGAATATGTTGTTATTTTGGTTTCTTAAACTTGCCAAAAAGGGCTCATAAAAATAAAAAAGGTTATAGGAGTATTGCCCAAAATCTGTGTTAAGTTTGGAAACTGTTTGATCAATACAATTGATGAGAATGTTTGCAGTAAAAGCCTAGTGGTTTAAGGCTTAAACAAAACACAAATAACATAAATTTGATTGCAAACAAGAGAGAAAAAGGGAAGAGAGTAGAGAGTGGTCAAATTCAAATATATGATTTGAGAAAGCTGGAACATGAAAAAAAAATTCATCAAAGGGAAGGGGTCTCACCTCCAAAGTCTACCAGTAATACTGGTGGCTTTGGCTTCAAGGGTGGATGCAACTATCACTTACACCTTTCAAGGTTGTGGAAGGTATCGGAGCTTTGTGCCCCGCACGACAGAAACTGGGTGCACCAATTATTTGTCATAGGGTGGTGAAATATTTGAGATTTGGTTAAGGAGTGACAATTAACCTTCATATCTTCTCTTAAGAAAGGTGCCTTAATGATTACAATTTCAAGTGTGGTCGAGACCTGTTTTCTCACACTACTCAAGATTTGGAGTGGTATTGGAGCTCCTCACCAAGACTCTGATGAAGCCTGACGAAGACTGTTGAAAAAGTGATACGGAAAACACTAAAAAGGGGGGTTGAATCGGTGTTTTGAAAATATTACCTCCTATCTCTTTCTAAGTTCAATTTCATATTCATGGATGAACATTTTGAGAAAAAGTTATACACGAGTTCTACATGAGTTCGGGAACCAACCTACTTTGTTCCACAATCCAGCCAAAAAGGGTTGCTTATCAAACGAACCAAGAGATCTCCTTCATTACAGATGCAATATGTAATTTATCCACTCTCATTTCACAACAATTCATAGAATGAAGGCGTCTTTTACTCTTCCATTTGATTATTCTTTGAAACAACTTTGACTGCTCATTTCTTCCGCAGGATGTTAACATGTCTCCAAACTTTGTCCACAATGCTTCAATCTGAAATTTTTAGTATTATTATCCCTTGCTACAGTTATCCAAGTTTTCCCGTTTGATATTTTAAAAGGTTTATGGTTAAGTTTATCAATGCTATAATCTGTGCAATAAAATTTCTTTGATACAGTAGATACTTTTTCAGAGACAGAGTCTGAAAAATCACAATACTATATCTTTCATTAAACTTTATTCAAGGATGAACTGAATTACGGCAAAAAAAAATCAGATTCAGTATTTTTTCTTGTAGATAATTCTCAGATATTAAGAAATAATATAAGTAGCTATTTCAGAAAAAAACTTCATATTCAAAGATGAAATCAATTGGAGAGAAATTAAAGATAATTTTCAGAGAGAGAGCTTAAAGAATCACAGCAGAAGTTTCAGGAAAATTTCAGATTCAAAGACGAATAAAGTTTTACTAAAATATCAGATTTAATACTATCTAATCCAGAAAAGAAACTTAAATTTACTGTTTTCATAAATTGTAGGATGAAAATATTAACAGTTTGATAGTGTACAAATTTTTCAACAGAGTTTTCTGAATGGAAATTTCTCAAATGCATGAATAATCACAATATCAATCTTGAATTAATAGAGTCTTTATAGCATATCAGAGTACTGATATGTAGACTTGAAAATCAAAGTCACCACCACTGCGCAAATCCTTAATAGAGAGAAATCTTAAGCAATGATAGGTTGTGAGATGCAGCAGACAGTGAGAAAGAACAGAGCATTTTAAAAAAGGATGAGAACATTTGAGAAAGAATGAGATCAGGTAGTGGGATAAATAAAAAAGGATCCCAGAGATATCAGAAAACTTGAAAATATATGAATAAGATGTTGAGATAGAAATGAGAAGGATTCGAGAAATAATGAAAAGGGTTTGTACGATGTAATGCATACAGATTGCGAGAGAACGAAACAATTTTGTTAAAGACAAAAAATTGATCTCATAGATATGAGAACAGTTGAAAATATATCAAGGAGATGTGATAAAAGAGTAACAAATTGAGAAAGAATAAGAACGATTGTGAGACAGAATGTGAACATGTCATGAGAGAACGATAATATTGTGTGAGTGAACAAAAAATAAAATTCGGAGATATGATTACAGTTTGAAACGTGTCGAGAATATGGTATGATAGAAACAAGAACAATTTGAGAAAGAATGGCATCGGGTAGTGAGAGAACGAATAAATAGATCTGAGTAAAATGAGCTCAGATTAAGCGAGATCAGTCAATTATTTTAAAAGGAAATAATAACATTCATACCATGAGAGAGAGAAGAGCAGAGCAATAACACCTGCACGGGAACTTCAAGGCTTGAGCATCAATGATTCTTAACAATCTTGAGCAATAATGAATCATCAAAACCATCTAGTCAAGCTTAACGTGACCACAACCACACCCCGTACAACAGAGTTGATGACAGTGAGATAAGAAAACTGTTGATGACGCGTGAATCCTCTATCGCTATGGTATAGACAGTAACCTAGGGAGAACACTTCTGGGCCATCTGTGAGGATGTGTGTGACACGCGTTCGAGAAGGCACGTAGAGAGTCTAGCAGAATGATTCTAGTATGAACCGGCAGATGCAGATCGCCATGAGAAAAATGGAGTAGAAGAATCGGGGATCCAATAATCCAGAGTGTTACATCCACAAGCGGCAGCATGGATCTCACACTAAAAACCGCAAGGGGTATCGTCGAAGAGGTGACAATACGCGTACTAGAAGAAGATCAGCAATGATTTCGATCGTGCAACGGGATCACCTGACACTGGAAGCTTCAAGAATTCATTTCAACGTACGGTGTGTTTTCTTCTTTTGATGTTGTAAATTGTGTTGAATCCGCCTGCCGTAATAACAACTTCTGTTCAAGGAGACTGACGACTTGTTATGGAGGGCAACGGCTGGAGCCCAGGATGGGTGATTCAAACAATAGAGGTAATTTCCTATGCAACTTTTGCCCTCCATCGAGATCTTGATGAAAGCTGAGGGAGGACCGGGAGGGCTTCGAGATGGGAACCCTAGGATCCCACATGACTTTTTTTTCTTCTAGAACAACAACGCAACAATAATTCTGATTTTCCAAAACACAAAGCATAACTCCCCCACGTCCACCCCCCCCCCCCCCCAAAATATTCTTATAGAGAGGAGGGGCAGTTATGGGGTGCCCTAATGGGCTCCCTTTTAAGGGGGAAGCTTATTGGGCTTCCCCTTGAAAGGGTTCTTTGGGGGGGGAGGTGGGGGGGGCGTGTGGGGAGCAGGAAGTCAAATATGGACTACCCCCTCCCTAAAGATGCAAACTAAAACACCAAGAAAAACAAACAAATACGGGGGAGGCCTGTACTGTACACACACAAGAGGGGGCCTCCCTAAAGTCAAAGGACGACAAAAAGAAAGAGTAAAATGATGCGATGACAGGACTGGACACGAATAATAGGCCTTCATAAAACCATAAAGGAACACAACATGTAACAAGACGAAGGGAATGTGGCTTTCTCAAACCTAGAAATGGAAATGCAGGTCCTTCATATTGGCTCAGGCTCCGCAACGTGGCTGGTGACGAGTTTGGATGTGCTCAACTAGATGGTCCTCCATCAGCATTCCTCGAGCAAATAATTGGAGAAGTGAGTTTCATATAAAGAGATGTGAATAAAAAGCACCGCTCAACCCATTGAGCACATAACAATGAGATTAGAGTAGTCTTTGCCTTTTTTGTCTGACATAGTCTCTTTTTCTTGGAAATCATCACTGGTAGCTCAATTTTTCGCCATCCCGCATGTCTCCACTAAACTCTGACACTCTTTGGCATGTGTGCACCTCATCTTTGTCACCACTAGTGATGATAAATTTGCATCACTTGCCCGCACTTTTCCACTCGCAGGCGTGCGTGCCTATGCCACCAGCTCAATCACAATCCATGACAGTATTTTTTTCATCTGCTCAACTCCCCTCATGCCATTTCTACTGACCATCACATGGCACTCCAAAATTTTCAGCTAATGTATCTTAATTGGAATTATTTATTATTTCTGATTATAATTTCCAGAAATATTTCAAAATTAGTTTATAAATTTGAATAAATTAGGTTTAATTGGATCAATTTTTTTATGACATTACCAGAATTTATTTTGAATTACTCATCACTATTTTTATGTTATCAATTTATATTTAGTTCCTGAAATAAATAGAAAAAGATCCAAAAATTAGAAATTAATGCACTTATTCAAAGAGTTGTCTCCTTGCTCAGAAGGAAAATTATAAATATTTCTGCCTAAACCCTACGTTATTGTTCATAAATGTTCTTCGAGGTACTCTAGATGCGAGCACTCAGGTCACTTCATTCAGCCCCAATGCCTTTGTGCATGAGGTTACCACAACCTTGGTATGGACACAATATTTAATGAACTAGTTCTATTTAGTGTAATTCTGCAACGCGCTAAGGGTGGTGACACCCAACCCTGACCTTTCAAGCCATCTCCCCCGCGGTGGTGACACACTACAGATGGTGTGCGTGCCCGTTGGCACTCTATGCAATGGATCAGGGTGACCCGCAGGCTATCAAGAACATGCGAGGGTGGGTGCCAAGCATCGCGTGCGTGCATGGGAAGTGCCCGATGCACGGCATTGTCGCGGAGTTGCGTGCGGAGTTGTGCGGGTGGAACGTGCGGCCGCGCGCACGTTGCACACATCGCGTGTGCGGGGCGAGGGGCGGGATACCTCCCCCCAAAAGACTAAGGCATTAGTGCACAAAGAGCGTCGAGACGGCATTGGCCCGTGGCGCCCCCGCAGGTAGCGTTGGGCACGCTTCGTCCAGCTTGAGGCGCTAAATGCAATGGCGTCGCGCAGTCCGCATGTGATCGGGTCATTGTGGGTGCTGGCATGTGTGATTGCTAAGGCTGGGATGGCGTGTGTGATCGCCACACCCACGAGCGCATGGCACCCGGCCCGAGGGCACTCGTGTAGCGACGGAGTCAGCAGACAAGCGCTCTTGGAGCGGCACGTGCCTCAAGGCACATCCTCTAGGACTCAACGCAATAGTGGAGGGGAAAGAATCTAAATGGCACCCCGAAATTTCAGTGGTGCCCGCAAGGAGGATGTCTAACTTCTTGTATGACTTTGAAAGGTACTTTGAGATCAATGACACTCCAGAGGAGAGGAAGGTCCTTTATGCCAACTGCTTCCTCTCTAACGACGCTAAGCTATGGTGGCGCCAGCATGTGGGAGATAGTGATTGGCCACCAGTGACATTTGAGGAATTTGTGCGGGAGGTAAAAGAGAACTTCATGTCGTACAACGCTACGGCATGAAGAAAACTAAAGAGGACTAAAAAAATCAAAATTTTTGGGTCTAATACACGGATGGTATAATGTTTTTTTGATGCCTTAGAAATTTTCAAGCCCTGAAGATTTACTTAATTTAAGCAGCATTAATAACATGATTTTTTTTAAAAAGGCTCATATTGGCTTATGCAATGATCAATGCATGGAGATCCGAGATGAAAGTTGTATAGTGGAAGAAATATGAAATGAATCAAACCTTAAAAAGGATCACCAAAACACTTCAATTTTTTAATCACCTTCAGTGGATTCAAATCCACTATTGTTTGGTTCCTCAAATGACTTGTCCCAATTCACGTAAATGCTTACCTTCTATACATATCCAAATGGTACTTTGCACAAAAGATGTCATCATCTTTGTGACGATACTCCCATTTCTTTCATGATGTCCATGTTGGTCACAACCACTCATGTTAAACTAGTGGCACTTTTGTAATTTAAATCTTTTCATCTGGCCTTTCTCTCTCCTATTTAAGGGATGGAAACATCCCATTTTTTCTCATAGTTCATTAATTACATCAGATTCCACATGGTATTAGAGTGACATACTTCATAGGGATCTGTGCGAATCTAGAGTTCTCTCTTACCTTGGAATTCATGTCGTCATTCTGCCTCAAGATGTGTACCACAATACTAATTTGGGATATGTCCATGTCAATTGGGAATACCATTTAATTTGACCTTGGGATTTTATTTTCCTTCTTCTCTTTGTATTTTTCTCTTACTTTGATATTTGTAAAACATCAACAATCCAACCATGTCATTAGACAAAATTCCATCAAAATTATGGATCCTTAGCAAGTCTTGATACTTGACCAGCTTCATCCCACGTATGCACTCCTGCCTCCTCAGGTACAAGACATTGTTAACTAAGCAGGAAAACTCATCTATGTATCAAATAGTTTCTCACTTGTTGTCTCCGATGCATGCTCGGAAATATATCCGACATTCACACTCAGTATCATGCTCACACATGTGTGTGCACTTGAGCCTCCACCCACACCCAAGTTCTCCCATGCTGCGCATGCATGCCTTTGTTGTTGTGCCCTGAACTATCATCAGTGCATCCCATTTACCCACCCATCTTCACTATGTCACAATGCCAATGCAGCACACTATTGTGCCTTCATGACTTATCATGACTATTCCACCAATGAGCCGACATCACCATTTGCCTATGCCACCCCTCCGTTACCTTCACTCTCTATAACACCCTCTATTAACTTTTCTTGTGCATTTGTCCAACATTTCAAAAGTCTGTATATGGTATTTTATGGCACCAATGTAGTTACTCTTCCTTGATATGTAGCATTCAACAACTTAGTGATGGGAAATACATTAAATGTTCCTATTTTTTTCTATCTTTTCCTTGCTTTTTAGGTACTCATGGCAGAGTCTGATTAGATATGGTCCTTCATCACAGATTTTCATGCCAATCATTGCTGTTTTTTTTGTGAAATCAAGGAAATGTGACAAAGAATGCTTTTAAGTCATTCAAGTGAATTATGATGTGGAATCTTTGGGAAAATTGATGATTTTGTGCCGCAACGCCGATCTATGATGAGGAGAGAGAAAATATCAATAGTTATGATTATTCCTCTTTGAATGGTAATATCTAACTACCTCTTAAGGATTTTCTGGGTGAAATTTTAAGAGCATTTACACCATTTACTCCTCTATCCATCCATCATCTCCAATATGTAAAAAATCCCTCGTCATCCTTGTAAAAAAAACTGATGCAAAGCGTTGTCGGCCGGGATCGATCAGCGCACGTTGCAACACATGGGGGACGTCGAACTTACAATGAAAACAGTGACAATAATGGATATGCACCTTGCAAATAAAACAACGAGAAACACAGGTCCACCACTAACCTGGAGAGAGACACCGATAACTCATCGCCGGTGGGACTAGAGAGGGCCAAGCTTTCTAATGGTCCGGTGATTTGGCTCGAGACATCTGGAGCGGGTTTCCCAAGGTGGGGTTGAAGCCTTCACTCAAACGTTAGATAAATAGATCTAATCCCTCACCGTGAGTAACCATGTCCCAATTGGCCACTAGCAACTACCCAACCCAGCTGCCGAATGAGAGGGATGGGAAGCGGCAAGCGTAAACGGGGAACGGATCACACGTGGTCGGCACGAGGAGAAAGGTAACAACACCAAGATAAGGGGGTTTTTGGGATGACCTGTGGATCAAGATCCCCGTGGTCGCGGTGCGGGGCAAGTCCACGTCCGCAGAAGGCCAACTCGACAGTAGAAGGGAGGGGGCGCGTTGACGGTGAGCGACATCAATTGATCACCCGAATGGCACGCTGATGGTGAGCTCCGTCGCCCCATGTCGAGAGGCAGTGCGAAGGGGTCGGTGGAGGCTCCTAGATAAGTGTTCGACGGCCAGTGTTGACTGATTTGGATTGGGTGTTCATCATCGTCCCGCGACGATGGCGGGTGGCGAGAGCGGCTATGACTTCTTGGTGGGTTGGTCAGCAACCGGCGTCGATTTGCTTGGTCTTGGCAAGCAGGGCCGTCCCGCGTCGAGAGACGGGATAGACGGATCAGCGCCGGCGGGTCTTGGGGGGACTAGAGAGATATTCACTGGATGTTGACGATGTCATGTGATCCTTCAATTTATTAGTCGACGGCTGGAGAAGTTAAAGGAAACGTTTTGACAACCAGAGGCGATCAGGGGCGGCAACAGATTGAGTCCCTCTTCCTCCCGCGACAAACGGCGCTGGCCAAGCAAGATCGGGCATGGGAAGCCGGAGCAAGAGGTAGAGGATGATTAGAATCCTTGTAAGTGCTCTGGGCATCGGAGAGGCGTCAGTTGGGCGCCTAGCGATGACCGAGATCGGTGGACTGGTGAGCTCCCTAGAGCTTCGCTGCTCCCTAGGGTTTAGCCGCTGGAAGCACTCGTCGATTGCTCCACAAAGCCTGGGAAGACGGGGACCCTGATTGACACAAGAATCCCTGCTCTCCGCAAAAATCGTGAGATTGGAGGAAGAGACAGGTGAATTCCTTTGGTCTTGAGAGCGCGGGGAGGTCAACAGCTGCTGGATCTAGAGCTCCAATGATCCTGGAAAGAGAGAGATAAGGAGGAGATGACAGATCGAGGAGGGGAAGGAGGTAGGGAACTTCTTTAAGAACACTGTCTTTCTTCAAAATTCCCTGAAAAAAATGGGGTGCTGCTTCCCTCTTACAGGGTGGGGAAGGGGTGCCCTAATCCGGCCTGTTAGGGTGGCGTTTAAGATAACGGTGCCACCCTAGGGCCAGCATCGTACCTGAAAATAACAAAGAAAGAAAACGTGCCCTCATGGGTTCACAATAAAACAAGAAAGAAAACAAACCATAAAGACGTGAGAGAGCTTCCTCATGCCATGTATTTGAACTGCGGGTCCTTCGTGTCGATTTGGGTTGCGCATTGCGGTTGCTTGCGGCCTGGTGCTGGATTGCTTGGATGGTCCTCCATCAAGAACCCTTTGATTTTATTCCTAATCATGATGAGTAGAGGGATTTTCTCATTTCAAATCTTGTTTGGGACCATTCTTGAATTCCAATAGCAAAGAATTGGAGTTTTTTAAGATCAAGACTCACGAAAAGAAAGTTGGCTACGTGATGATGAGGTTAGTGTGGTCTTCATGTTTTTTGACTCATATCTTCATCCTTTTTTCCAGTTTATCATTACTGATAGCCTAGGTTCTCAACTCACCCATGCCACCTCCAATTGTGTGACTCGTTAGTGCATATCCACCTCCATCTTTGTTACCACTAATGTTGTTCAGAATGCCTTCTCTCGCCCTTGCTTCACTGTTGTTCACGACAGTCAAAATCGTATGCTCACTCCATTGATAACACCACCATCAACCATCGCCATTTGCTACAAAAACATTGACAATGGTATTTATTTTTGATTAATTAGTGTTTTCTACTATAAATATCAATTCAGATTCCCAAAAGTATTTTTTAAAATTTTGAATAAATTATTTTAATTAGGATAATTATTTTCTCACCACTTCTTAATTAGTTTTAATATCTTTTTCATTATTTTTCTTCATTGAATTATTTTTAATTCCAAGATAAATAGAGAAATCCAAAAAGTATGAATTAACTTTAAAATTCATTTATTCAATACTTGCTCCCTGTTAATTCAACCTTTACTCTCTCTATGCTCTTAAGGAAAAGTAAAAATATTGTTGCATAAACTAGAAGCCTTAAACTACTTAAGTAAATATAATTTCTGTTTTATCTTATGCCACATGTCACTTCCTTAGAGCACCTTGCCAGCATGTTTATGAAGGGCTGGAATAGATCATCATCCAAATTGTTGTGCACCAGGCTGGGCATGTTTGATTTCCTTTCTCCAGCTTGAGGGGAATGTGACATGATATCCAGATTCCCATTATTGATCATGATACACTCATGTCTAGACTGGTGTTATTATTATTATTATTATTCATCAATCAATGTCGTGAAATATCCATAAGGGTTTTCTCATGATTCTAGTCACACCAAAGAGATTTTGAGAAGAAGGGAGAAGAAGGGGGTCGGATTCAAGAACCGCATGATTGCCAAAGAACTTCTCTATGAAGGATTCACATAAGAAACCCAAGTATTAAGAATATGAACCAATACATATATTAAAGTGGTTTCTATGGTTTTCCCAGTCCATGTACAAAGATACCATCTTTGAAAGATTTTACATGGAGAACTTCAAGAGAGCACTCATACTGATGATACTAAGAGTTTAGATATCTAATTAACGTCCAACTAAAACTCATTTAAATAAAGTAAATATGTAAACAATATGCTATACTTTGGCGATTAGATCTATCATGCACATGCTGCCATGTGAAAGGCCTTCTGTGATTCATGCTTTAAGAATAGTGGGCACAGTCCATGATGATCCAAGAGAAGAATTAAAACTCCATGGTTACATGAAGTTAAGTTTTCATGATGATATAGATGATACAAAATCTTTATCTATTTTCATATTCATGTTCAATATAATTCATGTGCAATGTGTTCAATGAAGACCAAGGATGAGTACAATGACAAGTGAGTGTGATGATATCATACATGTGAATTACCTATCTTCAAACATGTATCCTAAAAATTCATATCCATAAGATGAAGTTGAAATAAGGTTTTATTTTTAATGGTGTTGTAAATTTAACTTCCCTAAATCAAATAAAAGTTATAATGATAGAAACTCACTCAAATATGCATAGAACGAGTGGGGTCGTCTCCACATTGACTTGCCTTTAGAGGTAGATCAAATACTAGCATTAGGGTTTAGGGAAATAAGATGATAAGATTAGTGACAAGATGAATAAAATATATAATAAAAATAAAATACCAAATGAAGTAATAATAATAATTAGTAGTGAAAAGATGTAAGATAAGTAATAAGTAGAAATAAGTAATAAGAGTTGGAAAGAGATAAGGAAAGGTAGAGGTAAGATATTTATAAGATAAATTATTAATTATATTATTATATGGATTCATATATTTTATATAAATTAGATGGTAAGTGGGTCAATGAAACTGATTTATAGTATTAGAATAAAGGTAGATATTAATATGGGTAGTGGAAGAACTATTCTGTATATTTTTAGTTAATATATAAGACTCATAAGCTTACGAGATATTAGTTAGGATAATATGCTTAAGAGGAGATATGTTTAGTATGTTATAGTTATAGTTCGGAAATATGTAAGATAGAAGAGAGAATGTAGGAACGGAAGAAGGATTAAGATGTAGGCAGTTAATCAATAGGTGTATAACTTTTAGTAGAAGATAAGAAGAATGATAAAGAAGGAACGGTGGATAAGAATATGATGATAGTAAGGAAGATATTGTCTAATTATATATATATATATATTAATAAATTTCAGAAAGATAAATATTAATTAACCCTCGTTTCTCTTTAAGATTTAGAGAGATGAGAGAGTATATTTTTATTTCTTGAAGAATTTAATTAATTAGATAGCCAGGGAGAACGAGAAGATGATAGAGAGAAATGAGGTTAATAATCTCAAATTTTACGGGTTTAATGCATTGTTGGTAATTGAGATTATTCAATAAAAATATATTAACCATACTTACTTACAAATATTTAGTTAATGATGAGTACGGATCTTCTCCACAGGGAATGGTGATTAAGGATTTAATTCTTAATATAGTGATTAATGATATGAGAAAAGATAAATACTAGAGTAGAGTAGGCGAGATAGTCATATCGAGTTCTATGTTTTTTATAGCTATAATTCAACTTAAATTAGCAAGAACAGAGGAAGCGAACGTAGAATTATGTGTAATGATATGCAGATGAGATAGAGAGTGTGAAGGATACGGTAGTGATTGAATGTAGCAACGATGTGATGGAAAAGATATAGATGAGATGGTGGGTACGTAAGGGAGTGAAACAATAGTGAAAAGAACACAATTGATGGTGTCGAGAAAAGAGCAATGTAAGGCGAAGACGCGTACCTTAGATCCTTACGTTCCGCCAGGATCACAGCAATATGCAAGTGTCGGCAAGCTCCCCCTCTTCTCCAATGCTTCTCCCCACACACCCAAGACGCCAAGAACACACTTGATGGATCTCAGCCCACACAGGTAGGAAGCAAGTTCAAGATACATTTCACAAGGATCCACGTCTCTATTTATATATCAGAGGGTATGGATGGAAAGAAGAGGGGGAGACAAAACAGTGCTGAAAATTTCAGCTCGATCGGAGTTGTAGATCATCAGATATCGCCGATTGAAGTTAGATCAATCATAGCCCTTATTTTTTCTCTCTCCTCATCATCGTCTCTAATGCTTCCTCATTTTCCATTTGATTAAAAAGTCACATCGTTCAAAATGTCCGCATCTTCTCATCTTTCGCCCTCAGACTTCTCATCTTCTGCACTTGAGCTTCTCGTCTTCTGCGCCACATGTACCTGCATTTGGAAAAAGACAAAAGTAAGTAATAGGGCTTTATTATATATTAAATAAGCCACCAGCCCATAGCTGACGTGGCAGCGCATCATTGCACGCCATGTTATCCTTTTTTCTCTTTTTTTTCCAATCAGCAAATGACACACAGCGCCACGTGTACGCGCGCGGGCCATTTGTACATGTGGTGGTGTGTCATGCAACCACGTCGCCTGCCGCTATTTCAAAGAAAAAGAAAAAAGAAGAAAAAAGTTCAATTTTGTCATTTTGTTCCTCAGCCCACGTGCGCATTTATTGCAAAAAAAGGCTTCTTTTTTTTTATTCGTCCACATTGTCCTTCCCCTGAAAAATTGAGAAATCAATTCATTAGCCATAACTGCAATCCTGGCTTCGCGAATCGCAAAGCCATGATTGCTCGGCTGAATGATTGGTTGTCACCAATCATCACTGATAGTTGTGTACATGTGGCGGAGCGAGATAAAATAAAGGCTATAAAATCTTCTAATTTTCATACTAAATAAAATAAAATCCCAAAAAAACAAATAAATATATATTTTGACTTATAAAAATCATATCTTTCCATATTTAATGTCAAAAAGTTCTGGAAAAATTATATTTTGTCTCAAAAAATTATATTCTTCTAGAATCTATCATCATAAAAATCCCCAAAAATACATAAAATGCATAAAATTCATAACATCATTTTAAATTAGATTTTATTATATTAAGCTTGATAACATGAAAATATAAGTAATTTAATGCAAATAAACATGCAAATATGATCAGATTAAGGTGCTAAAATTGCATGTTATCAAGTGTTAATTATTTAACTATATATATGAATATATGATTAGGAATATATTATAATAAGATAGTGTTGTTTATATGGTTCATACATTGGATAGGTATTTATTATTATTTTTTACAAAATAAAATCCTAATTGGCTGATCTAAATATGGTACCCAATAGGTATTTATCAAAATGCCTCAAAGAGGCTGATCTACTAAATTCCAATGAAATCCAATTCAAACATGTTTAACCTAATTCTATGCATTCTAAGATGTTTATCATGTGAGGGCCACATTGGTGGTGATGTAACTTGTAGGGGGTGGGGGAGGAGATGGAGATGTTTGGGGATTAATCAGTTTCAGAGTTACTCTCTATGTTTTTTGATTTTTTATGTATTCGTCGATTTATTACTCACCCCTAAATCTCACAATACACATGTATTTTTATTCTAGTTCGGGGATCTAAATATATTGTATGTCTAGTCCCAAGTATACCTACTTTGACTATTCAAATCCTTACCATGGAATCTTTATCCGTACGCACATCACTAGGGTTGAAAGACTAGCTTCTTACGACACACAGAGACGGCCCCACGGAGGTCCCTGCCACTCACTATTGTCCCATATCACTGCCCACTCTGGTCTTGACCTCATTTGTTGTCGAACACTCTGACTTCATTAGACTGACTGTCTCATTGAAATATTGCATCATTGTAGACGTGTCGTGCCACCTAGTGGTATTCTTCTTGACTCCCGAAGTGTTTCTTGTACGCCCACGGTTTTGGTCTACACAAATCTTCCAACTCACATAGAGTCGACGACCCAAATAGAATGTGTATCAAACTTTAAGATTCAAAAACATAGTTAAGTACCTAAATGGGGTTGTCTTGGGCATGATCCTGGCTTTGACTTAGGTTTGGCATTTGACTTAAGTTTGATCATTGCCCTATAGTTTAATTTGACTGATCGTTGACATTCAATAAACTTAACTTTGACCTATTGTTGACCTTTGACATATTGCTGACTTTGACATATGGTTGAAACTTTGACTAATCCTGACTTTGACCTACAATAGTCCTTTGACTAAACTTGACTTTGACATACGATTGATATTTGACTGGATTGGCCCTTACTCAGTTGACCTTGGATCAGGTTGACCTTGGCCTGTTCACTGCAGCCTTTGTTCAATTTTCAGAAAGAGTTATCACATATTCAGCAATGCGATGATATTTAATCAATAATCAAGGAGATAAATTATGGCTTGAGCAATAGTAATTAGAGTTATGAAATACTTCAAAAGTGTGCACAGATAGCAGGAATTGAGTAGTAATAAAACAGGGATAGTGATTAATGGAATGAGATATAGATAAAAAATCGATCTTATTCAATACAGCTGATAAAATTTATGTAGAAGTTAACCAATAAGATAAACACACCTTTATTATTGATTAGATTGAACCAGAAGGTAAATTGAATGAAAGAGAAAGATTAAGGGGGAAAACAGAATTTCCGCCCGCGCTCCCATTATCGACGGGTCATTCGTCAGCTCCCATTTGTTGGTGACATGGACGACAAGGTCACAACCAATCTGGTGCACTCCGCACCTCTCCATGGATAGATAGGATTAACATTCCGAGGGATAGAATTTCTATCGGTATATATAGGATTAACATTCCGAGGGATAGAATTTCTATCGGTATATATAGGATTAACATTCCGAGGGATAGAATTTCTATCTGTATAGATAGGATTAACATTCCGTGGGATAGAATTTCTAACGGTAGAGATAGGATTAACATTCCGAGGCATAGAATTTCTATCGGTACGTCATTGGCTGGACCCGTCGAGGGTGTCCGCACTAGCAGCAGTAGCCTTGCTCATGTTGTTGGTCTTCAACCCACTGTCTGGGTCATTGGGAGCCTAGTGTCATACCCAGGACCCTCTTACCATGATTTATTGGTCATCGGTGTCTTTCAACGTCGAGTCTATACTTCTACTTGAATTTTAAGATCAAAGTGAGCACTGATTCCCACTTGCATTTCATTCGCCCAAATGACGCTGGGACGGATGATCGATCCCGTCCTTTCGTTCCACATCAATAAATTTACAAAAAATGAAACTAGCTCAACAAAAAAAATATTATGAACTGAGATGAACAAAGTTAATTGTATGTAAATCAAATAAATTGAATTGTGGGTATGAACAAGGTTCTAATTGATGGTGTCATAAAACTATTACTAAACACTAAATTTATTTGATTTCTAGGTGATTTCTGGATGAAAGGCATTTAATTAATAATATAAAACTTTTAGGTGAACCCTTACACTCTTAACAATGAATTTTGATGAGAAGAATCTCAGTAAAGCCCAGTAGTTATTGGACAAATTGATATTCACCAACATATGTTTAATTATTCAAACAATATACAACATAAAATGTCCAAAATTATGATATGCAAGAATGCAGGAAACCTAATACCCCTCCCCTATTTCAAAATAAGATGAGTTCATTGAGACTAATGACCAACGAATGATTCTGAAACTCTAGATCTGAAAATGATCCTTACACATCATCTATAAGGAGTCTTATGTATGAAAATTTATCTGTGCATCAAGACATCTCATAAATAGTATGTGTACTTTGTCAGTACTTAGTAGTGTGGTCAAGGAACACACAAAATAAATAAAGAGAGCTGTAAGATATATTTAAAGGATAAAAGGATACATGCTCAAATATAATGAAAGTTTTGAGTGATAAACTCAATTTTAGGTTGTTAAAATTTTCATTGATAGTCGAAAGGATAAATAATATGTAGATATTACCTTGCCTCTTAAATGTGGCTATACTGTGCAGAAAAAATGTATGATGTATCCTCTCTTGAGGGAAAATTTTTTTGAATATTATGCTTATTAAAATATATGTGTCTAAAATATGAGTTAGGATAGAATTGGGAGAAGGAAAATGTTGAGACAAAAAGGTGATAATTAATAACTATGACGAGTCAAAATGTTTATATGAATATTGGAAGGATAGAAAGTCATATATATATAGAGCTAGATTGTAAGAGAGGAATGATGACTAGAGTGTAAAAATGTAAAGAGATGAGAGTTTTCTGTACCAATCAAGGAGGAGGGCTAGAGGGAGTAAGCCTTGCGCATGCGTGGAGAAAAAAACTAACTCCCTGGGTTGGTTCATTTCTTCTTGTGTGTAACCGTGCACATAATATATATACCTCCCCCCCCCAGGAGGTAGACATATTTCATGCGCGTATGTGTAGATATTAACTACCTCCCCGAGGTAGTTGAGATCTTCCTGCCCACATATGCATGTGTATTTATTGAACTAAATAAATGTGTAACCATATTTATTGTAATACTAAGAAATGAGCACTGCAGCGCTCATTTCAGTGTACAGTATTAGAGAAAAGCTCTTCTTTTCTCGTTACTATACTAGATAAAAACTTCACTTTTATTGTTTATAATAAACAAACATAAATAAATATAGATTAATATACAGGAGATAGATATATATGTAATAATGATAATTTTATATAAAATGGATTATTGATCAAGGGCATAGAGGATGGAGGATGAATAGTGTGATGAGATGGATCAGATGTGAATGAGGTGGATAAAATTGATTTGGATGGATGAGATGGATGTTGGTAATATGAATTTGGAGGATGGATAGTGGCTCCGATTGACGTGATCTGGCATTGAATGTGCATGTGAAATATGATTTTCAGAGTGTTGAATATATTTTCTCTCTTCAAACTACATTTCCATTAATCTGATTTCCCTTCCCTATAGCCTCATTGGAAGCAACACTTGAGAAGAGAAAGAGAAGAAAGGTGAGAGTACTCCAAATTACTGACATGGGTATCAAAAGAGGGTTTCCCATTTATTTGTATTATCTAAGAAAATTTCATAGAAGTCCCTATCTTGTAAAGTTAATAAAAATCCCTAAAATAGGGTGTAGCCACCAACATCCAAAAATATTGCTTATATGGCCCTGTAGGATCATATACTAGATTACTTAATTACTTTAACACCCCAATAATGTGTATCAGCAGACCTAATTAATTAAATATATTGATTAATTGATGAAGGACTGATTCAACCCAATCGATTGCTTAAGTTACTGGCTCATGGGGTCCCAAGCTACACCTCGTGCCCTAGAAGAGACAAAGAAGTATGTCAACTCTCTGATAAAACCATTACAATCATTGATTATTGTGCATGTATAGTGCTTCATCCACAAATGCCTTAGGGTATGGTAATCCATAAAGACCTAATCGATCATTTTACTAAGTATCGAGGAGTGAAAAAGCTAAGAGAACACCTTTTATAATATTTCCACTGTATTGGATAGTGATTTAACTGAATTTATTACCTTATTTCAGTCTCCTCTTTCTACCGATGGTGAACAACCCCATTTTGACCACACAATCACCTTTATGTACTTCTTGACGCATCAATCTGGTGTGGCTTGGAATTTCATGGATAAAGACTTGTAGGTCATAGTCAAATCACATTGTAAACTATGATGACATAATGACATCATTCCAAAATGACTAGCATTTCTAATCGTATGCCTAAAATAATTAAAAGTGAATTTGAAAAAAGGCAAGATGCCATTAAATACCAATAGAATTCTTAATTTCATAAAATCCTATGAATAAATTGAAGACAATTCATTCTATTTAGTAAAATTAATTTCTCTATGATTCCAAAATCATAAATTTCTAATACCAAAATGAGAAAAATCATAGCATCAGTCTAAAAATACATTTGACCATTTTAAGCTTGATATCATTCATATATCATCGCTTCAACATAAATAAATGGAAAAAAATATTATTACAAAATTACTATAGAGCTTGAGGAGGATTCACCGATATAAAGGTCCAGTTTATAACAAATTATAGAGATACTCACACATATCGTAAAGCTAATCCAACATAAATTTTAGTAGATATTCAACTCAACTTCCATCTTTAAGGTCATCTGGTGGCGACGACGTCAACGCATCATCTTCGGACGCACCGCCACTGTCAACCGAGACGCCCCGCATCCTGACTCGTCGCCAACATCAACTAAAGAACCGTCGTGATAACGACCAAGTCAACGCACTGGCACCAGACGCATCGGCATCAGACGCGTCTCCACTTACACACGACATGTCCTGTGTCATGACACGTCATCAACGCCAGATCCAGAACTGCCCCTTGACGTGACACGATAACACGTCGTCCACTTTATTTTATTTCTCGCATTTTCTCTTTCCTCCAAGGCCTATATGTAGGCCAAAGTTGTAAGAAACGCTTAGTAAATTTTATTTTGAATTGAATTCTTCTTCTTCAAAAAGAAAGTTTGCCCAAGTGGTACCCTCCCGAGCCGCAGCCGCTACCGCCTCTTGCAGTCGCCGCCGCCGTCGTCGAGGAAGGACCACTCCTGCCACCCACCCATTGACTGACAACCACCCTCGCCCTGCGCCTCGGCCGCCCGCGCCCTCCCCCCGGTTGCCTGCACCCGCCACGCGCTCGGCCGCCCGCAGCCACCGCAAGTTCGGCCGCCCTTTCCCGCCGCGCGCCCGGCTGCTTGCACCCGCCAGCCGCCCACACCTGTCGCGCCCCGTCCGCTTGTGCCCGCAGAGTCCCCAGACGCCCTCGCAGCCACTGGTCGCCCCGCATACCATTTAGGTGTCGGGGTGCTGGCCCACACTGCGCAAGGGGGTGACTCCCCTTGACCCCAACTGACCGCGCAGTTGGATCCGCGACACCCTGTCGAAGCGCACGTCAATTGTCCGGCCAACGACGCATTGAGAATTTCCCGCAGCCTCTTCACGCACTATCGAGTGCGGAGGTACTTCTACACTCTTTGGTACCGTGTTCTTCATCCAGTATTCTTCGAGTGTTCATCCACCGCCGTCGGATTAGATTTGTATTTTGAATCTTCAAGTGAATAGATTGAATAGGCCTTTGAATCTTCTAGCAATTGCCCATTCGAATTCATTGATTTTGGTGCTTTGCATCACCACGGAGGTTGTAAGACAGTACTCCCGCCCTCGACGACGAGAGGGGCTGCACCATCAGTATTTTCACCCCATTTAATTTTCAAACTCAACCGTGTGATTTATCCCATCACCCCTAGTTGTCCTAGAATTCAGTTCCCGTTATCACCTAGCTCCGTCACATCTAGTCACCCTGCATCATCATCTAGAGAGGGTAGGTTCTATATTTTATAGCATCATTTGATCAGGTTGAGCCCATCTTCCTCCTGAATGATTATTATTGTACCATAATTGGTGGATCCATATGACAAGGTTACGTTGGTGATAAACATCTTCATATGAAATCTATCAGTATTAGAATAATATTTATCATAAATTCATCATTTGGTTCTGTATTTTGGATTTGGGACATAAGAAAAGTCACATAATAATCGACTTTAGGCATTTTTATGCTCAAACCTTAAATCATTTTTCGACGTGTAATATTTTCATAACCAAACTTCTAAAAAATAACCTCATCTAAACCATTTTGCATTTATATCATTCAATATAGGCTTTATTACAGAAAATTATACACACATTCCAGCATAGACATAGCTCATGATATTATGCATACTATTATCACATAAAAATAAAGCTGCTAGATGCATTTGCCAAATAAATCAAAGCATTTTGATTGGAAAAATGGGATGGTATATTTGGAAATAAAATCCATGGTAGAACCAGAATTTTTGGCGCTAAAAAAATCCATAAATACCACATGAGGACCAATGGTATATATGCCCCTCTACGCGACATGTAAATTAACACCAAGCCATGCAGAAATTCTCTTCAAATGTATGTGTATTTTGATCAAATGTAGTAACTGAAACAAGCTTTTGAGTAGTTTCCTATTCATATAAGTGTATTTTATAGTGTGCACATTCGCCAAGTGGGATATTAACATGCCTATTTGTCTCACCATAGATTGGATCTTTAAGGCATCAAGATATTTTTAAAAATATTATAATCCAAATACCATTAACCATCATCAAAATCTTGAATAGGGATTCATTTTATATTTTAGTGAGGTTATCTCTATGATTATGATTGTGTGAGATAGATTCTACCCTTTGTTGTGGTGAATCATTCTACAATCTCCAAATGTTGTGGTTAAAACTCTTTGGGGGCTGGTGGGTCTGTCATCGCTATATAATGATGTTTCTACCACATTGGAGGGAGGACTCTTGATGTCATTTACCTCCTTTGTAATTCCTTGTTTCCTCCTTCACTGGCTTCAGTGTTCCAACCAGATCTTCGGTTAAGAAAGAGAGAGTGATCCGACCACTTTTGTAGCATATTTCAATATGCTCACTCTTTTTTGGATGGGTGCAGCAATGACATTCCTAGTATTTAATATAAATGGTGTTATGATTCAATTTTAATGATATGACTTTTTTTATTGTGTCCTCCAAATTTGAAATAAAGAAAGAGAAATTTATCATCCACCAAAGCCAAAAAGATGACACTTTTTGAATGTGGAAATTATCATTTGCTAGTTTAAATACAATAGAAGTTTCAAACATTGTTGGATGATGTTGTTTGTCCCTAACATTTGGGTTTGAAGTCTTTCCCTCATGATAAAATAAGATGGTATATCATAAAAAATGACATTTACCTGAGGATGTGTAGTTGCATTACCAGTGTACATACTTCTAACTTTTTAAGTATTTTTCTTCATAAAGGTTCCATAAGATTCAATATCTACTAGAACTCTTATTTAATATTGACTATTATTATATTGTTTCAGTAGCATAAATAATGATTCTGTTACCATGGGATAACAATTCATCTGAAGATGATACTTGAAACAAATACATTGAAAAAATTTCATGACAATAATAAGTTTATTCATCTCATTTGGCCATATTTTCAAAGTATCCAAGTCGACTTATTTTACTACATATGTAAACTAATCACATAAAGGATCACATAACAATATCATAAGTAAAATAGTATCAGTCTATCCAAAATGTGTTTTCTGATAACATATTGAAACTCTCAACAGTATAAGAGTCTCAAAAATACTACGATTTTTTCAAACAAAATAACATACCATTATAGTAATGATGAGATACTATAAATGGCATTCCAACGTACGTGGAACATTCTGAAAAATATTTCAAAATCTATTTTCTCTTTCTGGTCAAATTAATCAAAAAAATACTTGTCATTGTTTATTTTTGTGAAATAAGTGAAAAACATCATAGTAAGCATTAAATGAAGATTCAGGCTTCACGTATTTTATTGAAAATGCCTAAGTATATATTTTGATGGATTTAAAATTGTATTATACAAATTCAATCCTTCAAGAAATTTTTTGAGCTCATTAGTCATGCCAACTAGTGCGCATAATCTCATATGGATTGAATTGTGCAATTTACACACCAATTAAAGCATATTTAGAGTGACTGCCTTCACGAATATTAATATGGCCAAAATTTTGCTGTCAGTTCAAGCAGAAAAATCATTGAGTCACAACTTGATATTTCCATGACATATAAAAACTATTTCCTCTATTTTCGGCCGAATATTTTGGGTCAATTGGGCACTATTCAGCTTCAAATATATTATATTCAACATACATTTATCAATTTTAGATATTTTTAGCTTAATTATTTGATGTAAATGAAGAGTGTAATTTTCAAGAAACATGTAGAGATAAAGATGATGAATGCAGATCGTTGAATGTGAAGAAGTCAAAATGCAAAGCCAAAGATG
Organism: Wolffia australiana; assembly: GCF_029677425.1. NCBI lineage: Eukaryota > Viridiplantae > Streptophyta > Magnoliopsida > Alismatales > Araceae > Wolffia > Wolffia australiana. Next base: position 1,324,433 of record NC_135838.1, read on the forward strand.
TTGACACTTGTCATACAGAAAAGACAGCCTTTGGTAACTCAAAACCCTGAATTATCCATTAACTGAGAATTTTTAGTGATGATGACTTATAATATTTGAATTGATTAAATATTCTTCACCCAAACCAAAGTTAGACAAGAACTTAGAAAAAAAATTTAGATGATTGAATCCTTTACGCAATGTGTTCAAATTCTAGAAAAAGATAATGCTAGACCAGAGGAAGGAATTTGATACATACCTATCCCCTAGAGAAAAAAGCTATAAATTCAACTTAACACTAAACTTATCTAATTATAGTTGGATAGCAGTAGATTAATTAACTATGACAAAACTATAATCCCAAGTATATTCTCTTAATTATGATATCATTAGGAAATATGATCATGCATGGACACAGACACCTTATGTCTTACATACCTAACTATGGACATTTTTCTTGATATTAATTTAGAAAAACAGCATGGACTTATCTCCTAGTGTACTGTTTGTAAGAGGGATTCTTATGGATGTGTTCATCTAAACACATACACGATGGCAAGCCAACATGTCCATGTATATGTTCACTCACTTAGAGTTTCTCTTAGAGAGAGTAACCTAGGAGTCATGATTTCAAATTTGACTTTCAACATGTTCATACTACTACTAGCCCACTCTCTAGGATGACGCAAGTTTGAAATTTTATCTCGAATCATTTTAGATCATTCCTTGTCAAAGAGGAAAAGGTACCAAGTTAATTGGTGTGCCAGACGCGTAATGGTGATTTTTCATAGCTGACGAACATGAGAGACAAGAATGGAGATAAAGCCACCTCAAGAGAAAAAAAAGTGAACATATCCTAGATATTGGAGATGTGAGTTTGAATCAATAAAATTTTATTTAATGTGTCCTATAAATGTAAGATATTCATCAAAACTTGATGAGACTTGTCAGTTATGTGATAGAAACCAATGAGCTGAATTCACGAAGGACTCATCTAATGTCCTTTATTGCACTAAAACCAACTTACTAATCACTAGAAATATATCATAGAGCATTTATGACATGGACACAAATGCGACTAGTTGAGAAGGTGTTTTCTGATGGAAAGAGGCAATGAAAGCCTTATCGATGCATGTTGTTTGTGCCTTGGTCACATTGGTCATCATCAGCTGAGGAAGTTGATAAGGGACAACTCAGGGACTACCCACAAACTTTGAAGACATGGGAAATTTCTCAATTTTTTTTTAAATTATTTACCTCTATTGAAGAAGTTGATAAGCTTTTCAGTCCCTTCTTCTATTTCTTCCCTTTCTCTTAACACATAGTCATTATTTTTCATTAATATATATTAAAATTCAAAAATTTTGGAATTATGGCTGACAGTTCAAAATTTTATTAGGAAACTTTTATGTTTGCTTCAAGGATTGGAGATTTTATGGCTGAAATTTTATAAAGATAATTCAAGGGTCCCTAACATCATTGATATTCACATCTTCTTTGTCTATTTCCTTTCCAATCAGACCACGACCCTAATCTTATCTATCACTCCCGCAAGCTACATCCCCTTTGATTGTGGAGAAAGTGTTCTCTAACACTGATATTTTAATGATTTCAACATTTATGTGAAGATTCAAATATCATTTTGAAGATTCAATATTTAATGACTTACAATTAATTTCCATGACATTGGCTTTTTAAAATCATAAAAAATCTATATACTTTTTCGGTTACCAACTTCCACACCATAAACACCATTTAAATTAGTATGTTGTTTTTTATTGCCCCAACATCATTCCCCAAAGCATTCTCTTTGCACCTAAATTGGATTTAAATTTGATCTACATTACTATAATATGATGGAACCAAATGTTTATATTAATTTCTTCAGGAATTTCCATCCTCTATGCTCTGCCTAGTCAGAAACAAATTAGCAAAGCTGAAAAATAAGGGGATAAATATTCTAATACACTCGCTTCACCCACAACTATCTTCCATGTAATTAGTTAGGCACACACCAAGTTTTTTTTTTTTTAACTGGCAAAAACATAGTGTCGGGTACGGCCAACCCTAGGGTTGTGCCCATAGACCGATCCATCCGTGCCCTGGACGCCACCCAGGAGGTTTTTATTTATTAAGTGAAGTGTTTTTCAATGTTTTTAGGCGTGGAGCGAGTATATATATCCCAATTACACTCGGAACCCACTCGTCCACGCCCATAGTTTAGGAAAAGAAAAGATACATAACTGATACCTTGCAGGCGCTCGGGGAAGTGTGGTCGTCATCGTCCCTCCAGAGCCGCCCGGCGGTATCGGTGTAGTTCGGGAGATATCCTTGCCTTCATGTCATCAAGCGGGGCCTGAAGTGCGTGGGGGGCGCTAGTCGGGGCGGGTGCAATCTGCACCTCAAACTCCACCGTTCCACACGATTCTCCAATCCCGCGGTCCTGCCTTCACGTGGGTTCGCCATGTGCGGAGGGTCGGTAGGCCGAGACGATTGACTCGGTAACATCCCCTAGCGGTAGAAGGAAGCGCCTGCCAAGAGAGAAAGACGGAGGAGGGGGTCCGTGTGTGTACCGCGTGATTGGCGAGGGCGTCAGCGGTCTGATTGCCCTCTCGTAGCTGATGGCGAAAGCACTTGATTCGATGACGACACCGCATGATATCCTGCCATATGCGGTGGAGGCGCCATTAGGAACATGGACCTGTACGAAGCATATCAACTAATACCTGTGAGTCCGACTCTACGACGATATTGTGAAGGTTCCGCTCCTCACAGAGGAGTAGACCATCGCGTATCGCCATAGCCTCGGCTACTGTATTAGTCTGTACTCCATAAAAAGAAGAGAAAGCGAAGAGTATACTCCCTGTATGATTCCGAAGGATACCGCCTCCCCCAGCTGGTCTCGGGTTCCCCTTGGCCGTGCCATCCACATTCAGTTTGAGGATGTCAACTGGCGGTGAGAACCAATAAACAATCCTGTACTGAATACGGGTAGGGGCATGGGTCACGGGCATCCCTAAGGATCCAAGGAGCTCGCAGGCAAATGCTGAGCTGCCGTCTCGGGCACACACCAAGTTATTACATGTTGTCTATCTATAGTTTATACTCATTTTGGATTAAAAAATCACGTTCTTTGGTTCTGATAATGCTTTATTATGTGCAATTATTCTCAAAATAATGAATTATGCATTAATTATAGAGTATGTAAATTTCTAAAAAATTATGAGGTGAAATGTAAGCATCTATATAATTTTCCCATCACATGTTGATAAAGACATAATCAGTTTTACCTCAAAAAATCAGTTAACAATCACCTCCTGAACTCATAATTAAAAATCATGTCGATTCTTCATTTATGTGTGTGTTTGGATGTGTTACCTATGCATCTAATACATCAAGTCACCAAACCAAATTTTTATAAAGGGCAAGCATGATTGCATTCATTGGGTATCAGATCAAGATAAAAGGGGATTAATTATAAGCCCATAATTTCAAATTATGTTCTTCTCTTGAGATATGAGATTAGACAATGTTTATTTCTCTTTGAGAAGCCATCTGCTATGTTTGAAGCAAATGATATTTTTTTCTTTTGAGAAATATGAATCAGGAGATGTGCAAGACAATTTACTACCGAGTTATTATTCTCAACTTAAGAGATCAGGGAGACATCTCGTGTTGGCTCAAAAGACTTCTCATTAAAGTTTCAACAGCAGTCATGTTTATTGGAAAAACATGGTGCTGGCTACAACGGAACTAAGGGTCATGCTCGAAGGCCAATACTGCTATGCCTTGGATCAAGGGTTGTCTTTCAACGTGATGGGTTCAGGTAAGTTTTACATTATTTTTTTTTGATGATGTTCATGCTTGAACATCATTGCAAAACACATTCAGTTTTAACATCATATTCTTCTTCAAATTTCATCATAATCATCATCACATTATTATTAAAATAAGTCATCATCATATTAGTTCATCATCTTGATCCTCTTCTTCTTCATTGTCTGTCTTCTTATTGAGATGTCATCATCTTCTTCTCCTTCTCCAACTTCATCTGTCTCTATTTAGTATACTCTATACTCTCTCTCTCTATCTATCTATGTATCTCTCTGTCTCTATCTATCTATATATCTCTCTATCTCTCTATCTCTCTATCTCTCTATCTCTCTATGTATCTATCTCTCTATCTCTATCTCTCTATCTCTCTATCTATCTCTCTATCTCTCTATCTATCTCTCTATCTCTCTATCTCTCTATCTCTCTATCTCTCTATCTCTCTATCTCTCTATCTACCTATCTATCCATCTATCTATCTCTATCTATCTATCCATCTCTCTCTCTCTATTTATCTATCTATCTATATCAATCTCTATCTATCTATCTATATATCTATCTATATGTCTATCTATCTATATATCTATCTATCTCTCTATCTCTCTATCTTTCTATCTACCTATCTATCCATCTATCTATCTCTATCTATCTCTCTCTCTCCATCTACCTATCTATCCATCTATCTATCTCTATCAATCTCTATCTATCTATCTCTCTATCAATCTCTATCTATCTATCTATCTCTCTATCTATCTCTCTCTCTATCTATCTCTCTCTATCTATCTGTATATTACTCTATCTCCCTATCTATCTATCTCTATATATGTGTGTGTGTGTGTTTCTCTCTCTATCTATCTATCTCTATATATGTGTGTGTGTGTGTGTTTCTCTCTCTATCTGTCTCTCTCTCTCTTTCTCTCTTTTCTCTCTCTCTCAATCTCCATCTCTACCATTTCTTTAGGTCAATCGCCATCTTTCATTTACCCCTACATTATGTTTTATTAAAACAAATTTCTTTCTTTATTTCCCGAGTCAATCTCAACTACACGCTTAATCGTAAGAGGAAAAATTGTAGCCCATCGATCAAGTCCATCTTATCGACGGCTCAGAAATCTCAAGGAACAGTAAATCGACGGTCGAGATCTAACCTCGGGCTTCTAGAATTCAATCGAATTGAATATAACCGGCACGTGCCGGTTGCCGAACCCCGGATGACCGGCTGAGAAAAGGACATGCTATATAAACCCGTCACCGCATACAAAAGGCAGCTCTTCACCAACCCTAGAAAGCCGATCCAGGTTCCTCTTTCTCTCTCTTCATGCTCTGTTTCTCTCTCTAAATTCCCCCCCATCTCCTCCCCGGATCTCTATATAAGAACCCTAGTTTCAAATTTTTGATGTGCGATCAAGCGCTTATTTAAACCGAATCCTTCCTGTTCTTGCCCGAATCTTGTAAATCTTGTAAATCTCGTCAAACGGTCTGATCTTGTGCTGTTCTTCGTTGGTGGGGGTTCTCTTCGGCGCTCTGTTCATTTCCGCTCCTGGGTCGCTGGGAATGCCGAGATCCTTTCATTTGCTTGTGGGGTTCTGAAGATTGGTGTTTTGGAAACCCTAGATTGCGAGGTTGTTCTGAATCTTGATGGTTTTTGTCTGGGGTTTCCGGAACAGGAACATTGGTCGTCGATAGTAAAAGAGAAATGTTGCGGGAACTAGCGGAAGCAGGATTTTGAGGAATCTTTCTTGATTGTCATTAAATATTCAGTTTGAATTCAATTGGGCCAGTAAATTGAGACAAATCTGGTAAAAGGGTCAACAAATTATGGCTGATCAAATGGAAGGGAGCAGCGAGCCGGTCGATCTTTCCAAGCATCCATCTGGCATTGTTCCAACTCTCCAGTAAGCCAATTCTCTTCTACGTTTAGACGCTTGAGGCTATACAAATGTAAAGATTCGTTTATCCCCAAGAATATGGAATGTAGTTGGTCAAGATATTTCTTAATTGCCAAAGCCAATCACTCCCATTCTTGTTGACTCTTCGAACTTGTATCTTTTAATTTTACAATCTGCGGTGTTTATTTCGCTTGGACTTAAAAATTTATTATCCTGATTGACATCCCTGTATAATTATCCATTGCGCTACTTGTTTGTTCTCCTCGAAGAAGCTCTCTAATGATTTACTTGATGATTTTATTGTAACCTGATTTATTAGTTATGTTTAAATCGATTTTTAATATAAATTATAATCAATTCGAAAGATGTGGTCAAATAATGTATCTTAGAGTGAAGAGCTTGCCTGTTTCTAATGTTATGATAACCTTTTTGGAACTAGAAATATTGTTTCCACCGTCAACTTGGACTGCAAGCTGGATCTCAAAGCTATTGCTCTTCAAGCACGCAACGCAGAGTACAATCCCAAGGTGCTGAAGAACTATATTTTATTAAATTTCATTGTATTGGGAGATAAACGAAGAAAGAGGAAGAGGTTGATTTTCATGTTTTCATGCTGACTGACGGATATTAAATTCTTTGATATCTTTTACTCTTCATAGCGTTTTGCTGCGGTGATTATGCGGATTAGAGAACCAAAAACAACAGCTCTGATTTTCGCATCAGGAAAAATGGTGAGTGTACATTTATATGACTGTGATTTCAGGAATTTGTAGAAAATGCTTGACATTCTTTCTCCCTATAGACATGGCAATTGCTCGGCTAGAAAATAATTTCCTGGAATAGAGTTTTTTTGAGTACTGTATTTTCTTTTAGGATATCTCTCAAGTTGACTGTGAAAATTCTTAATATTTGTAGTGAGGTGCAATGTTTTAATTGTTTACTGTTTGTTTGCGTTTCTGGGTCGATTGATGCCTCTAATCTTGAATTCATCATCCTCTCTTTCTCTCTCTATTTGTATATCTCAGTCGAATTCTCAGGCTGGTCCAATTTTTTTTTTCAGGTGTGCACGGGGGCAAAGAGCGAGCAACAATCGAAGCTCGCTGCTCGGAAGGTTCTACTATTCGGCTGAGAAATCTTTTAATTATTTTTCTTTATTTTTCTACCGACTTTTGAGTAATTTTGCTTCTGGTTCTCAGTATGCTCGCATCATCCAGAAGCTGGGATTTCCTGCAAAGTTCAAGGTCTCCTCAATCTCTCTCTCTCTCAGCTTTTTATATTACTTGATAATAAATCTTACCCTCCTTCATATCATTCTTTCCATCTCTTTTTCATCATCTTGCCCAATGCTCTCCCTCTCTTATCCTGTCATTCTGGATTTCTCTTTATATATACTTATGCACATATATCTATTTTATATAATTATAGATTGTAAGGGGTGATTACCTTGTTGTGTTGAGATGTTGCTTAATGTGCTGCTGTCTTATTATTGGCAGGACTTCAAGATTCAGAATATTGTGGGATCATGCGATGTAAAATTCCCCATTAGGCTGGAGGGTCTTGCCTACGCCCACGGCGCCTTTTCCAGCGTGAGTTCTTCACTTAACTTAACATCATCTCTCTCTCTAAGGTGGTTATCGATTTGTTCGGGTGACCGCCTCATATGTTTTCAACAAAAGAAAATTCCTGTCTCTCTCTAACTTCTATCTAATGCATTCCCTTGTATCTACTGATAATCGGTATTGTAGAGAGAGAAAGAGATGATAGAAACTGGCATCTTGTTCTGTCTTGGTGAGGAGAGAGAGATGGTATTAACTGTAAATGTGAGGAGAGAGAGAGATGGACATGTAACTGTAAATGTGAGGAGATAGATATATGTGTATTGGGTTTCGTAGTTGGGCTTGGCATTTGAATGCAGCTGTGTATGTTGGGTTGTCTGGCAGTATGAACCCGAGCTGTTCCCCGGCCTCATCTACCGTATGAAGCAGCCCAAGATCGTTCTCCTCATCTTCGTCTCCGGCAAGATCGTCCTCACCGGCGCCAAGGCAAGTAAAGAGACTCTCTCACTCCTTCTCATTGTCGTTCTCTCTCTCTCTAGCTATTTCTCCCTCTTCAGCTATCTCTCTCTTTTCCTATCAATCTCCATTTATCTTGTTATCTCTCAGTCTAGCTATCTCTCTATCTATCTGTCTATCTATCTATCTATCTATCTCTCTCTCTCTCTATCTATCTATCTCGCTCTCTCTCTCTCTCTATCTCTATCTATCTCGCTCTCTCTCTCTCTCTTTATCTATCTATCTCGCTCTCTGTAGCTATGTATCTCTCTCTTTCTCGAACTATCTCTCTCTTTCGCTATACATATATCTAGCTAAATTTCGCTGTAGCTAGAAGTTTCTCTCTCTATCTCTCTTTCTCTCTCTTGAGCTATATATATAGCTACATGTTTCTCTCTCTAGCTATCTATATCTTCTCTTGTATCTCTCTCTTTAGATGTCGATTCATCTCTGTTTTAATTTACATATCTCTCTTTTTGGCGGTCGATTTCTCTTTTTTAATTTATTTATCTCTCTCTTTAGCTGTCGATGTCTCTCTATTTTAATTCATATATCTCTCTCTTTCGCTATGTATGTTTCTAATCTTCCTTTATTAACTGCCCTTTTCTCACTCTCCCGACATGTATGTACCTAAATCTATCCTACCCATATAATAATGTCTTTCGTTATTGACTAATTATATTTATATATCTCATTTTCACCCTTATCTCTCTCTCTAGTCTCTCTTTCTTTGCCAAAGTCTATCTGTTTATCTGTTTCTTGTTCTCACTCTTTTTTTTTCTCCTGTTCTCTACTAAGAATTTATCTAAGAATTTACGCATCTTATGAATCATATCTGAATTATATTTATATATCTACTTATTTCAGGTGCGAGAAGAGACCTACGCTGCATTTGAGAATATATTCCCTGTCCTCTCCGAGTTCAGAAAAGTACAGCAGTGATGAACATTCATGAAGAGAGAGACTCACAGAGGATTCATATTTATGGTATGTCACATTTTTTATATCTAGACTTTTATCACTTACCTGGACTAAGAAATCTATATTTTTATCATTTCAGGGAGGTCAATTGGACCTGGAATTCGCTTCCTATTCTATGGCTTCAATTGTAGATACGCATGGGAGGCTGAGGAGAGAGAAGGGACAGATGAGGCTAGAGAGAAAATTGTGTTGGAAGTGGACATTTGTTCTCATAAATCAATATTTCTAGGGCTCTCAAAACTGAATTTTGAATCTAAACTCCAACGCAGTTTGGTCTCTCCAGAATAAATGATACCTGGTTCCATAAATAGTTGTCTAACGATTTCATCAACAGGAAGACTGAATTCCTAATGAATATCATTGATACAATAATCTGAACTCAAAAATTATTTACAGATTCTTGTTTTAATTTCATTATCTATTGATCAATAGTTTTCACCTTTCTTTCATTCCTTTTATCTTCAAATTCCTCAATTAAAAGAAATAACGAGATGACTCCACCAAAAAAGTATACAAAAAATTAAATTCTTCAGATTGTCAATTATAATTTTATATCAAGAGAACGTCATTGTCAAACCAGACTTAATGAAAAATAACTCAAGAGAGAGGAAAGATGACAAGGAAATCCAATCCTTAAATGATTGAAGAATAAACAAGAAAAATATCGAGTTCCAGCGCAAAAAAAGGAAACCAAGTCCCAAGATAGAAAAACAACAAGCTCAAACTAGAAGCAGAACATTTCTCTCTCTGTTCTCTCTCTCTCTCTTCCTCCTCTATCTAAAGTTGAAACAGGAAATAAAGAAGGGAAAGACGCTTACTTGGAGTGGAGTGGAGGGGTTGGGGGGATGAAAGTCAGGCCTTGAGGCGGCCGTAGAACTTCTGCTTCTCAAGGGTGGTCTGGAAGCGGCCATGGCCGAACTTGGAGGAGGTGTCGATGAACTTGAGCTTGATCTCCTCCAACGCCAGCCGAGACGTCTGCTTCAGCAGCGACTGCCGCAGCGTCACCACCCTCTTCTTCGGCCCCACGCAGCACCCCTTCACCATCAAATAATCCTCCTTCACCTCCCCAAAGTGAGGGAACCCCCCCATCGGCGTAATCTCCTTCTCAGTCCTGCATCCGTCCACCCGTCAGCCGACGAAGACGAGGCGGTCGCGAAACAATCGAATTCAACGCATGCATGCCGGGGTCGAGACAGACCTGTCGTAGTCGGTGGCGGCCTTGTGGGACTCGGTGTTGATCTTGCCCACCCGATAGACCTTCTTGTTCAGCTCCGTGCGGTGGTGGTACCCGTTCTGCCCGGCGCGGGCGACGGTGAAGGAGACGCGGGCCGGGTGCCACGCGCCGATGCAGGCCACCTTCCGCAGGCCGCGATGGGTCTTGCGCGGGAGGCGGGTCACGCCCCAACGCGTCACCACGCCTTCGTAGCCCTTCCCCTTGGTCACTCCGATGATGTCGATCATCTCGTCCTTTTGGAAGATGCTGTCCACCGGCACCTCCTTCTCGAAGAACCGGTACGCGTAGTCCACCTTCTCGGCAATCGTCCCGCCGTTCACTTGGATCTCCATCAGATGGGCCTTCTTCTGCTTCAGCCCCTTCATCTTCTTGATCTGCCATTACATCGAACACGCAGCCCATGTTTACTTTCTTGCTGGGTTGGGAATATATTCACGTTGCATATAATTTAATGCCTCTCCAAAAATCAGAAAATTTCAAATTCCCAGTCTCTTCCCATAGATCCACATTTTATTACCATTAAAACCTTTACTAACTTGCACGGCACTGAATAGTATAAAAATCCTATGGACAGCCTAATAGTCTAGCAAGACACATAATTTTGAAGTTAAAATATAGAGTTTAATTTTAAGAAAACCCAAAACTTTTACTACCATTAATACCTTTACTAACTTGCATGGCACTGAGTAGTATAAAAAAGGTATAAAAATCCTATGGACAGCCTAATAGTCAAGCAGCATTCATAACTTTGAAGTTAAAATATAGAGTTTAATTTAGGGAAACCGACTGAATAAATTTGAGAAAAAGGTGCTAATAAGAGTTTGCTAGCAAATTGCAGGATGCGTTAAAATATAGAGCCTACTTTTGATAAACCCATTGAATAAATTTGAGAAAAAGGTGCAAATAAGAGTTTGCTAGCAAATTGCAGGATGTATCAAAAGAAATATATAATACGCATAACAGTAAGTAAAGAGGAAGAGTGGCGATACCTGAGTGTGGGCGAGGACTCTGACGACGGAAGCGTACTTCTTCATCTTCTCGAGCTGGGATTCGATATCCTTCTTACCCTCGGCGGACTCGTACTTCTTGGCGTACTTGGTGAAGGCCTTCTTCTTGGATTTGTACCAGTTCTTGTAGAATCTCCTCTTGAGCGACTCGCTGAGATGCTGCGCCCAGACGGTGTTCAGGGTTCGGAGGCCGCGAGGCGTCTTGATGTACCCAACAACTCCCACGATCACCATCGGAGGAGTTTCGATGATCGTCACGGCCTCGCAAGTCTCCTTCTTGTGCAACTCTGAAGAACAAAGAAGAAAAAAAACGTCAATAAATCATGGGTAAGAAGAAAAAATGAAAAAAAAATGTTGTAGAAGAGGGCTTACTGGATCCTGGTTTGTCGACCTCACGAACAATGTGGGTCATTCCTGCCTTGTATCCGAGGAAGGCAGTGAGTCTCGGGGCCTTCGAGGGGTCATCCTTGGGAAAAGCCTTCACTGTAAATCACAGCATCGCAAGAAATCATCAGCAAGTATAAATTTTTCAAAGTGGAATCGAAACTACAACACGATTGTATTGTAGAAGATCTCAGCAAAGAACGCGATGGATTGAACCTTTGCCCCTGTGGCGAGAGGACCGCTTCTTCGGCAGGAACCCGAGGGAACCATGCCTGGGATGCTCGAACTTCCTGTGCGACATCTCCAAGTAGCTCTCTGCCAAACGCAGCACGTAAACACCACTACTCAACACAAATCAACAGAGAAAATTCCTCGCGGAAATCTCTATTCTACATAAAAACTTCAAAGACGTCTAAATGAGAAAAAATCCATCAAAAAACGCAAATCAAACGACGAAAAAACCGAAACAACTTCGGCAATCGATGGAAGAGACTGATAATAACAAGAAAGAATCAATGACCGGAGATCGAAGCGCTGAATCTTACCGTAATGCCCGCTCGATGAGCAGCTCCGAGAAGAGTTTTGCCGCAGCGCCGGCGGCGACCAGATCCAACATCTGCTGCCCTAATTTGTTCTTTATATATTCTTTATTGGACCTGGTTAAACTTACTAGGCCGAAATTATTGGGCTTTTATTTATATAATAGGCCCAATATTTTTAACGAGCCTTGCGGTTTAACGCAGGTTAATCGGACGGTCAGATTTGAATCCTACGGTGGAGGATGAAAGATAAAAACTTGATATTTTTAGTTGTTTTTTTTTACAAAGAAAGATTTGGTGGGGGCGTGGAGATAATTGTATACAGGAAATGGGTTTTTGGGGAAAAGTAGAGGGCTCAAGTCCTCAGTAGTTCACCGTCGCTTTGATGGCATCTACGATCTGCATTTGAAAAGAGGGTGGATTGGATGAGAGAGAAAGAGATATAGAGAGAATGAAACGAAATGGAGAGAGAGAATGAGAGAAGATAGAGAGAGAACGAAAAGAAATGGAGAGAGAATGAGAGAAGATAGAGAGAGAACGAAAAGAAATGGAGAGAGAATGAGAGATAGAGAGAGAATAAAAAGAAATGGAGAGAGAATGAGAGATAGAGAGAGAATGAAAAGAAATGGAGAGAGAGAGAGAATGAGGGATAGAGAGAGAATAAAAAGAAATGGAGAGAGAATGAGAGATAGAGAGAGAATTAAAAGAAATGGAGAGAGAATGAGAGATAGAGAGAGAATGAAAAGAAATAGAGAGAGAATGAGAGATAGAGAGAGAGAATGAAAAGAAATAGAGAGAGAATGAGAGATAGAGAGAGAATGAAAAGAAATGGAGAGAGAATGAGAGATAGAGAGAGAATGAAAAGAAATGGAGAGAGAATGAGAGAGGATAGAGAACGAAAAGAAATTGAGAGAGAGAAAGAGAGAATGAGAGCGATAGAGAGAGAATGAGGGCGAAAAAAGAGAGAGATAGAGAGAGAATGAGAGATGGAGAAAGAATGAAAAGAAATGGAGAGAGAGTATGAAAGGTTGAGAGAGAATGAAAAGAAATGGAGAGAGAGATAGAGAAAGAATGAAAATAAATGTAGAAAGAGTATGAAAGGGTAAGGAGAGAGGGATAGAGAAAGAATGAGAAGAAATGGAGAGAGAGTATATATGAAAGAGTACAAAGAGAAAAAATGAGAGAGAAAGGAGATAGGGATAAAGAAAGAATGAGAAGAAATAGAGAGAGAGTATGAAAGGGAAGGAGAGAGAGAGAATGAGAGAGAAAGCAGAGAGAGATAGATAAAGAATGAGAAGAAATGGAGAGAGAGCATGGAAGGGTAAGGAGAGAGAATGAGATAGAAATGGAGAGATAGTATGAACGGGTAAGGAGAGAGAATGAGAGAGAAAGGAGAGAGAGAGAGAGAGTATGAACGGGTAAGGAGAGAATGAGAGAGAAAGAGCATGAAAGGGTAAGGAGAGAATGAGAGAGAAAGAGTATGAAAGGGTAAGGAGAGAGAGAGAGTATGAAAGGGTAAGGAGAGAGAATGAGAGAGAGAGTATGAAAGGGTAAGGAGAGAGAATGAGAGAGAGAGTATGAAAGGGTAAGGAGAGAGAATGAGAGAGAGAGTATGAAAGGGTAAGGAGAGAGAATGAGAGAGAGAGTATGAAAGGGTAAGGAGAGAGAATGAGAGAGAGAGTATGAAAGGGTAAGGAGAGAGAATGAGAGAGAGAGTATGAAAGGGTAAGGAGAGAGAATGAGAGAGAAAGGATAGAGAGAGAAAGAGAAAGAATGAGAAGAAATGGAGAGAGTATGAAATGGCAGGGAGACAGAGAGAAAGGGAAAAGAGGAAGACATAAAAAAAGAATGAGAGGATAAGGAGAAATGTGGATAAAGAGAGAGAGTGAAAAGTAAAAGACAGATAAATGGAAAGAGAGAGAGAGAGATAAGAGGTAAGAGTACACGAGAGAGAGAGAGAGTGAGAGATAAGAGGTAGGCTTCTGGGATTCGGTGAGATCGTTCGAATGTTCCATCGGATTGGGCATTCGAACGATCGAATCCGAACACCGATCTGCCCCGTTCAAATCCGATCCGAACCCGATCTGAGCATCTGTTCGGATCGAATTGTTCGAACAAGGTGGCTGTTCAGATCGAATGTTCGAATAAGATCCGATTCGAACACGTTGTTCGAATCGTATCGAATCGAATGTTCGAATCCGGCGAGGCCAGCGGCTGCCACCGCCGGCCAGCGGCCGCCAGAGAGAGTCACTGGCGCCGCTGGGCATTTGTTCGAACTTGTTCGAACAAGGTCGAACAAATGGCAATCGAACACGAACGAACCAAATTGTTCGTTCGAAAGGTTTCGATAGAACACGAACAAAGGGTCTGTTCGATCGAAAGATTCGAACAAATCATTCGAATCGGCTTTTGTTCGTTTGAATCTGTTGATCAAGATTCGAACGATCCTATCCGATCCGATCCCCGATGCCTAATAAAAGTGAGAGAGAGAGAGAGAGAAGAGGTCAAACCATTGGATAGTCATCGAGGTGAATAAACAGAGCGAAGGTGACATAGATGAGAGGCAAGAGAGAGCAAGGAATGAGAGAGAGAGAGAGAGTAGGATAGAGAGAGGTAGCTCAGAGGGAAAATTGGGGAATGAGAGAGAAAGTAAAGAGTACGTGGAAATTGAATAGGAAGGATAGAGAGAGAAGCACCTTGTTCTTCGTTGGCATGTAGAAGGGCTCATAGACGAGGGGAAACGGGGTATCAAGGCCACACACTCTCGCCACCGGCGCTTCAAGCTGCCAACCACAATAATAATAATAACAATTAGCATATTTAATCATATCATTAAAAAAAAGAAAAAAGAGAGCAAGAAATTACCCTAAGGAAACATCGGTCAACGACCGACGCCGCAATCTCTGCGCCAAATCCCCCGGTCAACGGGGCCTCGTGGCTGACCTGACCCAGTCAACAGCCAGAAAAAGTCAACGCGCTTCTCCAATTCCCTTTTTTAAAATATTTTCCCTCTTTATCTCTTTTCTTTTGTGTCATTTTCCTTTTTAGTGGGACCCACTAACCAGCAATCTGCCCGTCTTGTTGACCGAAGCTTCAACTGTCTCCTTATCCCATGGAATCAACGTCCTCAGGTCAACGAGCTCGCAGGAGATTCCCTCCTATAATCAACCAAAATAATCCCAATTTCCACCGAGAAAAAAAAAGAAATTTCGATTTAATCGACGGCCTCGTCCGAAGATAAACCCACCTTCTCTGCAACCTCGCAAGCTTGCTCCATGACCAGGAGCTGAGCCCCCCAGCCGACAAGCGTTATGTCTGTTCCTTCCCTGATCACCTGATCTCATCATAAATCACAAAATGATTAAAAAAATTTTTAAAATGGGGTTATTTTCAAGGGAAGGAACACATGCTGGACGGCATCGTACAAGCCGCGACGAGTCTTCCATCTCTTTCGCTTAGAAAGACGTGAACAGAGGGTGCGGATCATATATATCTAGGTTGATATTTCTCTCATTATTTAAAACAAATCAAAAACTGAAGAAAATTATTGTAAAATTTATGAATATATTTATATTTTCTGGTTAGTATTTACCTCTGCCTTTGATAAGGGAAGCATGAAATCTCCCTCTGGGACCTCCTCGACCGCCTGCCGGTAAAGCCACTGCAAATTAAATAGAAGAAATGTGATGAGTATTGAACCCAGAAGATTAAAATTATTCAAAAAAGGAAAAAAAAACAAAATTTTACTACCTTGGGCTCAAAAAATATGGTGGGATTGGGGTCTCTAATGCTCGCCAAAAGCAGACCTTTCGCCTGCTTGGGGCTCCGGGGGATGACCACCTAGAACAGATTTCGACCGTCTATTTATAAAAATAAATTCTGGAAATTTAATCTCCCAACAAGTTCATTTTTATTTATTTTCTGCATAATCGACTAAGATTAAATGAGAAAAAAGTTACTAGCGGAGTGGGCCATCTGGCTGCACCATAATGAGATAGTTTTCAAGGAGAGGATGGCATCAATGGAGGACATCATTCACGAAGTGGAGTGCTTTGTTTCAGGATAGTCTGGCCATCTTTGTAATTCCTCTTTATAAATCTATGGTATTGGGTTGATCTCCTCTTTTCTTATAAAAAAAGAGAGAAAAAAGGGTTGACTTCAAATGTTGATCTTGACCTTCAACCCTGGGACGTGGCAGAAGAACGCCTCTGGAGACTGTGAATGGTAATGTCCACCGTGGCCCACGGCTCCGTAGGGTGTCCTGATCGTGATGCCTGAAAAAGGAAAATAAAATTCGGGAAAAATTAATGGATTTTTTTCAAGAGAAAATTTGAATTGTCGATATCTTACCTCCACAGTTAAATTCATTCCCACTTCGGTACCTGAATTTTGCTGCCTCGTTCACAATCTGCGTGGCAGAAATGGATACAGTATGTTTCTATGTTGACCGCAGGTAATGGATATCGATTTTAATTGGTGATAAGTTAAAATTCTGAATTATATTGAATGAATAATACAATATAGAGAAATTCTGCGTCTTAAGGAAAATTGGTTCGAAACACAATTTGCTCTTTTTTTTATTAACGTATTTGGAATAATGTTAAAATAACTATGTTCGAATGATTATTTCAAAAATTGAACTCGTACTATTACATTGACCGAGAGCCTTAGCCGAAATTAAAGGTTAAAGATTCAAGCAATCACAGATTAGTACAAAATAAACTTTCATTTGGTCGGATGTGCAAGAGGGAAGATCATACCTGATCGAAAGCAGGGTAGATGTAATCCGCGAATTGGATCTCAGCAATCGCCCTATTACCCTATTTTCGATTAACACCAAAATGAATCCTCTATGAACGGCAAATTCTAGAAGAAAAATGTTTTTACTCACCATTGCAGCAAGACCAACAGCAAAACCAGCGATTCCCTGATTATTAACAGAGATAAAATGATTATAGAAGCTCGCCCCAGATCAAACTGTTCTATGATGAACTTTTCACTGAAAATTCATCATCAAATGGTCTTGATGATATTTGGCAGTGAAATTGTCGCCATTTCAACATGGCTACAGCTGATAAGAGCAGATATACAAAAAAATGAAGCCTAGAGGTTTATATAAACGATTGAAATATCTTGATGTTCTAGCTAAGCTGGTAACTTCCAGCCATATCTCTATATTTCTAAATTTACGGAAATATTTAAATTTACTTCAAAGAATAGCCCACCTGTTCACACAATGGTGTGTTGAAAACCCTGCTCCTGCCAAATTTTTCAGCCAATCCAGTAGTGCAGCGAAATACACCGCCAAAGCTAACGTCCTCGCCAAATACGAATGCGCTGGACCGATTCACTCAATTAGAAACTTTGATCTTGTTGCAACGAGGATGAATTTTCGAAATTATAAAGAGAGAATGCAGGAATCTTTTCATAAGCAAAAAAAAAAGACATTTCAAGAGATGAACGCTTAAATTCAACTCTGATCGCGTAAACTACACCGCCGAAGCTCACGTCCTCGCCAAATACGAATGCACTGGAAAGATTTTTCCGTCTATGTGAAACTTTTCTGACCGATTAATACTTTGATCTCGTTGCAATTAGGATGAATTATCGAAATTATAAAGGCAGAATGCAAGAATCTGTTCATAAATAAAAGGATTTCGTGAGACGAATGCTTAGTTCTACGCCGATCGCCTAAAATACACTGCCAAAGCTTACTTCCTCGCCCAGTACGAATGCACTGGAAAGATTCCCTCAATTCGATACTTTTCTGAACCGATTTAGTATAAAGGTAGTGTTGTAATGACGGTAGGATTTTGGGAATTTTAAAGGCAGAATGCACGTAAATGTACCTAAGCAAAAAAAAAAACGTTTCAAGAGATGAACTCTTAAATTCCACTTCCAGCGCATGAAACAATCGGATAAATTTGCAAAAAAATAGCGGCAATTTGAATCGTTTGGTTGATCGCACAAAAAAATCGGATAAATTTACAAAAAACAGCGGAAATTTGAAACATTTGAATGATCGCACAACAGTCGGATAAATTTACAAAAAAAACAGCAGAAATTTGAATCATTTGAATGATCACACTACAATCGGATAAATTTACAAAAAACAGCGGAAATTTGAACATTCGAATGATCACACAAAAAAATCGGATAAATTTGAACATTTGAATCATTTGAATGATCGTTTAAAACAATCGGATAAATTTACAAAAAACAGCGGAAGTTTGAATGATCGCACAAAACAATCGGACGGAGACGTCGGAAGCTCACCGGGGATCCGTTTCCATGGCGATGTGAAGCGCCTGGTTGATAGCGGTGTAGAGATTGATCTTATCCGCCTGAACTGATGAAGAATTCGAGAATCTTCTCACGATCAGCCCCGCCAGCCTTTCCCTCCTCGCGATCATCGCCATCACAGTTCAGAGAGAGAGATATGAGACGGATAGAGTATAAACAGAGTTAGAAAGAGAGTAAGAGAGAGAGAGTAAAAATACAGAGGTTAGAGATAGAACAAGATTAAGAGAGAGAAAGAGAAAAGCATAGAGAGGGAGATGAGAGAGATTGCGAGAATGATAGGGAAAGAGAAAGAGAGAACGAGAGAGAGAAAGAGCTAGATAAATAGAGAGAGAGAGAGAGAGAGAACGAGAGGGAACTAGAGATAGAATAGAGGGAACGAGAAGAACGAGAGAGAGAAAGAAGAAAGAAAAAGAGAGAAAAAGGAACAGGGAGAGAGAGAATGAGAGGGAGCTAGAGAGAGAGAATGAGAGGGAAAGAGAAGAACGAGAGAGAGAAACAGAGACAAAGAAAAAGAGAAAGAAAAGAGAGATAGAGAGGGAGAGAGAAAGAGAGAGCAACAGAGAGAGAAAGAAAAGAGAGAGAGATAAACAGAGAGAAAAAGTAGAGAGAGAAGTAAAAGAGAGAGAGGGAGAGAGAAACAGCGAGAGAGAGAGGCAGAAAAAAGAGAGAGAGACAGAGAGAGAAAGTGGGAGAGAGAGAGAGACAGAGAGAGAAAGTGGGAGAGAGAGAGAGAGAGAGAGAGAGAGTGGGAGAGAGAGAGAGAGAGAGAGAGAGAGAGAGAAAGTGGGAGAGAGAGAGAGAGAGACAGAGAGAGAAAGTGGGAGAGAGAGAGACAGAGAGAGAAAGTGGGAGAGAGAGAGAGAGACAAATAGCGAAAGTGGGAGAGAGAGAGAGAGAGACAGAGAGAGAAAGTGGGAGAGACAGAGGGAGATATAGGAAGAGAGAAAGTAGAGAGAGAGAGAGAGAGTTTCGAGTACTTGTTCAAACTGTCCGACTGTAATGAATTTGCACGAGAGACCAACGGTCAGGATAAGAGCGCCACGAAGAACATCCAAATGACTAAAATACCCCTAATATTAGCAGATAAACCGACGGCAAAGTGGGAATGCATCAAGGTTGTCGCGCTGCACGGCGTACGTCTTCTGTTTTAATATTAAAAAAAATTAAATTCATTTACATGCTTAATGGTTTTATTTTTTGGGAATTGTTGTACTTAATATTCAAAAAAATGAACTTATCACCATGGAAAAAATTTTCCGCCTCACCTATACTTGTCATGCAAGGTTTATTTTTGCCATGTTGTTTTATCCAACGGCGAACCCTGGCTAGAACGGGTTAGGGTTTTGCAATTGATTGAAATCTGCCAGATCAAACTTGGAACGGGTTAATCCATAAAGTAATCAGTCAATCAATCAATGGGGTATTAAAATTTTGATCAGCCCATTAAGTAGTTTTTCTTTTTTCTATTAGGCTTGTAAGAATATTTGATGTTATATTAACTCAAATTAATAGATAGTTTTGTGATTGAGCTATCAGTCACTTAACATTGACATTGATGCATTATCATGGATATAAGTAGATAATTAATTCATTTTCATCATTATGGGAAATGTGTGATCATTATATTTGCATACTTTCAAACCAAATCTGGATATTTTTATAAACAATAACAGATGAAATAAAATTGACGTAAAATTGAGTGATTGGCATGAATTGTGTGGTCGAATGTCCTAAATTGACCATGTTAATTGAAAACAAACATGCTAAAAATGATATCAAATAAAGTTCATACCTTTGGAGTTGTTATGGGATGCTCCAGTTCAAGAGGTGGCTGATACCCATCAACATAACATATCTTCCATTCCTCTGTGTGGATTAGAGGGAGTAGCCCAAACCACAACCCTGAACAATCGAGGATGCCCAAACCGTAAGAAAGGATATTTAGGCCCAACCCAAGCATGTTTATAGACCAGGACAAATGAAGGCGCGCTTTTTGGATCTAAACAAAATTATAATATGGAGATTTCTTTCTAAATCTGGACTATAAAGTAAATGGATTTGATGTTAAAAAATCATCGTAATATTCCAATTTCAATCGATCAAATCTCCGTGCTAGGAACATTGGAGCACCTCTATTTAAACCCCTTTTTCTAATTTGTAATTTTTATCCTTTTATTTATCCATGAATTTCCTTGGTTCTGAGATTTTATAAAAAGAGTGAGGGGAAGAGACTAAGAATGTTGATCAGTGGTTCTAAAGAAATAAGTACTCAGCTCGTTGGTCATGTGCCAAAGAGGTCAGTACTACCTTCACCCTTTTCCATCCTAATTTTCACACCATTTTTCATTTATTGCCATTCCGGAGTGTAACCTAGTTCTTAAAACTTATAATACCCCAACATTGGCAAAAAATCCCAAATGTAGTAAAAATGACGTAGGACGATTAACGAAAAGGGCGACTGAGGAGATGGATAGGATGACGACGGGTAAATGGTGATAGACGGGTTTGTAGGGAGGGATAAAACAGTCCACAGAAATTCACACGGTCGGATTCGGACTTTAAAACCGATGAAAATCTGGTGGTGCAGCTCCGACCCTTATCGAGGGCGGGAGTACTGCCTTCCCCCACCGCGATGATGCCTAAGCACCGAAATCAATATCCGAATTCGCGTCGCGAAGAAACACTCGAGAAAGATAGAGAACTAGTGGTAAATCCAAACCAAATCTAATTCTGACGACTGTGGAAACTTCTCGAGAAAACACTGGACGGAGAACACTTTCGACACCAAAGGGTTCAGGCGTACCTCGGCACCGTAGTGCGTGAAGAAGATGCGGGAAATTCTGATCGTGATGAGGCTGGGCGAATCCGGGCGTTGAGCGGCCCACTGGAGGAAGGAGTCTGGGCGTTCCGGGCGTTGAACGGCCCTGGTAGTGAGTTGATGTCGTGGTTGCAAAGTCAGGCGTAGGCGAATACCAGCGCGCGCGAAGCGCGCGTAGGGTGCACGGAGCACACGGAGCGCGCGGAGCAGCGCACGCGAGCGCTGAGCGCGCGCGACTCGAAGCGTGGACGGCGTCGATGACGAACCGTTGGACGACCTCGACGATGTTGGTAGTCGACGTGCGGCATGGAGGGCGGCCGCGTGCGCGGCGCGGGCAGACGGTCGGCGCACCGCGGGTGCGGGTGGCCGCGTGCACCCCGCAGACAGACGGTCGACGCACCGCGGGTGGAGGCGGCTGCGTGGCTGGGGGAAGAAAGAGAGAGAGAGAGAGAGAGAGAGAGAGAGAGAGAGAGTGGGAGGGGAACAGGTGGAAGGCCGGCGACGCAATGTGGCGGCGGCGACGACGGCGGCGACGGCTAGGGTTAAGAGGGATAGGGGAGGCTGGGCAGTCCTCCAAGAAGATTTAAACAAAACTCAATTCTTGAAATTATGACTGCCTAAATGTTTCTTGAAAACAATGGCCTATATATAGGCCTCGGAGGAAAGAGAAAATGACGATAAATTAAAGAAAAGACGTGCGTCGTGTCACGCCAAAGGGAAGTTGTGGATCTGCCTCAGGCGTCGTGTCATGACGCGCGTAGGGACGTGCGCGGGTGGAGATGTGCTCGTCGACGGTTGTGGCGTGTTGACTTTGGTGTTGACGTCGGTTGACCGTGGCTTGTTGACTTTGGTTGACTTTGTGTTGACTCCAGTTGACCGTGCCGACACGTTGGACGGTGATGTGTTGGCGTCCTCGCCATAAAAAAATACATCTAAAACACTTCATTACATGCAGTTTCCATCTATTGTTGCCCACTAACTTCTGCCAATATGAAGTTTGAAAAGTATAATTGGTCTGATTTTGGGTTGATTCCATACCTCATAAACCGGATCAAACAGTGTTAGATCATATTATCCATGAGTCTTAGATTATACGGGCCCAAACTATTGAATTCTACCAGGTTCCCTCTTGTCAAATCTTATCCAAGTAAACTCAAATTTAAGGTAATGATAACCACAAATAACATGATAATTCTTATATTTAATATGTTTATCTTCAACTAATGATCATAAATGCATGTTATTTAACCTTAAAATAATTTATTAATTTTAAAATGGCGTTCTGATCTTCCCAAAAATCTAAAAAATTTACCCATTTTATGGCATTAAATAAAAATAACTATTTAAATGTTTTCCAAATATTTTTGTGCTATGCTATCCATCAGCCACATGGATTGAGTAGGAGATAGAAAATCAGACTCTTGATAGTTATTCAACTTCAAATCATTACATCTAACAAACAAGAATGAGTTTTGGGCTAAAATTTTAAGGGCAGCTTCATCTCTTTCCCCCCCATCAATCCATTCACTGTGATATATAAATAGACCCTCCCATCATTGTAACATATATCTTTTTATGTTTTTCATAATTATGATTAGTGGAGTGATTTTATCATTCAAAATATTGTTTGTTCTTGAGACTGGCATGTGAAGGACTGAAGGAGCAATGTTTGAACCAAGACTAGTGTAGAGAAATCTCTGGTCAGATTGTTGGTCATGTGATGAAGAGGTCAATATAATCTTTATCTTTTCAGAGTCACATCTTGGCCATTTTTCCTAGGTGATCATCATCAAGGAGAGCCTAGGTTTCCACCATCCCACACTCTACCATTAATTTCGCGGCTCATATAGGTGTATCTGCCTCCATCAAGGTCAGCACCGACGATGGTAAATCTGCAGTACTTAATCCCCCCCCCCTCCCCTGTGATGCTTTCCAAGCCATATCTGCCACCATCTTTCTCACTATCCACGGTAGTATTTTTGTCCATCCACTCCACTCCATTCACGCCATCACCATCAAATTGCTTGCTAAGGTATTTAATTAGGAATAATTATTAATATGAATAAAATATTCCACTAAAATCCCTAAAGTTACTTTATAAAATTGAAATAAATTAGGTTAAATAGACAAACTATTTCTTCACCTTCATTGAATTCTTTTGAGTTAATTTTCTATGGTTTTATTTTATAATTTGAATTAAATATTCAGTAAAATATTTATTTATTTGATTTTTATCTTTATTTCAGGAATTCATACTAGTGAAAAGTAATTCAAAATAATCATACGAAGGTAAAAATATATATTAGTGCTATTTAATTTAATCTATTAAAAAGTATAGATTAGTTTTGGGAACTTCAATAGAAATTTATAAATAAAAAATAATAATTAATTATAATTAAAATACATTGATTGGAGATTTGGGAGTGTTAAGCGACACTTGACGGTGCTAAATGTGAGTGGATGGAGAAGAATAAAGATATACGATCAATACGCTTGACAAGCAACAAAGAGGTTGTGAGTGATGATAAGTTTACTGCCGCTGATGCGAAGGATATACACTATGCTAATGCGTATGCACCGACAAACGGCAGAGTTAGAGGGGGAGTGAATGATGGGGAGAACCTAGGGTATCTAAGAAGATAACCTAGATAAAAAATGAAGACGTGAGCCAGAAAATACATCTCAAACTAACCTCTTCGTTACAAGTCTATTGGGCCAAGGGGTGCTGTTTTCTTTATGTTTCTTGATCTGAATGTTACTCCTTCAATCCTTTGCTCTTAGAGTGAAAGAATGAAAGCGAATGAGATTTTGAATAATAAAATCACTACATTAATTGTAATTAGAAACAAAATACGATGGTACCTTTTCACAAGGATGGGCATCTATTTATAAAAACCAATGGTGACTGAAAAGAGGAGGTAAAGATGGGACTAGCCTCAAAATTTCAGCATGAAACTACTTCTAGATTGATAGATATGGTTGTTTGAATTTGAAGCAATCTAAGTCATCCAAATTTATCTTCCTCCAATTTGTGTGGCGGATTTCCAGCACGTCACACAATTATAGGAGTGTAAAAGTAAAAAATATTGTATTTATATTTTCTAAATTTTAAGATTATTTTATTTTTTGAATTTAACTTATAAAATTCCGAAAAATAAAAGTGAATCCAAGAAATCAGGAAATCATCCTAAAAATTTAATAAACTCTTCGTTATTTTTAATAAATCTAAATAAATATTCTCTGACTTGTAAATTTATATTTTATGAAATTAAAGTTAATACTTTAAAATACTTTGTGCTAAAATACTTTGTGATAAATAAAACCCAGAAATTAATTATGAAAAATGAAATAATCATTTTCAGATCTAAAAGGCATGTATTTATGACCATTTAAATGAATATAAGTACAGAAATACATGAAATTACTCCTAAAAATAGCATGATATTTATAATTATCAAATACCCTGATTAAAGTTTTAACTATTAAAAACATTGTGAGAGGGAGAGAAATAGAGAGACATCCAGGTAGAGAGGATGACATTTTTGTCAACGGATATTAGATAAATCTTGAGGCAACTCATGGAGGCATGGTAGGTCTAAATTTAGGGTCTCATGTCCTTGTTTTTATTTAAACTTAAACAACAATAGTTTTTTAAAATCATTTCTGGGATATATTTTCAGCATAAATGCAAGGGGAAATATATGTTTTGTGGATTTTCTAGTTCTTTTTCAGAATCAATTTCAGAGGAAAAATGACTGGAAATTATAATGATATTTAAATATTTTTAGAATTCGTTGTCAGGCTATAATGAAAATGTTTTTTTAGTATTATTTTTTGAGTTTTTTCTTACTTCTTTAAAATTTGAAATAAAAAATGCCCTATTTAACCATTATATAGTCTATGGCTGTAGGAGATGGTAGCGGCACCTAGAGTAGGGCCCTTGGGTCAGTTGTCCAGGTCCAGGATGGTTTCCTCCGTTCCAAGCTAGTTTTGGCAGGTTAATCCTTTAGAATAGCAGATGCACTGCTGAACCCCGCATAGACTGGAGGGTAAAAGCGTGGGTGTACTGCATGTATAGCCCACACAAGCACGAGGCAGCAGTGATGAGTGACTATGAGTTCTATGTTTTTGATATAAACTAGATATGTGTAGGTGTATCTAGAAAGAGAAATGGATAGGTTTTTGATAGAGAATATGGTCAAAATAAAGAGAGCGAGAGAACTTAAGGAAATGGTATACGAGATGTTAGGAATGGAATTTGAAGCTGAAAATGGTTGAGGTTTTTTAAAAAATGCACACAAAAAAACTAGAGACACAGATGAAGTTTTAGAAAGAGAAAGAAAAAATATAGAGAGATAGTGAAGGGAAAATACTTGTTTAGAGAGATAACATAATGGTATGAGGTGATTGCTGTTTTTGCTTCATGTTTCCCATTGGTGATCGTTTATCTGTCTCATTTAGTCTTCCCTATTTTCATAAATGGATGAATCAGAATGTGGCCCAGGCTCCTTTGATTGATCCTTCAAAAGCCCAACAATTCATTTGACCCATTTAAGCCCATTTTCCCAATAAATTAGATCCAATAAGTGCAACAATTCATTAATAATGGTTCCATTTAATTTATGTAAATTTATTCACGAATAGAAATAGAAATTATTCATCAGAAAATAATTTTCTTGACCTCAATGAAATCAAGTAAATTTAGGTAGAAATGCCAATAATATGCAAAAACTAAAACTTACAAGCGATGTAGGAATATACAGTTAATTCATGTAATAACATGATAAATTTAATTTAAATGAATACAAAATCATACAAAAGGCACGAAAACTATCATATTATGAAGGCCTATTCGTCCCCCAATACTTTTATGGGACCTCTAAAAGTTGAATCTTATGTTTCTATTCAAGTACCCATAGTAATGATCATAAATGTAATTGAAGAATGTCTAGAATTAGTAGTGCTCAATTGGAACATATATTATCTAGTTCAGGAGAAACATTTATATCATAATTTGGATAATATTGAATCAAAAAATTCAAATACGAGATATCAAACTATCATTAGAATAAAAAAATAATATCCTGTTAAATATAACTCTCTAAAATTTTCAGATAGTCTCTCTCATTTTCTTCCCATTCACACTATTTTTAGATAAAATATTTATAATGTCTTTTATACCTTGATATTTATGTTCAGATATTTAATAAATTTATGTGCCAAATGACAATATTCCAAATTTTATGTTTTATTTTTATGTTAGAAAAAATATACATTGAATGAAAACTCTAAAGTTATATGTAATAGTCTCCACATGATCTTCATGGTAAGCCAATATGAAGTTCCCCAGATATGGTTACCCCTACCATTCAGATACTTCTGATCATTCTGCCCTCGATTGTGATGCATTTCAAATTTTGAAAATCCTACATGGTCAAATTTTAAAGTATATGATTTGATGAACTTCATCCAAGAACATCCACCGGCCATTTATATTGAATGAAAAGATTTTCTAATACATGTCATAACGTTTGGTGGAAGGAATGATTAGCAAGTCCTAGGCTTCATCAACTATATCATATCTGAATGAGTTTTATACATTTATATCCAAGAAAAATATCTAAATAACTATATGAGGCATTAGGTATTTTTTATTTTTTAAGGAAGATCAAGAATTAAGGATTTAAAAATTAGTTGAATATGCATTTTTAGGTACACTGATTTGAATTTTCTTTAGAGGTCTTGGAAATTAATTTTATATTTAAAGATCAGAACAGATGCCAATCTTTAACAATTCATATTTGAATAAAATCATATTCATATGATAAATTATATCTTCTGATGCCAAATAGACAATTTATATATGACCTCTAGGCCCATGTATCAGTATTCTTTACAACTACAATGGCCTAATAACATTTATTGGCCAACCTAATTAATTATATATATCAACATATAGATAAATTAATCAAAGTTTGATTTAACGCAATCAATAAGTTGAGTTTCTGATGGCGCACGCCATCCTGAACCATCGATGATGTTGTCCACGACGCCCTCCTCCGTCGTCGATAGTCAGGTGAAGATGCTCGTTTATCATATCTTTCTTTCCATCGTCTTCTTAGTCGTATTTTGTGTTTTTTCGTACTCGTCGGTTTGTTGACTCTTTCCCCCTTTCTTTTAAGTTTTAATTTTCCCCTTTTATGCTGTAATGGGGGCCCATTATATAAAGTCCCCCTAATGGACCCAATTTCCCCTTGTTGACCCATTTAGGGGCCCATTTGACCTCCCCCTTTATAAGGGAAGAGGGGGGGCACCCTAAACTCAGACTAGGAAGAAATCAATTTGAGGTTTTGGTTGCTCTTTCTGGTCTCACCCCCTCCATCGAGAGAAATCCAAAGAGGGGGAGGAGAGAAGATGGTGAGGCACCCCTGGGAGGAGGTAGCTAGAGGGAGCAAAGGGAATTCTGAAGACTTTCCCCTACACTCTCTCCTCTTCTCAAGCTCCCCAGCAACTCCATCCATCGTGGAAGAAACACGCAAATAGATCCACGCTGTCCATGGCAACCGACTGCAAATTACCGATCTCTTTTCCTTCTCGCACCCGATCGGTCAACGATTGTCTCTCACCACGTCTTCCCTGACTGCTGCACACCTGAAATCATGACCACCGAGTGAGGCACTGAAGGCCACGGCGAGAAGTGAATCTTCACCCTCGTCGTAGGCCGTTCGGAACCACAATCGATCAGAAGAAAAATAGAAGGCTGCTCATAACCACATCTCACGCCCATCCCAACAGGAATGCCCCATTGAATTCCTGTGATCCCTTGGACGATCCAATCTGCTCACCTTGGACTTTGGCCCGACGCCGAGAGTCTCGCCGTCGCCAAAATTTCCAGGCTAACTTGCAGGAAGTCCCTGGGTCACCTTAGCCCTTAGTGAACTGCCTAGACACCTTGGTTTTTTGGCTGGTTTACCGGGGGAGGGGGGTTAATTGTCGCCACCGCACTGCTTTCGGACTGGGAATTGTGGTTCCATCGCAGAAAGTCAATGGAGGCGTAATGTGACGGCCGTTGAATTGGAACTGATTGGACATGGCCGTGGATCCGTGGGTGTCTGAGTTGCCATCTGCCGGTGAATTTTTGCCCCACTCGCACTTGTTGAATGACCACTCGGGCCGCCTATCATAGGTGATAACACACAAATTCAGTTGTAAAATGATATAAATATGTGTTATCTGGGGGTATTAAAGTGATTTAAATACATATTCTCATTTATCTGCATTAGAACCACTTATTGAGCACTAAATCAAAATGAAGTTAATTTGGTGAATGTATGATTTTTCTGATTTTCTTTGGGTATTCTTCCAGGACATTTTGATATCAGAATATATTTATACATTTGACAAAAGGCTTATTTGAGTCAAAATATTTTAGATAATAGGTTTCAGTAGGAGATTGGACGATTTTGGAGGGAAAATTTGGAGAAAGAATAGCCAAAACGAGCACAGAACACGAGGAGGCGGAGGAGAGAGAAAATGGTAAAGTGGGGAGACGGCCCACTTCGAACCCTCATATCTCGCAACTCTACTGTTGGATCATGCTCAAATTTTGATTGTGGGTTGTTCACTTGATATACTTTCAATCCAACTATGGACATTGCCAGAAAATCTATAGAACTCCTGTAATGAAGGGACGACCAAGGGCAAACAGGAAAGGACTTTACCCTTTCACCCAAGGTACTTAAACCCTTTTTTCTTTTCTGTCTGCCCATTTCTGGAGTCATCCATCCACAGCTGAGCAGACAGAGGAGGAAGTTCTTGGATCAAACAAGGTTCTGAGTTTATTTCATTGCATTTTCAGGTCTTCGTTTCTAGATTGTATTCTTCTAAATCGCCTTGGCTTGGGCGAAATGTTCTGGCCCTTTCTAGGAATCGAATCTGATTTTGCTTGAGATGAATATTGAGCCCTGAAAACAAAAATGAACTAAAAATTAGATAGATTTCATTTCCTTCTAGCTTAAAAATTAGACAGCTCCTAAAAACTCTTGAGAAAATTGAATCGGCTCCTATATAGATTATCATTCCCACTTACATTAGCTTAGTCCCTACTCTATTTCTGATTTCTTGATCTTGATTTCAAGATCAAGAAGCCTAAATAGATTTCTCACAAATACAATCCTAATATCTTTTTCCCTATCCTGAGGTTCTTGATCTTCTTGACAAGATCAAGATATCCTATTATCTTCTATATATTCCTCTCCCAAATTCAGCTCAAAGTCCACTAATCAGATTGAACATCTCATTACCTACTAAGCCTCTCTTGGAAGATCCCTGATATTCACACTATACATATAAGTATTGGGATAAATTTATAAATTGAATTTCATAATCTGAATTTCACAATGACAGTGACTAAGGCATCTTAATCACTCAAAAATTCAGTTTATCAGTAGGTTAACCCGACGGGACTAACTCAGTTGCTCGAGTCCGCGACGCTGTTGTTGGTCGACCCACTGTCCTCTCTCCTTCGACCTTACCAGTGCTTCAGCATCTCATCGCCATTCGAGGCGGCGTTAGCTCTCTAGCGCCTCTCCGCCACACCCCCTCCGATCATCTGAACCGTTGACGACCCCCTTCACGATGAGCCACACACCAACGAGATATGCCGTCCTCTCTCACCACTTGTTTAGTTATCCTTTGTAGTACAGTTTCATCTTGACTCCACCGCGCTCGGGCTAGGTAGGCGAGAGAGGTAATTGAGAGAAATTACAATACAACTGAGCGTTTTACTGGTACGGACGAGTCCGTCTATTACGTGCGAGCCCTATGCATTGATTCCATTTGGCTGTAGACGTCTTCGTCGCTCCGACAAGGTTCGATAGGCCACCGCCGCCGTCACCGGCGACCCCGTCCAAGCTCAGAGCTCGGCGCCTCCCTCAAGTCGGAGCCTACACATATGACACGTAGGACATTCATTCATTGCACCATCCCTTATCGGTACCGAGCCATCATACTCGGTGTCGACCAGACGACGTCCGACATCAATACCCTAATAGAATGTTGAAGAAGATAAAACCTTGGGGGCTGAGTTGAAAGAGATCAAATATCTCCAAAATTACAAAATGTTTTGCCATATGAAGTGTTTTGCTTAGGGGAGTTCACATGAACTTGGTTAGGACTCATCATCAACTTGGGCTAGATATCCCCAAATAGCATTAAAACTAACCTAAGCTTTAAAAAAAACTGAGACTTCCCAATCATCTACCTCATTACAGTGATAGATAAAATATATTTTACACAATTTAGTATATTAGATTAAATAAAATTTAAAGGAGATAATTCACCGATGCCCCTTAGGTCATACTCATCATATGAGTGCGACTAGACAATGTTATTCTATCTAGAAATTTTATTTACATCATATGAGTGCGAATAGACAATTTTATTTTCATTTTTTCAATATTTTCAAAAAATATAATTGTCCTCAAGATTTGATTGGCTCTTATTGTTTGGGTCTTCCCCTACTATCACATTCTGGCTTCACTATTATTTTATTTTTAGTGATGACTATAATTAATATACTTTGATTTAAATGCTTTAATACAAATTTCATGCTTTTAAATCCTATTCTGAATTTCAAAATCTGTTGAACATCAATTTTTTTACTAAAATATTAGCACTTTAGTCTGACCAGGGCGTAGAAGCCCAACCTTACCTTACTCATCTTAAGAACAAATGCATTATACATAGAGTATATTTTCCCTATGCAACCAAACCAAACAGTACAACATATTGAAAACATTGATATAATTGAAACCTGCTAAATTTGATATGAAAGTACAGAATTATACCAAAAATTTGGGATGAAGCCACTTATAAATCAATATTTATCATCAAGAGAAAGCCCACCCCATTTATATTTAAATACACATTTTCGTGATTACTCTGCACTATGAACCTTTGTCTGATTATATTCTATCATTTTGTATGACCATCTTCACACCAAAAATCTGTCTCACTGTGATAAATGTGTGCTGCTTGGTTATAGTAATCTTCATAGTGGCTACAAATGTTTATCACTTAATTGTGGACAATTTTTATATCAAAGTATGTTATCTTTAATGAAGAAATTTTTCCTAGCACAATGCATTCAACTAAACTACTGTTTCACTCTAACCATGCATCCTAGGATCATACCCACTTTCCCATGGTTCCATTACAACCCACGCTTAAACGTCTCTTAACTAACTCAAAACCCTAATCCAAATTCGAGTCCTTCCATTTAAAGGTCACACTGAAAATTCTTCTGAAGCCATTCCCTTTGCAATTCTCTTATTGGGTTCTAGGGCCTTGTTATGGTTGAAAATTTAGTATGATTCACATCATAAGGCTTAAAATGGAAATGTAACGGCATCGACAAAAACATGAATCAAATCCGTAGGCACAGATCGCATAAGTGATTCCTTTGATCCTTGAATGGGGTCACGTGGAGCTGCTCATGTGTGCAGCCTCTAAAAGTATCAATGTGGTCTTTGGCATGTCAAATATCCTCCTTCACATTGATGAGCTTCATTCAACCTTCGTTGTCATCATTAAGTCGTCCTAATTGCATCAAGAATGGAGAGGCGCCATAGGCAGAAGGGAGAGAAGGGGAAGGCCCTTGAAAAATTCTGACCTGGTTGAATTTTTTACAGGGTGTTCCCCTATTTATACTAAGTTGGTATTTTTCATAAAAACCCTCAAAACAAAAGTATATCTTGTGAAGTCCAAAAGACCATTTGCATGTGACCCTCTAGGCCCATGTATGAGTTTAGTTAACGACTCAAGTATCCCAATAACTTTTATTGGTCTTCCAAATTAATCAACTATATCAACATATAGATTAATTAAAGTAAACTTGATTTAACCCAATTTATAGGTTGATTTTCCAACACGTGGAATGCCAAGCTGCACCACATGCTCTAGAAGATACAAATGAGTGTGTATCGACTCACTCATGGAAGTTGTTTGTCATCAATTAGTGTGTATGTATAGTCCCTCATCCAACTAATGCTCCTAGGATGACTTAGGGTATGGAAAACTATCAAATGTCATCAGTTAGTGTGTATGTATAGTCCCTCATCCAACTAATGCTCCTAGGATGACTTAGGGTATGGAAAACTATCAAACCCTAATCGATCATCCGAGTTAGTACTGATGCATCCAGAAATTGTCAGAGAACTCTTCTTCGATATTTCACTGCCTTGGCCAAGGACTTCATCGCATCATCTTTCTTAAGCTTCATCCTCTTATACTGTGGCAGATCACTTGACTATCTTGCTGAACTTCTCGATACACCCAAACTAAGACTATTTAGAATTCCAAGACTAGGAACTCATAGGTCATAGTCAAAGTACAATTGTTCATCCACAATACGTCTTTGGTGTCTTAGGTCTAAGGACCACTTACACAACCATTATGTGAATCAACCTGACTGACAGTTTGGAATAATGGCATTTTGGTATTAGTAGAAAAAAATTAAGTGAATTATTTTAACTAAAGAGCACCCACTATCTATCCTCAGTG
The DNA here is from genome assembly GCF_029677425.1 of Wolffia australiana. NCBI lineage: Eukaryota > Viridiplantae > Streptophyta > Magnoliopsida > Alismatales > Araceae > Wolffia > Wolffia australiana. The sequence goes on from NC_135838.1 coordinate 1,357,011, forward strand.
TCTCCATACTAATGGATAAAGGGAGGACCAACCATACTCATCATATATGTGAGGCTAAATGGTGTTATTCTATCTAGATACTTGAATGTTTTTCTCTAGTCTCCTTTGAACATGAATATTTAGAATACATGCATAAAGACTAGCAATATCTGTATTACAATATCCTCATAAATCACTAAGTCTGGTCATTTATTCATGAACCTCATTATAAATATCACACTTTCACTACAATGAATACATTCTATCAATGAACATAGAAGATATATGGAATGGGTGATTCCATCCTCTATTTCCATCATCTTTCTGATTCGGTTACTTTATACTGACCCCAAAATGGACACTAGTTGATGCATATGCTAAAGAAGGTGTTGACTTGAAACAAGTTTTGAAAGATATTTTGGATCTCTTACAGTTAAATGCAACAATGGTCAACTAGTGTCCAACTTCCCTTCAACATTACACACATAAAACCCACCAGTGTCTAGCATACTTCAAATCACCCTGCATGGGTTACAATCATGCATGAAGAATTGATTGCTCTATCACAAAAATATACCTGTAGCCAAAGGACTTAGTCAACAAGACAGATTTGATTACTGCTTTCGATCTATTCATCCAAACCACCATCGTACTTATTCAATTATCCATTGATTTTAGTGAACAATAGCAAATCTATCAACTTGAAGTTTATCATGCATGTCTTCGCAATGATTTATCCCAAATTAATTTCATGGGAAAACCTCCTATTTTTTCTGACTCCTAATTTCCAAATCATGTCTACAAATTACGTAACTCCAACTATGTGATCCAACAAGTGCAAGGGACATAGTTTGAAAAAACTGGCCTCATAGCTTCAATCTATTAGATTCATCAAATGGAATGGTGACACCTCTTTATATTTAACCTTCACTGTATTAGTCATATTTTCCTATTAATTTATGCTGATAATAGTCTAATAATTAGTCCCAAGTCTAGTTATACTCAATCAGTCATTTCACCAATCCACATCAAAGTTGTCATCAAAACTTTTAAATTCCTGGATTACCAATTAGAAAGAGAGCTTTTTCAGCAAATGAAAGGTTACATGCTTTGCATATTCTGCATAGTTGAGCTCGGCTGATGAGGGTGGGTAAACAACTTTGCAATGGTGAAACGATTGATGGCGGCTCCATACTGGGACAAGTATGGAATTAACAGAAACAAGTTTTTGTTGAAAGACAAGCGATCAAAACAGAAAGGTAGGAGGGAGACAGCCTTTTTCTCTCTCTTTTGTCAACGGTGCCCCTTTGGGAGAGGGTTCTCCTTTTGGGGTTCCTTTTCCTAAGGGATTTTGGCTAACATTAATCTTAATCTACATTGACTTATTAACACCTGAATCAGAATTTCTTGCTCCTGCTCATAAATCACTCCTAATAATATATTCTCTTTTCTCAATAAAGCAGACATTGAGTCATTAGTTAGTTATGTGATCAGATCGGTGGTCCCTTTATTGCTCATCAGTTAGTTATGTGATCCGATTGGTGGCCCCGATAAAGCAGAGATAAAATTGTGGCCTTGTGTCCTATGCCACTTAAGGCTTTTCAGAGTTGTGACTCATAGTGTTTCCATACCCCCTCACATATAAAATACATTATTAGAAACTAGGTTATACAGATAAGATATGTGTCTCCAAAATCTTGGAAGGATGATGGGGGGCCATCCAGCTTTGAAGACCCTGTCAAAACAGTTCGTCGAGCAATGGTTCATGCGTGAGATCCAGCCTTCGAAGTACCCGGCCTCGTTAACGGGCCACAACAGTTTGACGTTATCTTTCCTTGCATTTTCCTTGTTTAGTAGGCCATGTATGTCGGCCTCGTATGTGTTTTTTTTTTGTTCGCACGTGTTTGGACCATTGTATGGACCTTCACGTTTGCGCATGTGTGAATCCATGTGTGGGCGTGTTAGTGGGTTTCTCTCTCCTATTAGGGGGCCCTAATTACTCTTAATAGGACCTTCTCCACTTTATTTCTAAGGGGGAGGCCCATATTTTCCCCGTAAAAGATGGGGCCTGCCCATATGAAGAGAGGAGGAAAAAATATTGAAAAGATGTGATTTTAAGAATTTTTACTGATTTTTTTAGTGTTTTAGATTTTCTTTCGTCATATTTACAAAAAATACCACTCTAAAGTTAGGAGAGAGAAAAAATCCTAGAGTTTGTCAGTAACTGCTGTCGTCTTTGCTGGAAACCACCGCTGTCGATGCCTTCTCCGAGGCTCCAATCCCCGTCTCCCACGACCTTCCCACCTACGATCGTCGTCCCCTAGGTCATCCGTGCCGCCACCGCAACCAGCAGCGCCGCCATCGCGGCCTTCTTCCCAACAGCCGTGGCCGCAAGCCACCGCCCGCGGCCGTAAGGCACAACCTGCGGCCGCAAGCCGCCGCTTGCAGCCGCTGCGGCAACCCACGGCCGCCGCAACAGCCCATGGCCGCCACGACAGCTGCGGTCGCTGCAACAGCCCATGGCCACCGCGGCAACCAACGACCACCACAGCTGTCGCGACAACGAGCGGTCACCGCAGCCGCCGAAGCTGTCACAATCGCAACCGCCACAACAGCCCGCGGTCGCCACAATCCTAGCATCCCCCTTAGCCCGTCGGGGCCTTTGCAACAGCCCGTAGTCGCGCAACCGTAGTGGTCCCTGCAGGCCGCTGTGGCCTCTGTAACAGTCCTATCAGTCGCCGCAGACCAGTGCGGCCGCACCAATCCTAGCGATCGCTGCAGCGGTCCGTCACAGCCGCTGGCCGACAACCAAGCTGCAGATTGCTCAGCCATCTAGATCTACGCTAGTCGTAACCACCAAACTCGTCATTGTCGTGCCCGCATTGTTGCCCTTGCTGATGATGTACCTGTTTCCCCAGGCTGTCGCGTTCGCTGCCATCGTCCCTCGCCACTGCACCGAGCCTCCACCCCTATCACTACCCACCGTTGCACTGTCGCCACCTGCTATCGCTGCGCCATTGTCGCGCCCATTGTTGTGTCCATTGTTACGCTCGCCGCTGCATCTACTCGCGCCGGCATGCCTACTCACACTGCTGCATCACACCTATGTGCAGTTTTCTGTCCACCACTGTCAAAATAGACATCGTCTCTCCTGCTGCGACTGGTATGCTCATAACTCCCTCTCGATGTTATATTACTTCTTTTAGTACCTCCGAATGTTTCTCCCCACCGGGGTTAGGTTAGTGATAGATAGGAATACGTTAGTGGAAATAGATTTCTTTCTGTACGATCTTGGTTGGCACTTTTGAGCGGTGCACGCACAAGCGGCAATACTCGTACTCACACTGTTTGGCCTCAACCCATCGTCTGGGTCATCAGGAACCTAGTGGCATTCCCAGGTCACATTTATAATAGCTTAGTGGTAGTTGGTGTCCGTCAATGCCAGATTTGTACTTCTCAGTGATTTCATCATTGCATCATCATCACTTTCATTATGTCCACATTAGTTGTCTCCACTACATGACATGACTGTCATCCTCCTCCTTGTGTGTAACATGAACCGTTCGATCCTGGCGTCTGTCGTGTTACATCAAAGGATCCATAATCTTCCAAAGAAATCGCAATGGCTAATGCTCATATTTGAGCCTGTAAATACAAATCTTACTGTACATTACTGGATTTTAATGCCATCTTTATTTATTTCTACAGAAATCCATTTACAGCTTCTCTCTACGACCAATAAAATTAGCAAGGAGCAAAGAGAGGGTGAGGTGTGGTAATCTACCAAAGAGAGTTATGTACAGCTTCTCTCTACCCCCAAAAAATTAGAGAGAATCCTAGAGTGAGGGGTAGTTCTCTAGAGCGCACTTTAGATAGAGAATCTAGAGAAAAAGAGCTAGGTGCAGCTTCTTCTCTACACCACAAAGAAATAAATCTAGAGAGAGCCAGGGGTAGCTTCTTCTCATAGGTACCAAGAACTTAGAGAGAGAATCTATAGATTTCCAGATGTTGCTTATCTGTGCAACCATTAAGTAAGGATTCTAGATAGCAATAGTCAGAGAGAGGCCCAAGTATGGCTTCTTCTCTCTGACTCCAAAGGTAGATGAAGGTATATATGCTTTTCATTCCCCCAAGTTAGTTATAACTAAGACTTATCCAGCAACATCAGACAAGACAACAATTCTTCCACTTGACAGAGAACATGTATGAGAAAGCAGTCCTGCCCACACATGCTAGACAACATCTAGGACAAATATACTACATTTCGCATTTTTTCTCAAATTTCAAAACTTCTATGAATCAGAACATCCATCATTTTCCATTACCTCTGTCATATGGAATAGGGACACCAGGGGTTACCAGGCAGTTGATAACTTGAATATTATTATGTTAAATTGATGTATATTCCATTACATAAGTGTGTTTTATTGGCCATATTTGCATGTTATCATCCATAAATGCACATAAATGACTCGCACTCTGATTTTTATGATTATTTTTTATTTTTAGTATTTTTGCATGGTATTTAACCTCAGTGCATTGAAGAAATAGTTTTTACAGGGCATAAAGTATTTGGCTAGAGGTTGGTAAGGGTTTTACTAATTTTTTTGAATTTTTTCCATATTTTTTTATAAATGTTTGACCATTATTTAGCCAAGAAATGATTTTTAGAAGTTAAAGAATATATTTTTTATTTATTTGGCATTTTACATATATATATATATATATGTGAATCACGTGGCATCCACGTAATTCGCCTGAAATTTGGCGAAATGAGTGGATGCATTAAATGGGCACTTTATTTTGCTCATTATGGCATCGCAATCAGCGATGATATAATGAGAAATTTTATTATCCCAGAAATGATATGGCGCAGACAGCAAGGTAAAGTTACGATTTGTTTTTTTTTTTAATTGTATCTTTCGTGCAATAAATGCACACAGAGAATCGATCTCCGAGTGCATTATGAAAAAAGAATATTCCTCCTCTTTTTTTAAAACACGCGGAATCTATTTGCTGTGTGCATTGATTGCACGCGGCAATCGATAACTGCATGTATTGATTTTTTAATGATAAGGGCTTTGTCTTTTTCAAAAAAATTTAAAAGAGATGCTGATGGGAGACGATGCGGCGTGATGTCAGCCACACAGAAAGAGTATTTTTGTCTCTATCTTACACCGATGATTGCGGCCTTTGGAAGCGTGCAAAGACGTGTTAGAACGTGATCCAAGGACAGAGAAAACAAGAAAAAGGGTCAGCCAATAAAAAATGCCATTTTTATGTGTGGAAGAGAGATAAAATGATCCGACATGCAGGATTAAGCTCCAGTAAATGTGCGATATCTTGAGATTTAGCTGTCCGACTGCGCCCAAATTTTGAGGGTAGGTTTGTATTTTCACCCTCTATAATCTAGACGGTTGGATTCTTAAATGGAGGTCGGGAAGAAGAGAAACTTTACTTTTGAAAGCACTCCCCAAGGAATTGTCCAGGAAGAACACGTGATGCTTTGGAAGTCGATCGATCTTGGTTCACCATTAAAAGTTGTAAGTTTATAATTTTCTTTTTGAACTTCTTCTTGAACTATTCTAAAATGCCAAAGCATGGGTGAAATGTACATGCCCTTGAAGTTGATTTGAATGGTGATTAGAATTGCATTTTGATTTTGATTCAAGATCTGACTTTCAATCCTTATTTCTACATTGATATTCATCCAATTTGGAATCTTAGATTTCTAGAATAGGGTCGAATTTCATCTTTAATTCATTTTTCCCCCAATTCTTCCACTTCTCTCCATAGGCTAATTCATCTACTTTCTCTCCCTAGATTGAGAAAATGATTTTTTGAAAATTGAATTAAACATGTAAAAAACCTAAATGCAAAATTTCATCAAAAAATTATTATCTTCAAGTCCAATTTCAAAAATCCCTTTCTTGATTATTAATTCCCAATTTTAGTATATAAAAATTCTCTTCAATAACCATCCTGATTGGAATATTGGTAATCCAAATTAATCTGATATAAGAATCAAAATAATCGTATCTAGTGCCTTGACCGCAAATTGTAATATAAAAATTACACTTTTGCTTAATTCTGATTAATTACAAATTAAAATTAAACACAATTCAGGCTCATTTAATGCAAAATTAATTCATTCTAGAATTCATTTATTTAAAATAGGATAAAAATTCTTACAGAGTGCCTCCCTGTGGTTAGACCCCTTGCTTTCTGATAATCTCAATTTAGGTTTAAAATTCGTCGTTGGTGATCGAGATTATTCAATAAAATAACATATATTTAATCGTACTGAAAAATACGTAGTTAGTGATGAGTACGGATCGTCTCCTCAAGGAACGATGATTAAGGAATTACTTTCTTATATTCGTGATGATGAATGAAAGGATAGACGAAAACAAGATTCTACGACGTGAGTTAGTGATATCAATTAAAAATATGTAAGTTATAAGTTAATTTAACTTAAATAAAAGAGTAAGTGCAAATGACGGACATGATGATGGACGCCGGTATGAAGGATGATATTGATTGGATTTGGAATGGTACGGTGGTGAGGATGAAGAGACGAGAAAAGAGAGTAAAATGAGAGTGCAAGAACGATGATAAACCCTAATTATGTCAACTATTGCGTTGGGAAAGAAACAATGTATGGCAAAGATACCATAGATCCTTACTTTCTGCCAGGATCAGGATGATTCACGAGTGCTGGTAAGCTCTCCCTCTTCTCCAATACTTCTCTCCACACACCCTGGACACCAAGAACACTCTTGCTGGATCTTAAAACTCACTATCTTTCAATCATCCTACACAAGTAGGAAGCACATTCAAGATGAATTTTACAATGATCCAGGCCTCTATTTATAGATAAGAGGGTATGGATAGAAAGAGGAAAGGGAGACAAAGCAATGCTGAAAATTTCAGCTAAATCAAAGTTGTAGATCAAAAGTTATGGCTATTTGAAGTTGAAGAAATCCTAGCCATTGATATTTTCTCTCTCCTCATCATTGTCTTCGTTTTCCATCCACGTTGAAGGTTCCAATCGCTTCAGATTTCGTGCCACGCATGTTATTTTCCGCGCCATGCGCACCTAGGAAGGAGACAAAAATACAAAAAATGGAAGAAAAGAGAGAAAAATAAAGGAAAAAGGGAGATTCCTCGCAGCTGATGTGGCGTCGCGTCAGTGCGTGCCACATCGGTACAGGGCCCTTTTTTCTTCCTCTTATCGGCAGCCAAGTGCTGCCATGTCGCCTTGCGCGGGCTGCGTGTACACGTGGCATCGCATGGTGCGGCCACGCCGCTCGCTGACCTACAAGGAGAAGACAAAAATAATTATGTCATAAATGCGATTTTTACTTCCCCCCTCATCCCACGTGCGCATTTATTGCAAAAAAAAGAGTGTCTTTTTTTTGTTCGACCACGTCACTCTGCACAGAAAAAAATTAAACACTTTTTTGTTAGTCATAAATGCAATCATCGCTTTTAGAATCTATTGTTAGAAAATTCCCAAAAAATTTAGACAATTCAGAGAATCATTCTAAAAATAGTTTTAATCCTTTTAGGCTTGATAACATGCACTTATGAGTAATTTAATGCAGAAAAATATGTAAATATAATCATATAAGGCACTAGAAATGCATGTTATCACTTTCTCTATACTTAGTATTCCGTGATTAAGGGCTACTATGAATTTTATTGCATAAATCTAAATCAAAATGACATTTTTTAAACACAAAATTTTAGCCTTATCAGCGGGCTGGTTCTGGATGGTTTGGCTCACAAAGGATGGGGTCCAAAATTGCCTCGAACCGTCCAGCGTTCCCGTCCACATCGTGCACTTTTTACTATCTACCACCAAGTTAGAGAGATAACCATGTATGGAGGTAGGGTTAGCCTGTCCACTACCAAGTTAGAGAGATAACAGGTATGGAGCAAAGGTTAGCCTGTCCACTACCAAGTTAGAGAGATAACAGGTATGGAGCAAAGGTTAGACTGTCCACCACCAAGTTAGAGAGATAACCAGGTATAGAGCCAGGGTTAGCCTCTCCACCACCAAGTTAGAGAGATAACCAGGTATAGAGCCAGGGTTAGCCTCTCCACCACCAAGTTAGAGAGATAACCAGCTATAGAGCCAGGGTTAGCCTTTCCACCATCAAGTTAGAGAGATAATCAGGTTTAGAGCTAGGGTTAGCCTCTCCACCACCAAGTTAGAGAGATAACCAGGTATAGAGCTAGGGTTAGGCTGTCGACCACTAAGTAAGAGAGATAACCAGGTATAGAGCCAGGGTTAGCCTGTCCACCACTAGGTATAGAGCCAAGGTTAGTCTGGTTTTAACAAAAACCTAACCCTAGACCTGAGGTTCGGTCCGGTCTTGGTCTCAGTCCGGTCTTCGGTCTGGTTAGGTTGAGTTGTACATGTGAAAGTGAATGCCAATATGAAAAAAATAATTTAAGAAAAATTTAGAAAGTATTTTTTAATCAAAATTAGAAAATAAGTTAATATTTTTTGGTGTTCCACTGAAAGTAGTCCCCCTTCTCCTACCTTAGCTCGTCTTTGCTGCACTTGGTTGTCTCGTCTCATCTTACTAGACTTCATCCGAGTACTTGATTGTGTGCCTAAGAGAAGCAATTATATTCATGATGATTGAAAACATAAATAATATGCCCGAAATAGAAAAGATCTTCCAAAAAATTAGTAGAAAAAAAAATTGTACCTTTTTTAGTCTTCGATTTCCTCCACTTCCATGTCCTCAACTTCACTGTCCTTTCCTTTGCATTCCATGATGTTTATTGAATCCCAACATTTCATAGTCATAATGATAGATATAGTGTCCGCAGAAAAGTATCATCGTCGAAATGTCACGAGACCACGTCCCATAGAAAAAAGACGTTCCGATGGAGCACTCGAGGCACAAATAGAAAGGAATTGTTTTGCAAGCACTACAAGGCGTGGATATTTTTCCAAACCAAATGTACACCACCAATGGAGCACAGAACCATGAGAACCAATGGCACTTTTCTTTATGTAATCATCCACTTCTTCTCTACTAGATTTTGATGTTGCATGTTTGCTAATTTTTTCGGGTTCCATCAATTCAATAATCACTTTTGATCGTTTGGCATGTGTAGTAGGTGTATCCTCCATATTTGTCTGGTCACTTGAGGATGATGAGCTGGGAAATTGGTCAAGAAGCCGAACAACAGTATTGGTAATGAAATACTTTTCATCCTCATGGATAAACTGAAGCTTCCTTCTTGGATCTAACATTGGTGCAATGGCAAACATTGAGGAAGAGGAGATAGAGACAGGGGGAGAGAGTGAAATAGGGGGAGAGGGAGAGAGTGAGAGAGTCATAAAGGGAGCTAATGAGAAAGCAAGATGAAGATAGTGAGGGAGGGAGATAGGGAGAGATTGAAATAAGGGAAGAGGGACAGAGAGAGAGAGAGAGGAATAAGGAGGTAGTGAGAGAGGGAGAGAGGGAGAGTAAGAGTGAAATAGGGGAGAGGGAGAGAGCGAAAGAGGGATATAATGAGAGAGGAAGGAGACAGAGAGAGAGAGAGGGAGAGAAGGATACAGTGAAATAGGGGGAGCGTGAGATAGTGAGAGAGGGAGAGAGTGAAATAGGGGAATAGGGAGAGAGCGAGGGAGGGAGAGAGGGAGCTAATGGGAAAGGAAGAGCGAGATAGTGAGAGAGGGAGAGAGTGAAATAGGGGAATAGGGAGAGAGCGAGGGTGGGAGAGAGGGAGCTAATGAGAAAGGAAGAGCGAGATAGTGAGAGAAGCAGAGAAGGGGAGAGTGAAATATGGGAATAGGGAGAGAGCGAGAGAGAGAGAGAAAGGGAGATAATGGGAAAGGAAAAGCGAGATAGTGAGAGAAGCAGAGAGGGGGGAGAGGGAGAGAGCAAGAGAGGGAGCTAATGGGAAAGGAAGAGTGAGATAGTGAGAGAAGCAGAGGGGGAGAGGGAGAGAGCGAGAGAGGGAGTAAGGGAGATAATGAGAGAGGACGAGGGAGATAAAGAGAGCGAGTAAGGTAGATAATGAGAGAGGAAGAGGGAGATAATGAGAGAGAGAGAGGGGGGGACAGAGGGAGATAATGAGAGAGGAAGAAAGGGAGAGGGAGAGGAAGAGCATCGAGGGGGAGAGAGTGTGCAGGGGAGAGTAAGAGCATGGAGGGGAAGAGAGGGTCCCGGGGGGAGGAAAAGGATGGAGGGGGGGGGAGAGAGGGTGCAGCGGAGAGGGAGGAAGTGCAGGGGGGAAGGGGTGGAGAAAGGGAGAAAGGGAGAAAGGGAGAGTGAGTGGGATAGTGTAAGAAGGGGGCAATGAGGGGAAGAGAGCGAGAGTGTGAGAGGGGGAGAGAGCAAGATAGAGAGAGAATGAGAGCGAGGGAATGAGAGCGGAAGAGAGGGCGAGAGAGAGAGTGGGAGAGTGTGAGAGGGAGGGAATGAGAACGAGAGAGAGGGAGGAGAGAGCGGTGATGGTGAGTCTGGCGAACGAGAGTCCGGCAAACGTGGTGGCAATGGCGACGGCTAGATAGTGGTGTCCAATATGGATCCTCTCCCAGAGAAGTGCATGGAGAGAATAGATTGACGAAAAGGAGAGGAACTGGCGAGAGGTTGACGCTTTCCTCTTCCTCCATGGTTCTTATTGGGATTACAATAATAATATTATTATTTATTTAGGAACAGTCCCTGGACCCGGGCCAAACGGTTAGGTTAGTCCCAAAATGGCTGACCGACAATCCGGTTCGGTCTGGTCTGCCCGAAGTTCAGTCAGACCGTGCCCTTTCCTATCCACCACCAAGTTAGAGAGATAACCAGGTATAGAGCCAGGGTTAGCCTCTCCACTGCCATGGTAAAGAGAAGTCTAGAGAGATTGTAGAGAGAGAACCAAGCAACAAGTTAGAGAGAGAACACAGAAAGAAAAGAGGGTGACAAAATGGCGGGCATAGATCTGATACCACAGAAAAAAGAAAGACAAGGAAATTAAACCCCGACCGCCTCTCTAAACCGAAGAAAAACGCAAGAACACTAAAAAAACCTGACAAAAATATTTTTTAAAAAAACGCCAATCTTAGCAGCTACTGACGACCCCATTTGCATTCACTTTCTTCTCACCCGCCTTTTGTTCATCTCCGCCGTTGATCGCGGCTGTTTCGGTCTTGTCGGTCGCCGCCTTCTTCTCCGCATCGTCCACGCCCTTTTCTTCGACAGAGTTACTCCGCGCGCTAACCTGAGAAATTTAATTTAATCATGTTAGATCCTAGAGAGAGATTGGAGGCTTCAGGGAGAGAGAAAACTCCTGAAAGGAGAAACCATTTATCTCCTGGAGAGTTAAATGAAATCCAGAAGAGCAGACCACTTTAATTCTAGAGAGAAAAAGAGAACTGTGAAGAGAGAGAGACAACCCTGAAGAGGGAAACCATTTAATTCCAAGACAAAAAAGAAAGGTCAAATCCAAGGAAAGGAAGAGATCCCCAAAGAAGAACCATTTAAATCCTAGAGAGAAAGAGAGAAAAACCCTGACGGGAAACCATTAAAATCTATGAGATAGGAAAAATCAGGAAGGAGGGTACCTGTTAAACTTCTAGAGAGAGAAAATGTTTTAATCCTAGAGAAAAATGAAAAAACCTGATACGGGCACCATTTAAATCCTAGATAGAAAGGGAACCCGAAAGAGGAAACCATTAAAAACCAAGAGAAAAAAGAGAAGTCAAAAGAGAAACATCTAAAACCTACATAGAAAACGAAAACCATTTAAACATTAGAGAGAAAAGCCCGAGGGAACAATTAAAATTCTGGACAAGAAGAAAACCCAGAAGAGTAAATCCATTCAATCCTAGGCAAAGGAAAACCGAGAAGAGAAATCCGTCTAAACAATTTTTTTAATTACGTATATATTCCGGAGAACACGAGAAAGAAACCCCAAAAGATGAAACCATCTAAATAGAAACGATGAGAGGAAAAACGCGTCTTTGCCTGTTTCAGAAACTGCTGCTGCTTGGCTCTTCTCTCCTGCATCGTCTTCTGTCGCACCTCGTAAAACAGAAAATCATCCAAAATTGACGTCTTGCTCACATGCTCCTTAAACAGCTTCAGCATCTGAAGACCTTGCTCCAGCTTGATCTGCACCCCGCAATAATATTTAAGAAACACATAATTAAAAATATAATCAATAGATTATGTTACTCTATAAAATTAAAATCCGGGGGGGTTCTCACCTCTTGGGTGTCCCTGCTATTGGTAACAGGCTTATTATCGTTGTTCTCTAAGATGATGTGTTTGAGCACACTGTTGGGAACGTCCTTCACGATGTGCCACGTCACCGGGAAGCAGCCGGTCCACCTGTCCTGCTGCCAGTAGTCAACGGTCTTGTTAAAGTCAACTGGGCCCACCATCTCCGCCACGCCCACAAACTGGCCGCTTGTGTTCACCTGAGAGACAATCAAGCGCATGATTTTCCTAAACTGCCCCTTGATAATCGTAGGAGATCGATCTTGTTAAGGGCGAACCGAGAATAAGAGGAAGACTGGGCAGCCACCGGGCTTCTCCTTGGACTCGACATAAGCGGAATGGAGCTTCTTGTTGCCGTTGACCGTGCTCGCCCAGACACCGTATTTGATGCTCTTGTGGACGTCGTCTTCGCTGTATGACTTGATGACGAAGAACTTGGCATCCGGATAATCATCGGGGAAGTCTGCCTTGTTGTAAAGCTCCTTCTCGGGCAGCAGAGCCGATTCCTCCTCGGTCTCGGCGGGGGCTGTGCCGGAGGCTGTCTGGGTCTTTGTTGACACAGCAGGCTTCTGGGTCTTCAATTGACCGGAGCGCGGCCCCCGGTTGAGCTCGCCTAGCTCATTGCTCTCACTGGCTGGTGAGAAGAAGCCCCCTCGGCCTCGGGGCTTGTACTTTGGGTCAACGGCATACCACCCGTGCCCGTTGACCCTCGAGTCGTAACCAGTAGAAGCAAAGCCAGCTCTGTAGGCGCCTCCATACTGGCCATAGATTCTGCTGTTCGGGTACATCCTACTCATGATGCCGGGTCTCTGCGAGTTCAAACCCTGGATCAACCAGGACAAATCCAGTGCTTCAACTAGAATGAATAGAAAGATTAAATGCTAAATAGATGGACAAATAGGAAACTAGCTAAATAGATGGATGGATGAATAACTGGATTGACGGATGCATGGATAGATACACGCATGGATGGATCGATAGATGGATGGATACATGGCTAGATAAATGGATACCATGGATGCTAGATAGAGAAATAGATTAAACACTAAGTAGATGAACGAATGAATACATGGATGGACGGATCGATAGATGAATGGATACATAGCTAGATAAACAGATGATAAGTGGATACCTAAAACGCAAGGTAGACCAATAGATTTAAAGAATTTGATTTCACTTTCTGGTTGAAAGTTTACCACTGAAGAGAGAGTGCTGTTGGAGGCATGTCTGTGTTGCCCATCGAGGTAAGTGGGGCCGTCGAGCCATTGGATAGGCGACCTCATCCCATCATAAGCGTATCTCAGGTCAGGTGGGTAGCCAGCAGGGATACCGCCGGGCACGGCAGCGCTGCCTCTCTGGCCATTAAACCCTGTCAATGGCTTCTGGTGGTTGTGCTTAGCAGGAACTACATCATTGGCAGAAACTTTAGTAGTTGTCTTAGTGGAATCTAGAGGAGTGGCTGCTTCTTCGCTCGCCGTGGTCGATGTCGGGACTTCTGCCTGAGACGAGGGCGGTTGCGTCGTTGAAGTCAAAGCTGATGAAGTCGGTGTTGGTGGCACGTAGTATAGGCCCGGGTATTGATACTGCTGATGACCATATATCTGACCATCAGGCCCGGCTGCAGGCACTGGAGAACCAGGAGCAAACGCTCCATACGGGGCGTAACCATAGCCCGGGTAATAATCCCCATAAACACCCTGTTATTTTGAAATTTTAGAATCAAAATAATTTTTTTTAAATAGAGTAAACAACTTAACCTACTAGGTAAGATACATAGGCTAAAGAGTTTATAAAGCAAAGCGGTCATCTTGTAATCCATATTCATTTTTTACGACTTTTTTCTGTCAAAAAATATCATTAGCGTTTAAGAAAAACCAGAAAGATTTAGGTACCTCGTCGGGATTCGCGTATCTAGAATAGTCTTCCCACTTGTTATTGTATGCTGAAAATATAAATTAACGGAAGGGTTGTAAGAAACCTGGGTAAAAACAAGAACAGTACAACGTCCCTTCATTAATTGCAAGGAACTAGTTAGTAAAAATCAAAAATCCGATTTCCACTTCAATGAAAGTCAAAATAACTCACTTCCAAAATAATAAGGTTGAGATGCGTATCCGCTAGAAAGATAGTAGAGGCTGGGATCAACAAAGTCCTGCAGAATTGGCGTCGTTGATCGCTCGTTGGAAGGAACGTTAGTGTTCGTCAGGGTATTGCGCTCTGCCGTTCCGTTGGTCTGCTAAAAAAAGATTTCCAAAAAATCTCAGAATTGATTCTAAACAAAATCTCAGTCAATAACCCGAGAGCTAACCTTCTTGGTAACCTCTGGTATAGTATGGCTCTTCGCCTGCGTTTCCAGCGACAATTTCTGCACCAAATCTGCGGCTTCTGTTCCACAACAAGACCAATCAAACACATAAGCCCACACAAGAAATCCACAACAAAAATAAAGTTTGGCAAATCCTATCCCGCCTATATCAGATTAAACGAATAACCTGACAAGAACACGGCGAACCACGACAAAGAAGAATATAACCGCATCAAACTCCAGCGAAATCCCCAAGACGAACGAACGAAAAAACGCGAAATTGCAATAAACATCAAAAATGGACGAAATCGGGGACAGAGTCGAGTGATTCTCACGTTCGGCGGCCGGATTCAACGTCGCCATGATAAGATCTCCACAGAAGGCGATAAAAACCTCCTCGCGGGGCCGAAACTTGGAGAGAAAGCGAGCGCCGGGAGCGAATCAACCGCGCGATCCGATCTGCGATCTTGAAACTGGGTAGAAACGGCGATGAAGGCGATCCAAGGGGGGATTTGAGGGCCGCCGGAGCTGGCTGCGCGGCAAAACCCAGGAGAGAGAAAAACCCTAAAAGGGCGGGGAAGAAAACAGAAGAGAGGGAGTGAGAGAGAGTCGTATTCAAATACCCGACTCGGTTCTTTGCTTGTTCTTTCCCGGTAAAATGCATTAAAATCGGCTATTCTATCATTTATTTATTTACGAGTTACCAGTTATGAACCCTTATTTTTCTTGTTTTATTGTTTTGTTGGATCATCTTCTGTTTTTAAGTTTGAATTGGATATTTCCTTGTGCTAAAATTAGTTTAATCTTCGTCTAGTGTTTTCGTGTTTTTGTTATCGGCAAAAACATGGTGCAGGTGCTCGTAGACCAATTCAGTCGTAGTCATCGCCTATCCCAAGGGCGATATCGTGCTTGTTCTTTCCCCGTGAAATGCATTAAAATCGGCTATTCTGTTATTTATTTATTTATTTACGAGTTACCAGTTATTAACCCTTATTTTCTTGTTCCTTGTTTTGTTGGATCATCTTCTGTCTTTAAGTTTGAATTGGATATTTCCCTAGGTTGGAATTAGTTTAATCTTCGTCTAGTGTTTTCGTGTTTTTGTTATCAACAAAAACACGGTCCCGGTGCCCCTAGACCTATCCAGCCGTAATCATCACACATCCTATGGCCAATATCGTGCTAGTTCTTTCGCAATAAAATGCTTTACAATCGGCTATTCTGTTATTTATTTATTTATGAGTTGAGTTATGAAATCTTATTTTCTTGTTTTCTTGTTTTGTTGGATCATCTTCTGTTTTTAAGTTTGAATTGGATACTTCCCTATGTTAGAACTAGTTTAATCTTTGTCTATTGTTTTTTGTTACTGGCAAAAACACCGTCCCAGTGCTCGTAGACCGATCCAGCTGTAGTGATCGCCTACCACAAGACAGATATCTTGATTGTTCTTTCCCGGTGAAATGCATTAAAATCGGCTATTCTGTCATTTATTTATTTATTTTGTGAGTTATGAAGCCTTATTTTCTTGTTTTCTTGTTTTGTTGGATCATCTTCTGTTTTGAGTTTGAATTGAATACTTCCCTAGGTCAAAACTAGTTTAATCTTCATCTAATGTTTTCGTGTTTTTGTTGCTGGCAAAAACACAGTCCCGATGCTTGTAGATTTATCCAGCCGTAGTCATCGCCTGCCCTAACTGAATATCATGATTGTTCTTTCTCGGTGAAACGCATTAAAATTGGTCATCTGTTATTTATTTAGTTATGAGTTATGAGTTATGAGTAGTGATCCCTGGGAAAAAATATATATTATAACTCTTATTTTCTTGTTTTGTTGGATCATCTTGTGTTTTAAGTTTGAATTGGATACTTCCCTGGCTTAGAACTAGTTTAATCTTCGTCTAATGTTTTCGCATTTTTGTTGTCATCAAAAACAGGGGGCAGGTGCTCGTAGATTGATCCAGCCATAATCATCCTCCATCCTACACCCAAAATATCATGATTGTTCTTTCCCGGTGAAATGCATTAAAATCAGCATATGTTATTTATTCATTTCATGAGTTATGACTTATGAGCAATGATCCTGGGGAAAAAATTAACTCTTATTTTATTGTTTTCTTGGATCATCTTCTGTTTTTAAGTTTGAATTGGATATTTCCCAAGGCTAGAACTACTTCGATTTGTGTCTAATGTTTTCGTGTTTTTGTTACTAGCAAAAACACAATCCCGGTGCAACTAGACTGACCCAACCGTAGTGATCGCCCATCCCAAGGCTGATATCGTGCTTGTTCTTTCCCGGTAAATGCATTAAAGTCGGCCATTTGTTATTTATTTGTGAGTTTTGAGTTATGACACCTTGGGGGGAAAATTAAGCTATTATTTTATTGTTTTCTTAGAGCATATGCTCTTTTGAGTTTGAATTGAGTGTTTCCCTAGGTTAGAACTAGTTTAATCTTCATCTAATGTTTTCATGCTTTTTGTTGCCGACAAAAACACATGTCGGTGCTCGTAGACCGATCTAGTCGTACTGATCGCACACCCGAAGACCTGTATCGTGCTTGTTCCATCTCAGTAAAATGCATTGAAATCGGCCTGTGGATTAACTTGCATAAGTCAATCATTGGGCGATATGTGATTGTGATTTCTGACACCATAGTGGCACCTTTGTGCAATGATTAGGTGTGTAAATCAACGTGAACATTCATGATTTATTGCCATTTGATCTAGTCGAATGGCGCCACATGTTAATGCCAAAAATATATGAATATAAATATTAAATAATTCCCATAAAAATTTTATTATACACAATAAATAAATATATAAATTATGACTAAAAAACTAATATATCCATGAATTTAATGTCGATAAAATCATATATATATATATATATCTTTATCAACTCATAATTTTAGTGTATTCAATAATTAGACGATATAAAGAACCTTAAAATACTTTGAAATCCAAAAATCAGAATAACACTAAATGAATATCCACAATTTTTTTAATATTGGTGACCTACGTGTATGAATAAAATTCCATAATATTGGTAACCTACGCATATGAATAAAACTCCATAATATCAGCCCAGTAATTTGGGCTTCATTAGTAATTCCCAGGTTATTTCGTTTAAATTTGGTCTTCTTTTTAAAATATGAAGCTGATGGGTTGATTAAGTCATGAAATAAGATTGATAGAATTAAAAATAATAATAATTCATCTGTTTATTTCTCCATGACAATAAGTTTTTTTATTTTCAAGTTGGAACATTGTTTGGAAAAGAGAAAATAAATGTATTGAATATTAAATATTAGTTCATCAATGCACTTAGAACACGTGAACGATGTGAGAACGTAAATGGGAAAAATATTTAACATCCCAATGACCTATGTTGGATAATTTTATTAATGATGCAGGTTCATGCAACACCCCCAAAAAAAGGCACATAAGAGCCACCCGTGGGGAAACGTGTACTCGCAGTTCAGTTTAGGGACCCCTAATATATCATATTAATACGTGTTGGGCCTTATGAATGAGATTGTTGTGGCAAAAAAGAAGTTATGGTTTTGGTATTCCCTTTTTCCTCTTGTTAGTTATATTCCGTAATTATTATCAATCAAGAATAGGGAAACAATTATATACTAATGTATAATATTTAATATTATATACTAATTAATCAAGTATCCATTAAACTGACCGTAGGTTGAGTTTCCAACCCGTGGGGTGACAAGATATACTTTGTGTTCTAGAGTATACTAATAATGATACTCCCATGAAACATTTATCATAGTTTAATATTTTTTATGCATTACTTGCCATTTGTGTGAGAATCCAAAATAGCTTCTAGTATGATACACCGTCAAACCTTAGTTGGTCATTCTAGATTGTACGGATGTGTTTTGAGTCTTTAAAAAAAAAAATTGGCAAAATACACGGTGACGGGTACGTCCAACCCTGCGGTTGTGCTTGTAGACCGATCCAGCCATGCCCTGGACGTAACCTAGGGGGATTTTATATATGAAGTGGATTATTTATAAGCGTTTATAGGCGTGGAGCGAGCATAAAAATTCCAATTACACTCGGATCCTGCTCGTCCACGCCATGTGCAGGAAAAGAAAAAGGTACACGAGTGATACCTGGGAGGTGCTCGGAGAAGGGCGCTCGTGTCGACATCTCGCCAGGTCCCCCGTATTAGTGATGATGTATGGAGTGTGTGGAGCTCTTCACGTCGTCAACAGGTGGCCTCGTTGATTTGCGTGGCGGGACATCAGTCAAGCGAGAGGGCGAGCACTCCCGCATGGAGTGTTTCGAGTCACAGACAATACCTTCTATGATATTTCCACTACCCTGGCCTTGTACTTAACTGTATCTTATTATATTTTTTCTCGAGTCCATTGATAACACCAAATGACATTATTGAATAGAGATTTAATGTATTTCACATGGTTATTTTTCATTCAAAGGATCACAAATGCATGCTATTTAATCTTAAAATAACATCTTTTATTTTTTGAATGGAATTATGACTTTCTTGATTTGATGGTACAAAATGTTACCTGATTTTATGCCATCAAATTCGAAAAAAAGTAATTTTATGCATTAAAATACAAAGTTGTGTATTTATTTCATTGTTATTAGTAGCATTACCATGTTTATGGAGTTATTATCTGATTTTCTCTTTTTTTGTATTTAATGTGATTTTATGATGTTTAATTCACAAATAAAATATTTTTATCTGTCCAAAATATCATTTTAGACTCATTTTAATATTTTTTGGGACATTTAAATTTAATTATTCTGCAGCTCTACTAGATGTCGCAGTCTAAATCATTCAAACTATGATCAATTATTGGTGGAACGAGTATAGGGTAGTACACAAATCCATTGCCATCAAGTAAAGAGGGTATGATATTACCCATGTAATGCTTAGTGGTTAGTCAAGTTTCACATAATATCACGCGAGCATCAATGACCAAAATATGATCAGATATTGTGGCAATTTATTGTGTTTCATTCAACACACATTGTTACAATAAAGAACACTCGACTGTAGATTAAAAAGAACCAAAATCTGATAGTAGATGTCACCTACCTCTTTAGATGTGTGTATGCATGTCACTATTTGGTTTAACAACATCAAATCAAAAGGGATAAGGATTGCATCAATAATTTTCTCTTTTTATTTTTTAAAATATATGTGGAAGAATCTAGTTAGCCTCTGCATTTTTTTCATATAATTTGATGAAATTGATTACACTTATTGCATAAATCAAAGGTACATGTCAGTACTTGATTGGAGCATCTACACAAGAATGAATCTTGATGTGGACCTTTTTTATGAGGAGAGATAAAAAATAAATAATCAATATTATTCAAACCAATTCACAAAGTCTAACAATCCAAAAGGAGTTCTGGGTCGAAATCTGATGGGACTTCCATTTTTCTTATATTTCCACTGGCGGTGTTTGATATACAGATACACTTCCCGACAGTGTAAAAAAGCACCTTGGATTGTTTTCCTAATTAGGACTATCAGAGTGATTTGTCCATTCAAGATCTCAATCAGATAAATTCTTGCATTTTAAGAACAAATTATTGTCGTCACATGGTGATGGCAAGGTTAGCATGCTTTTTATTTGCAGACTCATGTCTCAAATTATTTTTTCTTTGATTATCATTGTCAAGGATGGCATATGTTTTCACCATCATGTATACCGCCATCAAATCTATTGTCAGTCACTGCGTATCTGCCTCCATCTCTCTCATTACAAATGACACTACATATATATCACCAGTCCCCCTCCACCGCTTACCAACATATATCCACCACCATATAAACCATATTAAGAAACGATAAAATAACTCCGATCCACTCACCAACAACACACACTCTCACAAAAAATCTCCCATCAACAATGTTAACAAAACGCCAGTTGACGTATTTTATTATAATTATTGTAAGAAATTTCCACAAAAATTCCTAATTTTTTATTATAAATTTTGAACAAACTAGGATAAATAGGATATTATTTGATCCTCTTTGTAATTTTTAAAATTAATTTACACTAATATAATTCATTTAATTAGATTTAAATATAAAAAATATGAAAATTCATTTAAAAACAAATAATTGCTTCTTGCGGATTTGTTTCTTACAAGCAATGCATGTGCAAGGAAATTATAAGTAGCCTTGAATAATACATTTTACCATGATCTCTGGTTTACCATAGTTTTAAATCTCCACTGATATAAAAGGATCCTGTCTGGGATAATCAGTCACATTCGAAGACTTGTTGCCTCTGAGATATAATGGTTTGTAATATTGTAAGAAACTTGTAGGCCATATTCAAAGTACAATGTCCATCAAGAAGGTGTCTTCGGTGTATGAGTCTAAGAAGGACTTACAAACCCATGACATAAATCAACCTGGTTAGAGTTAGGCATTATGACATTCAAGGATTCATAGAGATCAATTCAATAAACTCTTTCCCTAAAGAGCGTTCGCTATCATCGTATCTCCACACTAGTGGCAATAGGATTAGCCACACTTGTGCGAGCAAATGCTATAGAGGGCCATTCTATTGAGATATATGGATGTACTACTCGAGTATCATTCAGATATGACTGTACATAACATTTTTAAGAATATAAAGATCATCACAGTGCGATCTGATGATAATTTACTTGTGCAAATGATCCGTATGAAGGACTCCTCTATAAGCATCATACGTGTATTACATTACATATTGCAGTAATGACTATTCATCAAGATGTAGAGTGTGAGATTCTCTTGTCACGCTCATGTGTTTCTATTGTATTCATGATCCCTTCATTGGTTGAATCCATGCGTTCCATTTTATTCCCTTTATTGAATATATTAAATCCGAGTTTTGTTTAACTTATAATGTTGATACACCATACTAACATAATTCACATAACTTACTTTTTTGATGGATTGTAAAGATGTTCTAATTTTTTCATTGGTGATTTTTTCAGTAGGTGCACTTTTTTTATTATTTCACACTTATTTTCTTTATCTCACATACTCACATTTTCTCTATTTGAACCCTTGATTTTGATTGTATGATTGACATTTCAAACTTACTTCAAATTTCAATAATATCGTTACACTTTTATCAAGTTCCACTACGTCCATGGCCATTCCCCTACAACACAATCTGATAAAACACATCATAAATTTACAAAGAATTGTATGTTGAAGGACCCCTAAAACTATGGGAAAAATGTTCTATGTGGAAAGACCCTTCCTCGCTAAGTATGAGAGTTAAGCCTTTTTGAAAGTGAACTCAGATCGTAAAAAAGTGACGAATAGTTAATTCTGGTTTCAATAACGATAACAAAGAGTCATACCATCATTTCCCAATTATTCATTCACACAATAATATTCTCTATCCATTTTACTCGTTGTCTACTTGGAGCATTAGCTATATATTTGATCATAAAGGTTGATTGTTTTCAAGATCATATGAAGTGCATACTTGGAGCATTTTGGGTCAAGGAGGAGATGCGCATGGGACTTAATAAGGGAGAAATTAATAGGTGCGATCATAGTTTTCTCAGCCTACAAGCTCCAGAAAAAAAAAATCCCAATATAGGCAACCGAATCTATAAGTTTCACTACATCTTTCTTCAAATCTACATAAAATACCAAAAAAATAGTGTTTCCTTTTTATCAGTCTAACACAGACCTTGGAGGATAGACTTATTCTATAGTAGACCCAACCCACCAACTTGCCCTATTGGACTTGTAAATATCACTAGAACTAAGGTTTGTTGTGCCAACCCAATCTCATCCCACACGTGACCCTTTTGGAATGTGGGGAGGGGTTCTCTCATATCAAAGTGTCACACTAATGAACTTTCAAGGGCCAATATTGTTGTTCTAAAGGCACTGACATTGATTAGAACGTTAATAAATAAAAAATAGAAAAGTAAGGAGATAAAAGTTGATGATCAAATCACACGCGCATGGTTTGGCTCCACGATTTCTTGGTCCCTCTAGTGATATGTGTTGATTTGTTCATGTCACCAACCTCCAAATGAATCCATGTGATTCTCGGCATGCCAATACCCTCATTTGTCTTGAAAATCCCCGTTAATGCTCATTAATGGTATCGTGAGTGGAGAGGAGCGAAGGGGATGAGATAAAAGGGATGACCACCTGAAAAGTTTATGGGTGAATTTTTTGTAGGGGTTTATACTATTTTTCTTATTACTCCAATAGCTTAGGTATGTCTTTCCGTCTCTAGAAAATCATTAGCGTATGAACCTACTAGCCCATGAGCCACTCTAGTTAATAACTCCAATGGCAAAATAACCCTAATTTCCCGTCCAAAATAATTATACATGTCAACATATTCATATTCATCGATCGTCGAGTATGTTTAGTCCCTCGTCTGTTCAATGCTCCAAAGATAACTTAGCGTATGGTTATGTCAAACCCGATCGGTCATCCTAGTATTGGTGCATTCATAAATCGTTAGAGAATTCTTCTCTGAGGTTGTACTAACTCAATCACCGACTTCATCGCATCATCTTCATTGAATTGTCTACTATATCGAGGGCACATTGTCCAATCTTGACCTCTTTATCATATTTTTTAACTTCACGCTGCACCCAAGCTAATATTATTTGGTGTGCCATGAATACAGGCTCATAATTCATAGTCAAAGCACAACTGTACACCCACGATACATATTTGGTGTCTCATGTCTTTGGATCACTTACACAACACGTGAATCAACATGATCAAGAGATGGTGTTATAACATTAATTTATTCACACTAACAATTTCAGTGAAATCTTTAGCTAAATAACACCGAATATTCACCCAATATCCATATGAGTGAGACTAGACAGTTCTATTCTTTATAGATACTGTCCTTTTTAGTACACACTGATACGAATGTTTATAACACATGCTTAAAAACTAATGATTTTTTGTATTATGATTTGATAATTATTCACTAAGTCAGACCACACATCCTTGGACTTCATCACAAGTATCACATGTTCTATAGTTAATGTCTAATAAGATATGGAATGTGTGATTGGCTTGCTGGCCACTATATTTCCACCACCTCCACCACTACATCAAAAGCCACTAGGCATATAATTGTAGTTATAATAAGGTCAGCCCAAGATAGAATAATTAATATTGGCCGAGAAAGTTTTTTAGGGATTACTGCACTCGACAAGAGGTTAACAATGTCTAATAATGACACTTGCATTAGATTGTACAATAATGCGTTAAACATTGTGATCATATTTCCTCCCCTGATCTTGGGCTGAAGTAGCAACTCCAATCTTATTAGACTGCCCCACCTCACATTCATCCTGCCAAGGTGCACCACCCCCCGACTCCTAAACACCCCCGACGCGCCATGTGTTACTCTAGATCTAATATGTACAATGTAACAAGTATAGGATGGAGTTCTAGCCACAAGGGGTATCTTCTCAGCATTGTCACCTCCTAGTTTTCATGTTCTTAATGCAAGACCAACATAGACCCTTCATAAGTAATCATCGATGACCAGGTCTATGCATCTGCATGTCTGAGGCTAGTGTGGTACATCCATAGCACACTAAAACCAAAGCATGGTTGTTGTCTCAGTGTGTGCGCTACGTAAAGTTGGTCACTCCCACTAATTAGAGCATGTAGAATTTCCACACCATCAGAATTTATAACATGATATCGCTAATGTGAAGCACCAATCTAAAGCTTGTCACGAGGTGACACACCTCCGTGCTGAATGGCACCTTAGTGCTATCTCGATGCCATCACGAGAACCCTCACACTAACGAAACCATTGATGTAGTCTTTGTCGTACACATGTCA
Source organism: Wolffia australiana (assembly GCF_029677425.1). Classification (NCBI taxonomy): domain Eukaryota; kingdom Viridiplantae; phylum Streptophyta; class Magnoliopsida; order Alismatales; family Araceae; genus Wolffia; species Wolffia australiana. Next base: position 1,381,383 of record NC_135838.1, read on the forward strand.
TACTGATTGAGGTTCTCACGCTAATGTTTGGGACAAACAACAAACAATGGAATAAGACAAAGTTAGAGGATGGAACACCATTTAGATCATCAATCCATCACAAATACTTTAAAAACTTGTAGTGGATCGTAGATTCTTGATGATGGAATGGAACTGAACAATTGACACAAAAGCTTTCATCCAGTTTTGTGTTTGAAGGTTGGGAAGGCTGCTTGATACTGCTAAGAGACCAATAGCTAATGGATATAATCTGACAAATGACTAATTACTGATTCTGGTAATAGATAGATGACTAAAGACTAAAAGATGATAGATGACTAATAACTGGAAGTCAGACAAATGACTAATGATGATTGACTGGCATTTGTAAGAGACATATGCCTAATGAACGTAAGACGAGAGATGGATAATTTATGATGAGCTGATGACAAACAAGAGACATGAGACTAAGGACTGTAATGACTGATGCTGGTAAACACACTACTATTGTTTTTAAGACAGCATATGACTAATGACCGATGATAGATGACTGTACAATAGGGATGACCAGTGACCACAAGATGACAGATGATTTTAAGAGATGGACGGCCAATGACTGTAAGATGATGACTGACTAACCCCTAATGCCATTAAGAGGCATATAACTAATGAATATAGGATAACATATGACTGTAAGAGTTGGATGACCAGTGATTGTAAGATGACAAATGACTAATGCAATTAAGAGGCATATATCTAATCACTATTGGATGACAAATGACTGATGATTGTAAGGGACATATGACAGGTGACTATAATATGACGTATGACTAATGACTATAAGAGACATATGACTCGTGACTGTAAGACGACAAAAGGCTAATGACTGATGCCATTAAGAGACATATAACTAATGGCCATAGGATGACAGATGACTGATAACCATAAGAGATGGATGACTAGTGACTATAATACGACAAATGAACAATGACTGTAAGATGACGAATGCCTAATAACATGTGCCATTAAGAGGCATACTGCTAATGCCTATAGAATGACGGATGACTGATGACTGTAAGAGACAGATGTCTAGCGACTATAAGATGACGGATGGCTAATTACATATGTCTTTAAGATGTTGAATGACTGATGCCATCAAGAAGCATATTACTAATAACTACAAGATGTCAGATGACTGTAAGGGATGGGTCACTAGTGACGGTAAGATGACCAATATCTAACGACTGTAAGATGACAGATGACGGCAAGAGACGAAGTATCATCGGGCAAGGAGTATTATTGGGCCTACTACAGGACCCCATAGGTCCACAGAATTTAAACAGACGGGGCCTGGTGGGGCCCAGCATTCACTGCCATGGAGGATGGGAGCAGCCACGTAGCATTTCCATGCATCCTCTTGGCCTGTGGAAGTTGAGAGTTCAGACAGCTAATGACAATAAAATGACAGGAGACTGACGACTGTAAGAGACTAATGACTAGCGACAGATGATTGTAAGAGACTTAAGCAGCAAATAACTAACAACTCCAAAATGACGGACGACGTAAGCGACGAATGACTCATGACTGTAAGGTGACGGATAACGGAAGATGGAAAGCGACGAATGACTAGTGAATGTAAGGTGACGGATGACGGAAGATGGAAAGCGACGAATGACTAGTGACTGTAAGGTGATGGATGATGGATGACAGTAAGCGACGAATGACTAGTGACTGTAAGGTGACAGATGACGGAAGACGGTAAGCGACGAATGATTAGTGAGTGTAAGGTGACGGTTGACGGTAAGCGACAAATGACTAGTCACGGTAAGGTGACTGAAGATGGTAAGCGACGAATGACCAGCGACTGTGACGGATGACGGTAAGTGACAAATGACTAGTGAATGTAAGGTGACGGATGATGGTAAGCGACGAATGACCAGTGACTGTGACGGATGACGGTAAGCGACAAATGACTAGTGACTGTAAGGTGACGGATGATGGTAAGCGACGAATGACCAGTGACTGTGACGGATGACGGTAAGCGACAAATGACTAGTGACTGTAAGGTGACGGATGATGGTAAGCGACGAATGACCAGTGACTGTGACGGATGACGGTAAGCGACAAATGACTAGTGACTGTAAGGTGACGGATGATGGTAAGCGAGGAATGACTAGTGACGGTGACGGATGACGGTAAGCGACAAATGACTAGTGACTGTAAGGTGACGGATGATGGTAAGCGAGGAATGACTAGTGACGGTGACGGATGACGGTAAGCGACAAATGACTAGTGACTGTAAGGTGACGGACGAATGATGGTAAGCGACGAATGACTAGTGACTGTGAGGTGAGGGATGACGGTAAGCGACAAATGACTAGAGACTGACAAATGACTAGTGACTGTAAGGTGACGGACGAATGATGGTAAGCGACGAATGACTAGTGACTGTGAGGTGAGGGATGACGGTAAGCGACAAATGACTAGAGACTGTAAGGTGACGGATGATGGTAAGCGACGAATGACTAGTGACTGTGAGGTGAGGGATGACGGTAAGCGACAAATGACTAGTGACTGTAAGGTGACGGATGACGGTAAGCGAGGAATGACTAGTGACTGTAAGGTGACGGATGACTGATGACGGTATGAGTATTATCATCAGGCCATGAGTATTATTGGGCCTACTTCAGAGGTCCACAGAATTTAAAAGGGATGGGGCCTGGTGGGGCCCAGCATTCACTGCCACGGAGGACGGGAGCGGCCACGTAGGATTTCCATGCATCCGCTTGGCCCGTAGAAGTTGAGATTTCGGACAGCTTGCGCAGTAGAAGATGGGTGGATAGGTGGCATTCGAGATCGCTGCTCGCCAAGGGAACGGACGAAGATCGATCTCGAGAGCGATCGAGAGAGATCGCGGCAGATTGATCCTGAGAATCGCCATTTTCTGGCCCGCAGATCGGTTGTCTTGCCGCGGCGTGCGGTGTTTCCGATTGAAATCGGTCGGTAAGGTCAGATCGGCGGAGATTTCGTCGTTGCTACTTGTTCCGAGGATCTGGATCGGGGCTGGCCGACGAGGCGGCGGCTCCGTCGGCGGTGCTGAGTCCGGTACGCTGTAGGATCGGCCGCGATCGTCTCGTTTAATGGTTTGTTTGGTGTTTGAATGTGCCTTGTGGATTCTTTCTTGGACGATCGGTTACTTTTTCTCTTTTTTTTGCTGATATCCGACGCAGGAATCGTTCGGGGCTTGATTTCAATTGTGTCTTTCGATCCCGGCGGTTTCGGAATTTCCGAGTTTCATATTTGTGTTGTGTCTATTCTTATCATCGGATTGGTAATCGTTTACAGGTGATTTGCTCTTTGCATTCTGGCCGTTCTGTTGGAGTTCAAAAATTACTTCACAAAAATTCAAAACCCCATGAAAAAATACCTTGAACTATTCAGGGGAATTCTTCTAGTCTTCCTGCGATCATCCCGCAGAGATATGTTTCTTATGATTCCTGAGGATCAATCTTGAGACGGTATCCAACATCGCACCGGAGATTTATCTTAAAGGAATGATGTTCTATTTCTTGTTTGAATGCCTTAATCTCGTTTTATTGAGTGTTATGTTACGCACAGAAGCCGGATTTCTTCTGTCCCGCTTAATCTTGCCCTGCATGTTATCGCCTCCTGTTTAGATATGATGAACTGGTGACTTTAGTTGCAATTACAAAACGAAAAGCGTTCTGTACCTACTCGTTCTTTCTTTAATTTAACAAAATAACTTTTTCTTCAAAAAAAAAATTTTTAACAAAATAACTTAAATCATGGTCTGAGGTGACAAAGAACTTGATGGAATTAGAAACACTTTATCCTTTAAAAAAGGAATTGGCAACACTTTTCCTTTAACAAGATGGAATAGGAGCATGAATTGAAATTTCTGTCATTGGATTCTCTTGATAGAGAGGAGTGACAGAGTCCAACTCTTTAGGGCTCCTCTAACCTGGGTCTTCCAGCCATATGTTCTCCTCCAATTTTTTATGTTTGCTCCATCTTTTTACGCCTTGTTAATGTCACATATTTATATATCATCTGTGTTTCTGCAGGCGTAATATGCATGGGGAGACAATGCCAGAACTACGCAGTGGTACCCGGCAAGGTCGAGGAAAATCCAAGAGATTAGAGAATGTAGCATCTACCCAGAACTTTGCATTACCAATTTCAAACAATAAAACTGGGCGATGGGGTGGTATAGGGAGAGGAAGAGGTAATGGGCTCCCTGCTGCTAAAATAAAGCCTGCTGGTGGTAGAGGGACCGATATTAGGGTGATTGATCTGGACCCTGATCGACCTTGTGAAATGATTCCTGGAGCTCCTAATCAAATTGCTCAAGATCCTGCTGACAAGATCGTTGCAGGGGAGAGAAGCCCAGGAAAGGTGGCTGTAGCCGAGGATGAAGCTTCAACAACACCTATTCCTGATCGGGTACTATGGTCATTCTATTTTCTCTTGTACTAATAGCTGCCTCTAGTCGCAATTTTATTCCATTTATTCACCTTGAATAGTGTTCCTTAATAATTTGCCTTTAAAAAATGTCCTGATGGTTGACACTGCATAGTTTTCTTGGAGTCGACCTGTACTTGGATGTTAATAATGAACTAATATTGTACTTTTATGTTCAACACAAATTTACTTCGAAAGAGGATACCATTTAAGATGCCCACTACTTCCCATTTGTATCTCACCTACTGAGTGGACGGTGAATTGAAATCCGTGTTATGGAAGAGATATTGTTTTTTCATATTTAATCAGGGCTTTCTGGAACCTCCTGTTTGTGGACTAGTTCAAGAAAAACAACCAGAGACGTGAAACTTTAAATGCCAGAACAGGCGGTTGAAGTGATAATTCTTCTTCTGACTTCTGAAAGTACAAAAACGTGAAAATGTGATTGTTTCTAAGTAGACGAACGTTCTACTATAACAGAGTGAGGTGCGACCTAGAACGCCAAATACTTGTTAGGGTTACTTTCCATTTGTTCCATTTCACATAGTGACAGGAACGTGAAATAAAATCCCTCTATTGCTAGAAAAGTAGTTTTTTTAATCGTCGATTTCTAGCCAATGTTTTCCTCTGCGATTTATGAAACCTCCTGTTTGTGAACTAGCTAAAGAATGGCAAGAGACTAGAAACTTTAAATGTCAGAACAAGCTATTGAACAGATAATTCTTTTTTCGGGTGAAATAACATATTTAAACGTGATTATGTGATTGTTGCGAAGTATGTGGACATTTTACTTAGGCTTAAAACTACCCATAGTTGTTACTACATCAGTTTTTTAAATCTCAGGTGCAAGTAGGTAATTCTCCCGTTTACAAAGTCGAGAGGAAGCTGGGAAAAGGTGGTTTTGGCCAGGTTTTCGTTGGTAGAAGGGTTTCAGGAGGATCGGATTGCCCAGGACCAGATGCCGTTGAGGTGGAATTACCCAATTTTTTCATAATATTTTATGCATAAAGTGATCTAAATTTCTGTGATTGCAGGTAGCGCTGAAATTTGAACATCAATCCAGTAAAGGTTGCAACTACGGGGCTCCATACGAGTGGCAAGTCTACAAGTAAGAACTTGACATTATCCGCATAATCTTCTTCCCTTGTCTTACACGTTCATATTTCCTTGATCAGTACTCTCAATGGATGCTACGGGCTGCCTCTGGTCCACTACAAGGGTCGCCAAGGAGATTATTACATCCTGGTTTTTTCTCATTCTCCTTTGGTAAATACAAAGTAAATGCTTGAATGGACAATAAAAAATGACAATTATATTTCTCTAGGCGATGGATATACTTGGACCCAGTCTGTGGGATGTCTGGAATTCTGTTGGTCAAGCGTAAGTAGTGCGCTAATTTCTTGCCTTTTCGCGAGTATGGTTTCTTATATTAGTATTTATTAACTGAATACTGATCCTAAAAAGGCTTGTCATATTGAATCAGTATGTCGCCGGATATGGCTGCTTGTATTGCTGTGGAGGCAATATCAATTCTAGAGAAGCTTCATTTAAAAGGGTATGCATCCATCACTTTATGCTCTTTGTACTCATTGCTTATTCGCTTTGAAGTATGATTCAGAAATAAGATCTTCAGCATGATTCCACATTCCCACTAGATTGACTTTGTAAGTTCACTTTGAATAAGTTTTTCTTCTACTAGACCAACTGTTCAATGTCTTTATGCACCTAATATACTTTGTGGGTTATACACTTTTTAATTCGCCATTTATTCATTAATTATTATTTTCCAGCCATCATGGAATTTATAATCCCAAATTCCTGTATTATTCGCGGGCAAATTTGGCCTTCATATTTTTTTTTTTTGTGGAAGGTGGGAGTCAATGCAATGCATTTCTTTGTAAAATTATAGAATTAACTCTTCTGTCCTATCCCTTGATTGATGCAGGTTCATTCACGGGGATGTTAAACCAGAAAATTTTTTGCTTGGCCAGCCTGGATCGCCTGATGAAAAAAAGCTTTTTCTTATTGATCTCGGTTTGGGTATGTGCGGGTATTCTTATTTGTGTTTGTTTAAACAATTAAATGAATGAATAAAATAAAATTAAATATTTTTAAACTGATTGTAATCAATTTGAAGCTACATTTTTCGCCAACAACTGTATCTCACTTATGGGCTATATTTTCCAGCTTCAAAGTGGAGAGATTCATCATCAGGTCAGCATGTTGAGTATGATCAAAGACCAGATATTTTCAGGTAATTTTTTTTGCTTTTGCTTATGATTCTCTATGTTTTCTGCGCTGAAAATGTGTTTGATGTGGCAGAGGAACAGTAAGATATGCAAGTGTACATGCGCATTTAGGACGCACAGGAAGTAGAAGAGACGATCTGGAATCTTTGGCTTACACTTTAATATTCCTCATCAGGGGAAGGTTACCCTGGCAGGGCTTCCAGGTTCTTTGAACTATGGAAACTTTCCTATCATTTAATTTCTCCCCTTTTTTCCTTTCTTGTTAAAATTGTATCATGATCTCATCGTACTTTTCTTGTGCCATAGGGGGAGAATAAAAGTTATCTCGTATGTAGAAAAAAGATGGCCATAGCTCCAGACACGTTGTGTGGTTATTGCCCCGCCCCTTTCAGAAATTTCCTTGAGATGGTGACAAATATGAAGTTTGATGAGGAGCCGAATTATTTGAAGCTTATTTCCTTGTTTGATTCTCTGATTGAACCATGCACGCCCCAGAGGCCTATCAGGATAGATGGAGCTCTCAAGGTTAATGAAAATGTTTCTCATAATAGTGGTTTTATCAATATCCTTTATGCTTATATGTTGATTTGAGCTTCTTTTGGTTTCAGATAGGGCAGAAACGAGGGAGATTATTGGCCAACGTTGAACAAGATGAACAACCCCGTAAGAAAGTACGGCTAGGAAGCCTAGCAACGCAGTGGATATCAGTATACAATGCACGACGTCCCATGAAACAGAGGTGAATACAACATAATCCCAGAACGCCACATATTTTTTCCTTTTGAAAACAAAGTATGCCACATATAAAGTACCTAATAATAACGATACTCTTGTTCAAAAAAAAATATATAGATGCCTCTTTAAGACTTAATTCCTTCGGATGACCTAGTACAACCAGACAGTATTCTTCGTGCCCCGCTCCTCTCCTCTCCTTATCTCTTTTGATGGTGATCTTGTTAGAGTTAAATTTTTTATGTGTCTGCTAGTAATGATATCTCTTGTAGACTCGTGATCTCATTTGATGGCTATCTTGTGAGACTGTTTGATGCCAAATTCATTGGGCATTTTTTCTGCATGTTTTTTCATGATTCTTTTTTGTGAAATAATTTTTGTTCTTGATTTGATGTCTTTTTAAGGTTTAATACTTAAAATGAAAATTGGCAGTGGCTGCTGCTAGGTAGAATGAATTTTCCCAACTCTGTTATGGACTGTTTGAGAATTTTCCGGCCCTAGAGCCAGTGGTTAAAATATGTACAAAATATGTTGGTTTGTAGTCTGAAGACCTCGGAAAGTCTTAGCTCAATTTCCAAATAGAAAATTAACTTTTTATTTTGTCCCAACAAAAAAAAAGTGAAGAACAAAAATCTTCTGTTGTGAGACCTAAGAATTTTGTACCTGCCATTTTTCATTCGACTTAATTTCTGTTTACCTGGCCAGATCCCACTTAATTTTTTTCGTAATGTCTTTCCTAGCTTCATTTGTGGTTCATTATGATATTAGGTATCATTATAATGTGGCAGACATTAAACTTCATCAGCATATCGAGAAGGGTAATGCAGATGGCCTGTATATTAGTTGTGTGGCCTCTTCTGCAAACCTCTGGGCACTTATTATGGACGCTGGAACAGGTTTCTCTTCTCAGGAATTTGAGTTATCCTCAGTATTTTTGCACAAGGTATGTTTTATATCAAAATATTACCTTTTTCAAAAAAAAAATCAAAATATTGGACATAAGAAAACAGCCCAAGAATTTCTACATAAACCGATATAACTTTACACCTTCGTTTGGTGCATTTGTTAATTTAATTGCTTGTTAAAGTTATTTTTTTTTGATACCGAATTATAAAAAACCCCTCATTAAACTTTATATTTATAAATAAAATATCTAATAAGGATTATAAATAAAATACTAATGATGCCCAGAAAATCATTCTTTCTGATTAAGCATAATGATGATTTGGTAATTTTTTAAGGAGTGGATTATGGGGCAATGGGAAAAGAACTACTATATCACCTCTATAGCTGGCGCAAATAATGGCAACTCTTTGGTTGTCATGTCCAAAGGTGAGCTTCCGCTAGATTTAGAGTTTTGAAAGCTGCACTATTTTTCCTTTTATTTTTTTATCCTGTCTGTGAACTCATATGTTGGAACCATTTTATTATCCAGTTTACTGAAAAAACTTCTTAATGTGCAAAATATTAATGTTTACCTTGAAAATTTTGTTCTTAATGGCCTTTGCATTGCCTTTGGGCTCGTGTATCCTTGCAGCAGTCAACCATTTATCTGAGCGCCATAAGCTGATGGATCTCTTGGCTCTTCTATCAGATGAAAAAAATCAACTTACTCTAAAATCTCACGCCAAAATTATGTAAAGTACGAATTGAGCTGATACTGTAGAAGACTGAAATCACTCTCCCAAAACCAGAGTCAGAGATACACAAAATCAGGGGTAACTGAGAGAAAGCGAGAGGAAGAGAGGGAGATACAGTAATGGAATGCAATGAATACATTGATTCTCAAAATGATCAAAGGTCCCTCTTTCTTTCGTGGGAAACATAAACGTACTCAGAGTAATTGGGCCCGGTGGACCCCATTTATCAGGGCTACTAACACAATACACCTATTTCCATCCAATCACTTTTGAACTGCACCCTAAGTCCTCATCTTCACGTGCTTGTTTTCATATTTTTGATGGTATCTTAGCTTATAGTCAGAATTTTGTTGAACACAATGCTCATCTTTTACATGTATTTCACATTTTGGCTATCAAATTATCTGTGCCTATCAACACAAGTGTTACTCTGCCTGAACATAAATGGAAATACCTGTGCCATTTGATTCTAAGGGGTTGTTCAACAGTTGAGCACAAGACTGAAGTTATTGAACCTTGATCAATTTCTAGAAGTCACTGGCAACTGACGAAGAAGTATAAGTTATTGGTTGATGAATGCAAATCTTTTTACAACGCAGCAGTGGTAACCTTCGAGCCACTTCTAGAATTTGCTCTCTTTACAAGGTCTAACTCCTGAGATTCTCATAGGTTGATGACCCACAAAAAATCCATACGTGTGCATCCTCAAAGTACATATCCTCTCTTTGAAGCAAGGATTCTTTGAAGGACAGTAATGATCCCTCTCCCATCATACTGCTTGCAAGCCAAGAGTATACTCCGTTACTGACCTGTTCTTTTGTAAAAACTACTCCACTCTGACTGCAAGCCCATATGCTAGCCAAACATTATATTTTGGCCACAATTGGATTGTATCTGATCTCATACATATTTGGTATCATTGTATTGGGAAGCCACGAGCAGTTCAATGCCTCCTCTGCCTCCCTCTTCTTATACCTGGTGTGAGATTCATTAGCGAACTACTTGTTCAAATGGTCATCCAGAAATGCTGGGTATGGTGATAGTGATGAAGAGATATTTTTTCCCCCTGATATATATATTGGGATATGACATTAGAAGATCATGTCTCTTGAGAGGAGTCCACCCTTCCCATAAAATACCGTTGACTGGCAGTTCCTCTGGCCAAACTAGCTGATGCGGTTGGTGTTAGAGTCCTGATGAGATAACCAATTCTTGAAATTGTAGGGTTATAAGTACCCCCTTGTAAAGTCATTAGAGGGACTTTTGGATGAAAGATCAACTTGTGGTTTCTTGGCACGAGTAGCTGTATCCGGCTTTCGTGAGGGCAAGAACTCCCGATTTGGAGGTTCTTGAGAGTTTGTTCACCTATCGTTCTCTCTTCTTCTCTCTTACCTCTTCCATCTCCACTATTCTCCTCTCTACCCCTCGTCCCATTTCTTGATTTTGTTAGATCTCCATGGGGATCGTAACTGTTGGTGAACAGGCAAAACAAGAACAAGGAGGTGATTTCAAATAGCAGTGAATATCCTTCCTCATTCCATGTCGACAGACAAAGAGTTGTCAAGTTTCTAGGCAGAAATCCTGGCTCTGATACAATAACAGGATTTGCCAGCCCCAGACCCTCACGTGCCCATATTTTGGTTTGGGTTTCTCAGAAGGGGACTGAAACAATCCTCTACCCCCGAGGGTATCTTAAGCATTGTAGCCCATTAGGGGCACATTAATCATCTGATATTTAGGGTAGACTGCTTCCTTTTCTTATTAATATGTGCAGTCCTCGCTTGAGGAAAGCAGTCAAGACTTAAGCTAAGATCGGCGTCTTGGCTCACTATCTCGATCCTCCCTGTCTCGGTCCCGTCCCCTTGACCGTCCAGCGACCCCTATCCCCGTGATCGTCTCACCGGATCTTCAGCTGTCTCCCCTCTATCAGTATCAAATGAAATGAGGTGAAAAAGGTGGTGTTTGTCTCAATATCACGTTAGGCGTTTTTTTTTTTTTTGAACAATAAAGAAGATCACCCAGCTTGGTGAACCTCCGTACACGTGGACAGGAGGGATCTAGGCCAAAAACACATCTCCGTACACGTTATGCGTTTATGAGATAAGACATCCACATCTTTGTTGCTTTTTACCTCCTTGTATTTGATACTGAAGTAATTTTCCAGGAGTTTAATTGGGTTCTGGTGATATTCTGATTGGGCCCCTCTTTTTTGGATGAAAAGTCAAGTTAAATTGTTTAATACAAATATTTTTACCATTGGAAATATAACGCAGTACATTTCTGTACCACTATCATGCTGGCCCAGAGATCTCTCTCATAAACAGAGTTTAGTCTTGCTTGAGCAGAGTATGTGAATGCTGTAGGCTACCCCTGGTGTAATAATCTAATGCCCGTATTGTAGGCATCTGTCTCAATAATGATCAATTATGAGATGATATGACTCGTTTGAGAAACAGAAAAGTGATTTGAGCGGAAGAAGCCCAGAGAAATGAATCCTTCTGTAAGAGTTGTGTGAGAGACCCGCAAATAAAATATTTCTGCACCATCATCACAATGGACATGAGATCTTTCCCATAAGAATATTTTGATCTCGCTCAATCAGGAAGTATCTGACTGAAAATTGCTGTAGGCTGCGCTTTCTGTATCAACTCAGCCTACTAACCATAGTAGAGGCATATGTATCAATGGTAAATAGTTGTTATCTATTATAGCTTGCTTGACGAACATAAAAGTTATTTGGGCGAAATCCTTTCTGTGGAGTTGTATGAAAGGCCTGAAAATCTGATCACATCCGCATATCTCAATTGATCTTGTCTAATATATTTTTTCAGTCTGGCAGAGGATTTAGCCAGATTTAAAGCTTGGCACGTCTAGAACGTAGAAGATGGCAGGGCGTGGTAGCAGAGGAAGACAAGAAATTGGAGATGCAATGGAGACAGCGGTCAAGACAGTTATGGCTACACGCAGGGGATGCAAACACGAGATTTTTCCATCTGGTGGCGAATGGCAGGAGACGTACAAACCAAATATTGAAAATTAAGGTGGGACAGAGGGAACACATTGGTACACAGGCTGTGGGGCAAGCCATTGCAGACCACTTCAGATCCTTCTACAGAAAGGGAAAACAGAGTAAATGGAGGTGGTGCGGCACGGGGGCAAAGAGGGTGAGCCCGGAACATCAAAAGGAACTGATCCAACCTTTTTCAGAAGACGAGGTCATGGCAGCGATTAAAGGGTTAAATGGGGAGGGAGCTCCGGGTCCAGATGGCATCCTAGTCTTCTTTTACAGCCAATGTTGGAATCTGGTTGGTCCAGATGTGATGGCCACATTTAATGAATTTAGAGAGGGAAGAGGAAACATGGAGAAGATCAATAGATCGCATATATTCCTATTGCCAAAAGGCCAAGGGGCAGAAAAAATTGAAGATTTCAGACCCATCTCACTGTCAAATTCAATCTATTTGATTATTGCCAAGGTGTTAGCAAACAGGCTGAGAACCATGATTGGTGAACTGGTTGGACCTGCTCAGTCAGCCTTTATCCCTGGCAGGCTACTGGTGGATAGTGCAGTAACAGCCGGAGAAATAATAGCTGCATGGAAGAGGAGGGGAACGCGAGGGTTCATGTGGAAGGTTGACTTTGCCAAGGCGTATGACTCTTTAGACTGGGATTTTCTATGGGCATCCATGAAGAGGAGGGGTTTCCCCAAGGAGTGGATAATCTGGGTGAAGAGATGCATCACTACGCACTCCTGTACGGTGCTAGTGAATGGACGCCCAGAAGGTGGACGAATACAACCTCAAGAGGAGTGAGACAAGGCTCCCACTGGCACCGTTACTGTTTGTCTTGGCAGTGGACGCACTCGCAGTGTGTACTGAGCAAGCATGCACAAAGGGCCTACTGCAAGGCTACCAACTATCGGAGCAATCAAATGGAATTCCACTGCTTCAATACGCTGATGACACCATTTTCTTCATCGAAGGATCGATGAGGGAAGCGAGGAACTTATCCATCATAATTGATCTGTTTGCAGATTTCTCGGGACTCCAAATAAACAGGACCAAGTCAGCTTTTATGAGTAGCGGGCTCCCGCAAGAAGAAGAAGCACAGCGTGCGGAGATTCTGAGAACACCAATCGGGAGGCTTCCGATGAGATATCTGGGTCTACCACTAACAAAGGGGAGGATGAGGATGACGAAAACTGACTGGCAACCGGTCATCGAGAAGGTGGAATGATAACTGGAGGGATGGCAAGCAAAGGTATTATCTAGAGGGGGACGATTGGTGCTATTGAGGTCAGTTTTATCAACCATTCCAATTTTCTATCTCTCTGTATTCAAGATGCCCATTGGAGTCGAGAAGAGAATAGAAGAAATGATGAGGCGTTTTCTATGGAGAGGATCTGGACCAGAACAAAGAAGGGGCTTGGCGATGGTGGCATGGGATCAAGTTTGTCGCCCAATTAAGGTGGGAGGTCTGGGGGTCCTACACATGCAAAGCATGAACACGGCGCTACTAACCAAATGGGTGGAGAGAATTATGAATCCACGGGAGGATCTGGTCGTCAAGCTATTGCGTGACATCTATGGTAATGGTCTGAATTGGGACAGAAAAGCAGAGATGTATCACGGAGCATCGTCATTCTGGCAAGGGCTGAGACAGGTCTTTCCTAGAGTGCAAGGTTTTTTCTCGGCCAAGTTAGGCGACGGGAAGACATTCAAATTTTGGAGAGATCCATGGTCGCCACGGGGCATCCTTGGTGAGGTATTCCCCCGACTGTATGCATTGGTCCAGGATCAGAATGCCCACGTGCGCGACTGCTGGGAGGGCGTGTGGAACCCGATCATACAAGGAGCCCTATCTGACCAGCGCGTGACGGATTACATGGACCTGCAACAATCGCTATTTCAGCTACGGCCCAGAGATGGAGAATGAGATAGTTGGACATGGACAAATGGCCCCTTCTCGGTTCATCAGGCTTATACGATGATTAGAGAAGGACAAGAGGAAGACACGGCACTGGTCAGTGCATGCAGGTTCATATGGAGTCAAAAAGCCCGATTGAAGGTGCGCTTTTTGGGTGGCTGCCGGCAAGGAAAAGATTAATGACAAAAGTCCTCCGCAAAAAGCTCTACCCTGATACTTCGTCGCAATGCGCGTTGTGTCTGAATGGAGAAGAAGATTGCAACCATCTTTTCTTTGAATGCTCCTTTGCTCGCACAGTTTGGGCCAGCCAGCAACTCTCAACGTTGACGGTGACATCTGAACAGGCTTTTTGGGACTCGACACGGCATTTTGTGGGAAGAAGAAACAGGGAAGGGGGTCGAGCACTTGCCGTGTTGTGGGCCATCTGGCTACATAGAAACGAGGTGGTGTTCAGAGGAAGAAGGGCTTCTACCGATGGAGCTATACATGAAGCAGAAGGACTTAAGGCAGCATGGTCCTTGCAAGCGACGGGAAGCGAAGGGAGGTTTTTGATTATGATTATCTAGCATGTAATGGGCCTGTGAGGTCCTGACGGGAGGTTCACCGATTTGTCGGGTGTTCATCCCTTGTTATAGTTCAAAAAAAAAAAAAAAGCTTGGCACGTCTGATCAATCCATCAGGTTTCGTATCTCTAAAATTTGGTAGCCATTCGCACTGGCCCAAAAGGGTGAAACAGTGATAAGCACCTTTTGAGGACTTACCAAAAGAAGAAAAGAAGAACTGCGAATGAGTCACGTGTGAGCTGATCCACACGTGCGGGGAGGTTTGAAATAAGGTGGGAAACAAGCAATTCAAATAAGGGGGCGCAAGACTATAAATATGGTGGAACTCCGGCGGAAGGAGTTAGCGAAGAAGTAACCGAGATCCAAGTCGACGGAGATCCTCCCTCGAGCGACTGCCTTCGACCGATCCGGCGGGCAGAAACTCTTCAGATTAAGGAGAGTACTCTTTACTCTTTTTTCATTTTTCCGTATCTACATCTCTCTCGTTGTCTCCAAGACATTCGAAGTACGAACATTGGTCTTCTATTCTTCTCTCTGTACTATGGGGAATGGTTAACGAGAATTTGGAATAAATCAATTGTTAGTTACTACGGAGTCCTGACAAACAGATCCCCTGAATTCTAGTTCATTGCTGCCTCATGAAAATGTTGCTTAGTTTCTGTCATGACATATCACATATCAGTCAAGTGATACTCTTAATAAGCTAAAACAAGCCATTATAATCCTGTATCTGTATATATACATCACTCAAATGGATTAGAAATAGACTTCTCCCTTTATGCTTGTTGGTGCCCTAAGAAGACACTTCTTCCTCACAACGCCATTTCTGATATGATTTATCAGAATCTGAGGGTGGAAGATCTGTAAGATGATTGAGTTTCCCACGAGGTCTGAAGATAATTTGCACGTATTTAGTCCATTGTTATAAATTATGTCCTGTAAATATGTTAGGGGATGCAGTGATGGGAGAGGGGTGTACTGTCTCTTCCCAAGATGAAGCTGTCCACCACCAGGACCAGCATTCATCTGAACAGTTTCCTCTTCTTTTGCCATATAGGCCAAGGTAAAGAGTAACTTGAGACGAAAAGATAATTCTGGATGCTGGCGACGAGAAATATGGAACCGCAAACCTGAGAAGACTAAGACGTGGAGTAAACTGGAACTTCACACCTGAGAATCAATCGACGACCATCATCATACGGACAACCGTTGATTGATGAAAAAGATGCTGTTGTTGTATAGCTGACTGTCATCATCCATATGTTGTTAAACCATGAAAAAATGTGGTACGTTTTCTTCTCTGATAGGAATCATACGATTCTTCTATCCTTGGTGTCAAGGTTTGGGATTGAGATCAATCTAGAGCAGAAGAAACTTGGTATGAAGCTTTTAGGGCACAAATGGAGCGCAGAGACAAATAGGCAGAAAATGGAAAAAAGAAGACTTAATGTTTGACTTGTGGGACAAAACATATATATATACACATCAAGGTAATGGCCAGTTAACGGCTAGTTTTCTATGTAATGATGTAGCACGTGAGGTATACATGCTACTTCAGAACCTCTCCGCAAGTTGGAGGTTTGATATTATCCATGCCCAGCATGAAACAAGATAATCATTCTGAACATTGGTCAACCCCTTGGTCAGAAGACCAGCCAGTTGGTGCTTGGTAGGCACATAGGTAATTTGGAAAATTTGTAGCTTGATAAAGTGGTGATGAAGGCCCATGTGTTTAGTCCGCTTATGTTGAACTGGATTGTGTGCTATGCTGATGGTGGATTTATTGTCACAATGTAGAGTGACAGGTTGGTCGAGGGGCAGTGCCAATTCTTGAAGATGATTCCGTATCCAAAGGGTTTCATTTATGCCTTTGTCTAAGGCACAAAATTCTGCTTCAGTGCTTGAGAGGGACACCTCTTTCTGCTTATTGCTGCACCATGTGACTAAATTGCCACACAAAATAGAACAGTATGCAGATGTAGGGTTCTGATCAACCTGCCAACCAACAAAGTCAGCATCAGTATAAACATCCAGAAGGAAGAGCTTACCTCTTCCTGAAAGTTAGGCCAAGTCCAATGCTGCCTTTCGTGTAGCGAAGCACCCGATGAGTGGCCTGCTAATGAGAAAATTTAGGGCGCACCATAAATTGACCAATAACAATAACAGCATAATAAATAGTGGGCTGTGTGGAGCCACATAGACGAGCTTGCCCACAAGCGACTGAAACGCAATGATGTTAGTGTTAGATTCTGCTGTATCATTGGTGAGCTTATGATTTACTTCCATAGGAGTCAACAAGAGTGGACATTGCAGATGTTCGGTCTCATTTAGCAGATCATAAGTATATTTTTGTTGGGATAAGGTAATTCTGCTGGGGGAATGGACCATTTTAATGCCTACAAAATAAGGATGCCTAAGCTCTTAATATAAAAGTTGACCTTAAGATTTTGGCTCAAATAACAATACCATGGTTATCATTCCTGGTTATAATGATATCATCAACATAGACGATGACAAGAGCAACCTTCCCAAAGTGGTTATGGTGATAGAACAAGGTATGGTCATCATAACGTTGACCATAGTTAGGTGCGGTCATTGTCTGTGTAAATTTGGTAAACCATGCCCAAGGAGATTGTTGGTTGGCAACTTCATTTATATTTCTTCCTTCAAATTACCTGCAGAAATACTTATTCAACATCATATTGGGTCAGCTCCCAGTCGTTACGAGTAGCCAGGGAAATAAGGATTTGAATAGAATTCATTTTTGTTACTGGAGCAAACGTTTCTGTGTAGTAGTCAATACCCTAAAAATGATACAACCCTGGGCAACCACTGTTGCCTTATAGCGTTCAATTTGAGCATCAGCTATGTATTTTAAGGTGTAGACCCACCTGCAGCCAATACACATTTGTCAGGTGGTAAATAGCTAAGTTCCCAAGTCTGATTCAGATGAATAGCTTCTACTCAGCATCAATAGCCATTATCCAGAGAGGATGCGCTATGATTTCATGGACAGACTTAGGAATTATAATCTGTTGGATATCCATTAGAAATGCTCTATAAGCTGGCATTTCATTCTGATAAGTCAGAATATCACCCAAGGGAAACATAGTATGCTAAAGCTGATTACTATTCTTATTAGGCACATTCGCATCGGGGACAATTACTGGACCATCTGATGTAGACGCAGAGATTTGAAGTCTTAGCGGTATCATTATGCACCTAAACTTTTGGATGGATTTGCTTAGCTACGGGTTGCCAAATCTGTTTAACAGTGTTGGGTTCATCAATGACGGAGTCACTATCCGTGTGTGATGGTGGTTCATGAGTAGTCAAGGGATTAAGGTGCGGCTTTTCCTCATGAGGTTGTTTTGAAGTAGGTTAAAGAGTAGGCAAGAGGGAAGAGGATCTTGGGGGAAAGGTGTTATCTTCCTCCAAGGTTGTCCGAAGCAATTGAAAATTCTGTTTCCTAAATGTGACATCCTTGGAGATAAGGATATGCCGAGTTGGAGGATGGTAACACTTATATCCCGTCTGAGTATTCAAATACCCAACAAGCACACACACAATAGCCCTGGGTGCCTACTTGTTGGTTTGATGCGAATGTAGATGGACATAGCATTCAAAACCAAGGAGTCTAAGTTTCGGGGTAGATGGAACCCACACGGTCGGGTATGAATCTCTTAAGGTGTCCTATCTTGGAGTAGGAGTAGGCAAAACTCTTCGGAACAGAGCTCCAAAATAGTAAGGGCCCTTGTTTTCTCCCGAATTTGCCCCAAGTTTCGCTCAACTACTCCGGTCTGCTTAGGAGTATAGGGGCAGGAATTTTCATGTATGATACCTTGGTTTCCAAAGAGAGTCCATTTCAGAGTTAATAAATTTGCCACTGTTATTGACACAAAATATCTTAACTTCCACCTGGAATTGTCAGGAAATCATATTTGAGAAACCACTGATGATAGTAGTAACTTCATATTTATGTTTCATATGATGGATTTGACGCAAATGACTCATGTCATCTATAAGTACTATGAACCATCGAAATCCATGTTGATCAGAATACGGGCCTGGTCCCCAGATGACGCTATGTATTAGATCAAATACATGCATTTCTTTTTTTAAGTAGAGTGGATAAGTAGTGCGCTTATAACATCTGTCACACATAAAGGCATCCATATTTTAGTGGGAACATAAATTTTGAAACTTGCTTTTCATAACTGACAAAGATGGATTCCCCAATTGTCGATGAAGTAGCCAATAGTTCACTTTCAGTGGTCACTGCAGAGGAAGCTTGAAGAGACTCCATCTTCCCTTAGGGTTGAGGCAGGTTGTAGAGTCCTACTGAGATCCTAGTTAGTCCATGCTTCTGGCCAGTGAACTTGTCACAAAAGGAAGGCACCAACTCCATTGAAAATCAACTTATACAAGGATATAGTTGAGCAAGACATTGAACAGATAACAAACTGATGCATCGAGAATAGGAGTAATTATGCCCATAAGTGGTATCTCTGGGTACCATAAGCAATCTGAACTTTACAATTACGAATACAGGATTCATAGGTTTTAAAATGGTCCCTACATGGAGTGCATGGTCTGTGGGGCCAGAGTCGAGGATCCTTAAAGTGGACCTATGAGACAGTGCTTTAGTAATATAGAGACAGTGGTGATTACCTGATTGGGAAAGAATTCCGATTGATGAGTTCAGAAGAGTTGTTTGTAGACGACTGAAGCTGAAAGAGTTCTTCTCGGCTGATGCTTTAGTTCTGCCATTAGAGATCCATTTTCGCTTAGCTCAAGACCTTGAGATCCATCTGTGCTCATACAAAATTGTGCTTTTTGCTTACTTGATTTGTGGTCCATGCAGGCTGACCATGTATCTTCCAATATGTTTTCTTTGTGTGGTGTGAACGAACACAGTGGTTACATCAGTGGTTATCCTTGTCATCCGCACAAGTGGATTTGGGTTGTGTTCCAATTTGAGTGCTATCACCAGGCTGAAGTGGTTTGTGCAGGTACTTCCCTGTTGGCTTAGGTCTATAATTGAAGTTTTGACTGCATATGCTGTGCTCTCATGAATCTACTCTGTTCTTTACACTTGGACCACTGTGTCTTCGAAATTCAGTTTATTTTCCCGGTTGAAGAGTTGATCTCTAGTGGCTTTAAATTCTGGTTGAAGTCCTTACAGATAATGATAAACCATGCTGCGAAGGACATATCCACGATCAACAGAGCTGTTCGTAGGTGGAAGGTCAAAGTCAATTTCTTTCCGGAGTGTCTAAAATTCATCGGTGTATGCTAGTGTGAGCCGATGTTCCTCCATAAGTTGGATATATCCTTCAACTAAAACAACAATCTGTGATTCACGCGTTGAGTTATACTTCTGTCTGACATCCCATACATCTTCGACTGTGTCAAAGTTCATATAATGTCTGACATCCCATACACTTTTTTTTTTATTAAAAAAAATGTTGGCTCAGATATGAAATCATAAAGTTCAATAACTTTAGGACGTCTTCGTCACAACGCCATTTGTGATATGACTTATCAGATTCCGAAGGTGGAGGATCAGTCATGCGATATAGTTGCCCTTGTGACCTAAATATTACGTACATATACTTCTTCCATTGATGTTAGTTGTGCCTGGTAAATAGGTTATGATGGCTAGTGACAGGAAGGTGCGTATACCACTTTTCCCTTATATGAAGTTGCCCAGCTCTATAACCGAAGTTCATCTATGTTGTTTCTTCTTATATGAGCTACAGAAACAATCTTTTAGAGTAAAAATAGAAGTAATGAGGTAGATTAACCACACCTGCATTGATAGTCAGCAGCTGCAGGCTGAAGATAAAGAAGGAAATAAATAAGTTTTCAGTCAGAGTCTTCTGTTGGAGAGCGTTGTCCCAGTCAGTCAGTATTCAATACACGGTTTCTGCTGCTAGGTTATAAACACATTCTCACTCAGTTGGAAGGATGCGGTTGGATGGCTATCTCAGGCTGGTGAGTCTTCACTGTCTCAATACTGGCAAGGCAAACGATAGCCACTAGGTTACAGACACAACCTCACTCAGTTGGGAGAGTGCTGTCTATCTTTCCGTCGCTGGCAATTCAAAGGATAACAATACTTGGAGGCTGAAGATACTGTAAAGAGAGAACATTTGAGGCTTGCTGGTAGCTCCAGGATCAGCCTTCATTTTGCTCCTCGATCGCAAGAAAAAAATGAAGCTGTTAGGGAACAGATGGAGGGCAGAGACAGATGAGGCATGAAAATAACTAAAAGAAGACTTCAGATTTCACGTGTGCAGCAATACATATATACACATCAAGTAAACGGCCACTTAATGGCTAGTTTTCTTGGTAATCACTTAGCACATGAGATACACGTGCTACTTCATAATACTTGGTATGAAATCATGATATCCCAATTTGGAACAGCCGTAGAAATAACCTTCCAGATTTGGTGGACCAGGGAAATATTAAGGAATAGGAAGGAGAGAGTAGGGAAGTGGGAGTGAGATCTTACGGGGTAGCAAAACCTGTAGCCTGTCTGAAAAATGACTCAACTGTAAAATCCCATCAAATGCAATATCAGCCCCCAGGCTTTATTTATACCTTATCACCTTCCTTCTATCTTGACTTTCTTGCTCGATCTTTGATATGCCAAAGTAGGATGATCCATGCCCAGACCAACTATTAAATATAATATATATTTATGGATTCTGTTGTTGTTCTTCCCAGAGGAAGTTCTTTAAATCCTTACAACGAGAACTACGTATGATGTGGAAGAGAGTTCTGATGAAGCAGAGAAATTAGAATGATTGTACGTCGCCATTTCTGGTACACTTGATCAAAGCCAACTCATGCTTTTTTCCATCATCAGACGGAAAATCAACCTGCTCCGAGTATCTGCCGCAGTTGAATATAATCAATTGTGTATTCAGCTGTTGTAACAATTGTCCATTTCATTCAGCTGGATGTGTTCTTAATAAACCATTTTTATGTCTTGATCACTTTTTTCGTAAGGTCTAAAGAATAACCTGCTTCTTCTATTGAATTTGATATTGAATTTGATATTAAATCAGGAACACCATATACACAGCAGTCGTACAAAGTGAGCGAGTCCTTTCCTTTCAAATGGATCAACAAGAAATGGAAAGAAGGGTTTCACGTCACTTCTATGACAACAGCTGGCAGCCGCTGGGGTGTTGTCATGTCGAGAAATTCGGGTTTTTCTGATCAGGTAAGAAGCCTTTTGTTAATAAAATAATTAACAAAAGTACCCTAATTTCCTGGAAATGTAATGTCTCAAAAGCGTCCCCCAGAAATGTCAGTTTATATTTTCTCTTTCTCCTACTGATGACTTGTTCAATGATTTTAATTTATAACATTTATAATTTGGAAAAAAATGAAGTTTGGCGATAAAACCAAAATAAAACACATGAATAAGCTAAGGTTTACCTTTATACGTCTGACACTCATACTTAAATCACATTATCATTTGACTTGATATGAATTGGCTGCAAAGTGAGGATAATAAAAATATAAAACACAGCTAATTTATCAAGGTTTAAAAGACATGTATGAAGCGTGAGATTTCTATATGCTCTCACAAATCTAGCACTTTTAGGAGGATTTTCCTGTTAATGATATTCCTTTTTCTTAACTTTTTCCAATTTACCTTGTGTTTTTTTCTAGGTTGTGGAGTTGGACTTTTTGTACCCAAGTGAAGGAATCCACAGGCGCTGGGAGAATGGATACAGGATTACTTCCGCTGCTGCAACTGCAGAGCAGGCTGCCTTCATTTTGAGTGTTCCCAGAAGAAAATTAGTGGATGAGACACAGGAAACCCTTAGAACCTCTGCCTTCCCCAGTAACCACGTCAAGGTATGCCTTAGTACACCTTGTGGAAAATATATCTTAATCTGTTTATTCTTTATCCTTTTGAATATTATGAAGGTGCGGTGACATGGAATTTTTATACATCCCAATGATCCAACTGAAGAACTAACATGGAATAATGTCTGTTCCTGTGAGGTGAGGGTTTCCCTAACGAAAAAAAAAATGTCGACTTGTGATAGCTGGTTTAAATACCAGCGAATACAAATAAGTGGACTGGGGCCACTTGTCTTAAGTCACTTATTCTTACATGGGATAATAAATGACTTAACCAGTTAGTTCGAGCATTGACGTGGCCCACTAATCCACATAAAATACTGACAATGTGTCGATCCACTTATAACATGTGGTCCACATACATTGAGAAAAAAACAAAAACAAAGGAAATGGAGCTGTCTAACACTTGTAATCCAATGTATTGACTGTAACAGCTTGCTGTATCTACATATATTTGTATTCTAATTCTGCCTCTATACTGAAATTACGCTGTTCAGAAGTGCTTGTGCAGTTGCGATACACCATAGGGAACTTATGAATCCTAACTCTCAGCAGCAGTCAATTTGAAGAGGAGAGAACAGAAAGACCAACCGCATACTCCATGCAATGAGGTATGAGTAGTAGGCTGGTAATGGCTAAATCCAACAATGGGATTACTAGTAACACTAAGAAAATGACACATAGGAATAAGACAGGAAATAACTGGAATAAGGAGTAAATAGATCGACTCCCCTTCCAGATGATGAATATATATCACCCATTCCTAGCTTGCCAGTCAAATGTGACAAGATTGCCCCTCAAATAGTCCTTTTGTAGGTGATTTGGTCTGGGTAGGTAAATTTCGAAGAGATAGTTTTGGTATCCTGGGAGGCGGCCTGCAGATCTGTGGATAGAGGGGGGGGATGGGTGTGCTATATCTGCCAGTCATGCATTGCTGACAAAGTGGCCAGGAAAGATAATGGGAACCGAGGACATGGCTACGACGGTCTTGAAAGGCAGTTATGGTTCAGAGCTAAACTAGGAGTGTTGTGCAGTTCCAGTCGGATCTGAGATCTGGCAAGGTGTGAGGCAGGTTTCTCCTCAAATACGGGAGTTTGTTGAAGCCAGACTAGGAGACTACTAGTTATTACAATATTCATTGGATGACTGGTCAACTCTAGGTATATTACTGTAGGAGTTTCTATGCCTCTTTGCTCTTTCACAGAATCCTCAGGCGATGGTTGGGGGCCGCTGGAATGACACACAATACGATTTTGGAGGGTGTAATGTCAGATCAAAGGGTGAGAGATTTGTTGATCATGCAGTAGTCTTTATAACATTTGCAACTTTAGAGTGGGATGCAAGATGGCTGGGTGTGGAGTGGCCCCTCATTTTCAGTTCGGGATGCTTACAAGAAGATTAGAGAGGGCCCGATGGAGGAATCACCTATCATTCATATCTGAAACTTCTATGGAGACAAAAGGTTCCTTTTAAGGTGTGGATACTTGGAAGGTGGCACATTGTAACCCAAGTCCTCTAGAAGTGAATGTTCCGTAACACCTGGACAGTGCAATATGTGTTCACGGGTTGAGGAAGACTGTTGTCAACTTTTCTTCGAGTGTTCTCACAGAAGCTCACCGTTCTCAAATTGGCTTCTGATGAGGCCTGCTGGGGCTCTATCTAGGGAGGCGCATGTAGGGGGCGTATGGAGTGGGGAAGGCTCTTCGTGGTGCTTTGGGCCATATGGCTGCACCGCGATTAAGTAGTGTTCAAGGGAAGGGCTTTCTCGATGAACAATGTCCTGCATGATGTGGATAATTTTACTTCATACTGGTTAGGAGGGAGTGAAGGGTGAGAAGAGGATCAATCTGGTCTTTCATGTATTTTACATTCATATATATTTTTAGCTTTGGGTTGATCAAAATTCATGTAATCTTTCCTATTTTCCTAATAAATATGGGGCGTATGAGTTGTTTTTTTTGAAAGATGAAAATATGAGTAGTGCTTATGATGCTATTCTCAATCTTCTTCATGATGAAGTGATTCTGTCTTGAAGTGACATTGCACTTCTTCAGGTTTGGTTCTGGCATGTTGCTTAGGATTATGGGTTAAATCAATTGTTGATTTGAGTATGGGATACAGAGATATTGACCCATGCCTTTTTTTTATAAAAAAGTCATAATACTTCCCAGATGGTTTGTCGTGACCTTGGTTCAAACTAGTTACTAGGGTTTGATACACCACATCATTATTCCTATAATCCAACATAATCTGAAAATGTAGATTTCCAATACCACGAGAATCTTCAAGTTACTGGAAAACATGTTGAGAAGCCTGTTCATGTAGCTGCTTGGAAGCTTTCATAAATTTTCTCAGCTTTCATTGCTAGTGTTATATGAGGTCTAGTATGTATCAACTAGTTTAGTATGCCAACCAATATTGATAGCTGTGATGGTCAAAAGTTAAGCTTCAAACTCGGACCAATTATTGTAGAAGGGAATGACAAACCAGCTTCATTGGGTAACCCTGACACATTTTTTTGGCAAAAATCAGAGCCTTGTTGGACCAGTTCCTGGTCGCAGCTAATACATAGAAACATATGACTTACAAGAGTAAAGTAGTGGGGGCCCTCTATGCAATGTGAGAAAGAGAAGGGAAGGAACAAGGGTATAGCCTAAAGATGAAAAGAGACAAACTAGGGCTATGGTTGAACCAATAATTGCCCCAGTTCTAGACATCACTGCCTCATGAACGGTGCTAGGCAGAGCTCTTAACCACTCATGGACTGCCACTATCTAATGACATGGGGCTGAGCGGAACTGGTATAACACCCTAGTTAAGGACAAAACCGGGTTACATTCCGGTTCAGGATGATAGGCGATAGGTGATTTATAACATTCAGTTCTGGACATCACCACCTTATGACCTGGTGCTGGGCAGAAATGTTAAACATTCAAGACCTGCCGAAGACTAACGTCACGGACCTGACTGGAACTGGTAGAACATAGACTGGGGGGATGGCCAGCCACGGTGCTGTTGAGGAAGGGACTCTTGATGTTGTTGCAATTGGTACTTTGGCCATCCCCATCTTTCATCCTTCAGTATTCAAGGTGTCAGGGGGAATGGGGAAAAGACTAGAAGACATGATGAGACACTTCTAATGGAGAGGATCCAGGCTGGAACAAAGCCATGGGCTCGCGATGGTTGCATGGCATATGGTGTGTCAACCTATCTATTTAGAGCAATTGTGTTTCTTGCACATACAAAGTATGAACATGGTGTTGTTAACGAAGTGCGTGGAAAGGATTATGAATCCCCGAGACGACCTCACCATTCTAATACTATGGGCAACTAAGGCAGGGGGTTGAGTTGGGAGAAAAAAAGTTCTGTTCCAAGGGCCATCGCCCTTTTGACGAGGACTTGGACAGATCTTTCCCCAGGTACATGACATCTTCTCTGCCAAGTGAGGCGATGGCTTGGTGTTTTGGTATTGGTTGGATGCGTGGTCACCACAAGGCACGTTGTGTGAAGCATTTCCTTGCTTATATGCACTCACATAAAGCCCCAATGCCAAGGTTTGTGACTGCTGGGATGAAGCGTAGAACCCGATATTAGTTGGTGCCCTGTCAAACTGGAGAGGGTTGCATTATTCCTGGACATGCAGCAGTTCCTAGCACAATTAAGCCTAACGTGCAGGGAACAAGAAGACTGGACATGGGTCAACGACCTATTTAAATCCAAAAGGCTGACACGGGGATCCAAGAGGGGCAGGTAGGTTCATATGTCAGTAAAAAGTTTCACTGAAGTTATGGATTTTTGCTTGGTTTCCATTACAGAGAAGACTAATGACCCCGAGTCTTCCCCTATTAAACATAACACACATATATCGTTGGTATGTATGTTATGTTTAATAGGGGGAAGAAGACTGCCAGCACTTATTTTTTGAGTGCCCTTTTGCTTGCACAATTTGGGCCAGCGAAGCAATATTAATGATGCAATTCTGAAGAGGTTTTCTGGAGCTCAATCCAGATCTGCAAGTGTACAAGGAAGAAAGGGAGGGGGGGGGTACTTGCGGCACTTTGGGCTTTATGGCTTCATAGGAACAAGGTGCTGTTCAGAGGAAGGACCGCATTTATCGATGGGGCTATCCATGAGTTGGAGTGACTTATGGTGGCCTGGTTTCCCAAGGTCGTGGATGGAGAGAGGAGGGTTTGAACATGTTTGGTTAGACCAAGATAGGCCTCTACGGTTCTACTGGAAGAGTCATTGCCTCGTCGGGTGATCAATACCAATAATATTCAAAAACAGAAAAAACCTCAGTTCAGGGCAATGGCGGATAATGTTACAGTTCAGAATGATGGGCGATTGGCAGTTGGAAATGGTATAGCCCATATATTTGCTGAGTTAAGAAAATGACGCTATTGAATATGACGCTTCAATTTCCAGGAAACTCATTATTCTGCTCATCGCTGAAATATCAAAATCAAAGGGCTACCAAGCTTGAAGTAAATCAATACTGACCTGATCGATACCAATAATGATCATTCCATGCTTATAAATACACCAGTGGTGTTCTGATAAAATAAAGTATGTTCACCATTTTTTGGGGGTAATTCGAATGTTCATGGTCTGTGTAAGGCAATGAAACCAAGCATGACATGATTGGTCCAGTCCGTAGAGCTCCTTCAACTTGCGCATGAAACACTTATTTCATGGAGACATATTGATAGATCTTATTGTCAAATTTTCCATGGAGGAATTCATTTCTAACATCTACTTGGCGAACAGTTCATCTTTGGTTGCCCGCCAGTGAGAACCTTTTCGCTGAGGAAAGATACTTCACTTTCCTCGGATCAAATTACTCGTAGGCGAGGGCTCCACACATCGCCGTGAATCCGAGGAAAGATAGTTTGCTTCCAAAAGAAGATCCGTGTTGTCGTGGAGAACAGTTGTGACGATCAATGAGAGACATGGCGAGAAGATAAAATGATGATCAAATGAGGATAAGGAGTCAAAGATATTCTTAGGGGATTCTAACATATTTGCATCTACAATTTCCTATTCTGATTCGTAGAAAAGGAGGAAATTCATATTTCTTTGAAGCGGTTTTTCTCTAAGATCTAAGATCTTATCAATGATCCAACCCAAAATCCACCTGATTCAAAGATGATCTGACCCCGGACTTGACTCGTGGTCCACCCTATCCACAACTTTCCCTCTTACTCGGATCGGCTTAGTTGACCCACGGATGAGTTGGATCTGGTCAGTTGACTCATGGGTTGGTAGGGACGACCCGACTGGACCCCATCCCTGGTCAACCCTGCCCCCAAGCCTAACCCTCTTGGTTGGTTGACCGTAACCGTCAAAACGCTGACATATGAGCCACTTGCTGAACTAATCTTGTCACGCCATGTCTACGAGTTTTGGTTTCCCTTCTCTCCTCGTCAAATATTGCCTCATTCTTTCTTCGTCAAACTGGATCATGGGTTGGTAGGGCTGACCCGAGTGGACCCCATCCCTGGTCAACCCTGCCCCTAAGCCTCACCTGGTTGGTTGACTTATCGGTCTCACCGGTCTATTGGTTTGACTGTAACCGTCAAAACGCTGACATATGAGCCACTTACTGAATCTGGTCAGCTGACTCATGGGTCTATTGGGTTGACCGTAACCGTCAAAAGGGGATCTGGTCAGTTGACTCATGGGTTGGTAGGGACGACCCAACTGGCCCCCATCCCTGGTCAACCCTGCCCTCAAGCCTAACCCTCTTGGTTGGGTTGACTTATCGGTCTATTGGGTTGACCGTAACCGTCAAAACGCTGACATATGAGCCAGTTTTGGTTTCCCTTCTCTCCTCGTCAAATATAGCCTCGTTCTTTCTTCGTCAAACTGGATCGTGCATTTTTTTCTCCTTCCTGCTAAAGTTTTCAGTGAAACTGCTCAGCCACGTCTGATTTTAAATTTTCATGAGGGAGAATATTGCTCTTACTGTGATCTGTTTGTTTTTTTTTGCAGGAAAAATGGGCCAAGAATCTCTACATTGCTTCCATCTGCTTCGGAAGAACCGTGAGCTGATGAAACCAGAGACGATATACCAGCGGGAGCATAAAGTAAATGTTTTGGATTGGGGAAGTAATCATGTGAATTAAAATGACAAATACGATGCCCCAGTTGCCCTCTAGAGAGAGAGATTGAGAGAGGGAGAGACAGAGAGAAATAGAGACAAAGAGATGAGAGAGATTGAGAGAGGGAGAGACAGAGAAACAGAGATGAGAGAGACAAAGAGACAGAGAGAGAAACAGAGACAAAGAGATGAGTGAGATTGAGTGAGGGAGAGAGAGAGAGAGAGAGAGAGAACGAAAGAGAGAGAGAGAGAGAGAGAGAGAGAGAGAGAGAGAGAGAGAGAGAGAGAGAGAGAGAGAGAGAGAGAGAGAGAGAGAGAGAGAGAGAGAGAGAGAGAGAGAGAGAGAGAGAGAGAGAGAGAGAGAGAGAGAGAGAGAGAGAGAGAGAGAGAGAGAGAGAGAGAGAGAGATTGGGGGGGGAGAGAGAGAGATAAATAGAGCCAGGGGACAACGGGAGGTCCGTAACACGAATCGATAGCGAGAGAGAAGGATGAGAGAGATTGTGAGAGAGTCAGAGAGAGATGAGAGAGTGGGAGAGAGAGGGAGAGTGAGAGAGGACAGAGATAGGGAGAGAGAAAAAAAAGAGAGAGGAGAGGGGAGAAAGAGAGGGAGACAGTAGAGGAGAGAGAGGGAGAGTGAGAGAGGACAGAGATAGGGAGAGAGAAAAAAGAGAGAGGAGAGGGGAGAAAGAGAGGGAGACAGAGTAGAGGAGAGAGAGGGAGAGGCAAAGAGAAGAGAGATATATATCCGTACAGAAGATCTAACTTCACGTTAATTTCTTTTCTATTTCCTAAGAGGTCCCACAACTAAAGTAAAAATTTACCCAAAATTTAGTTGACCAGAAACTCAAAATCCACAGACGCTTCTTGAAGTCATTTCAACTAAAAAAGCTTTTTAGTAATAAAGAAATGATAATCTTGACAAACAAATGCATGACTATCAAATTCAATTTTTTGTAGAAAAAAATTAATAAAATGATTTATTCTTTATTGTTTTTCATTTTCTTCGTGACTGACATGTCAAAAGAATGCATATGATATCGTAGTCGCTCATGGTTATTTCGGCCGATTGATCTTCAAATATGCTAGTTTCCACAACTCTCTTTCTTTACACTTCTTCCTAGCTGCTTGGCCTGAAGTAGTAGAGGACACATTTATTTTGCCAAATTGATCAAAGAGAATCAGATAAAAAATACTAGTCTAGAATAATGATCCATATTTAATCAGAATACAATATTATTCTTCAGAGCAATATATGCAAGGATGAGCCAGATGTCATTATGATCTTAGCTCATGCAATGGTACTAGCTTTCACAAATCATCAGAACTCGGGGCAAAGTTCTTGGAGCGAATTTGTAGCTTCATTGTCTCATAATGATAATCTGAATTTATAATATAATTTAAACATACTTAAAATACTTTGAACGTAACTCATTTCGAAGTTATGCTATACAACACAACATTTCAAAACACGAGTATTCAGTCATGGAAATTTTGGTCCACCATAAGATTGCATGTTTCTAAGAGATGTGAGGTGAAGAGTGATGGATGAATGTCTTGAAGGGCGTCTACGAGTGACTGAAACCAGGGAGGGGTAAATTATAGCTGAAGTTTCTTCTTTCAAAGTTGGGCTATTAATTTTTTTTTCAATGAAGGTTTATTCACCTGTTTTAGGTAGACATAATTGTGTAGTACTTTATAAAAACAAATGGTTATTCTTATGAAGATCCAACATTCATAGTTAAATCTAATAAGCTTTTTGGAAGGGACATCAAAGTCAGGATTTCCTTGATATATTGAATGTTCCACATTTTACATCAAACATTACTCTAGATCTTTAGCGACGACCAAAATTAATAAGTCATACATTTGCCAAACAAGGATAATACAAATAAATTCATTAAATGGTTTTCAGTAAAGTTTTATAATTCAAAAATAGTTTAGCGCCCTATCTCGAAAGAACAGGTTTTAATATAAGAAGGAAATAAACAAAAAAATACACAAAAATTAGATCCCTCGATGATGACATGGAAAAAAATCCTTTTAGCGTTAATTTGTAAATGGCTTAGAATGAACTACAAAATAATGATGCAGTATCTGTGATAAAATGAGGTTTAATCAAAATATAATATAAAATTTCATTAAAAAATTATTTAATTTCCATGCATCAAACTGTCTCAATAATTGAAACCAATGGCTAAGATCAGATTTTAGATTTTGGTTCATTAGTGAAACAATTTAATGAAATACTATATATACATATTAAATTTATCGCTTTTTCAGGCCGACTCATTGATTTCAAGAATACTGGTTTCATGCATGAGTGATTGCTTTTCTCTGATCCTTATTGTCGAAGCAGAGAAACAACGAATCAGTGTTTCCATGACTCAAATCAGTGTTTCCATGAATCAGTGTTTCTGCCTGGTCAATTTGGCTCCACTTAATCTATTTTTCATGGGCACATATCTTTACAGACAAGGACTGCAAATTATTTTTCGCTACATGAACCAAATATTTAATTTCATCCAAGAAAATCAATCTTTTTCTCGATAACATCTTTGTCATTTGATCCGATAGCCTTCTGGTAGATAGGAACATACTTGGTAAATACTGATAACTCTCAGGTATTACAATAGAAAGAGATTAAAACCAAAGAGTATGAGAAGAGAAAAAAACAAATTCAATGAACTATTATTGATTATTAAGTTGCAACTTGAATAATTTATCATTTTTTGAACAATTGAATAACTTATCATATGGAGACACATGTCGGCATACATTGAGTGCATGAATTAGTAGTTATTTATAGATGAGTACAACAGCAATGAATTAAGTATATTGACAGGATGATCAGGATAAATGCAAAATTTATTTTGAATTTGATGAAAACTTTCTATCAAAGCCTAAAGGGGTGATATGGTATGGCGATAGACTTCTATAACTACTGAAATTCATCACTAAATTGATTATGGGGTATTGAGAGCCGTACAATAATGATGGAACGTCTCTGTTACTTATTTGTAAAATTAATGACATAGATAATGCCTTGATGAGTTATCAAATATTGGAAGATGAAAAGTCACGTGGATGATGACTAGTCACCTCCATATTAAGGTCAATGCATCATGACCTATTTACTGGCCACATTTACTCGTGTTTACTAAGTTACTCTGTATTAAGATAACTTGAATGCAAAAGTCTGTGTTAATGGTCAATACAAACCATATTATAAGGTATATGATATACAGTATTACATGAATATGGATTTGGAGTTAGAATTTTGTATGATATGATGAAATCCATCTACCTGATTTCATGTCCAAGTTGACTTAATATTGAATATATAAATTAATTATTCCCAATATATGAATATAAAATTGTCTTTTATTTTTTTATATATTTATGCAAGGGTGCCTATCATTTATTATTTATTTTGAACATTATTATATTTAATAGATTTATCACATAATAATATGTAATGAATGACACACAAATGTATATCTTATAATTCTATTTTTTCAAAAATATGTGAAAAATGATTTCCCTCAATAGTTTCTAACAATTAATTCCTGTTTTTCATCATTTGGATGGATTTTCTCAGTTGAGATTTGTTTAGAGTGTAAGAGGTGATTTTAGTGGTTGGTGACGAACCAGAAATTAGGGTTAATTTTAGTGATTTCAGATGAACTATAAATTTTAAGATTTATAATTTTATAAAATTGGTTTAGAACGCTCCTTGATTATACTTTAATATACATTATGATACAGATATGCCAGTGCTACTTCTGGTTATAGACCTAGATAGTGGCTCCAACTTTAAATGTAGAGTTTATTTTTATCCCCAACCTTAATTGTGAAACTTGATAGTTTTCATGAACCTCCATCCATGTGTACAATCATCTATCTTTGTGATTTTCATGTATTAACTAAGGTATGCAAGTAATTCGCTCAAGAAAAATAGAAAAATATCCATTAATTACAATACATTTCTTTTGTATATTTTCCAATATATATGCACTAAAATATTGATCTTTCCTTCTTATTCATACGCTTCCTTAGTATCATCACACCTCATGGGTGTAGATAATTAAAAAATTCCGAATTCTGACAAGACGTGGAATTATATAAAATGTGAGGTGATTCAATATAAGTAAAAGATATCATTCAAATAATATATGTCAAAGGAGGTATGAGCTAAGAAGGGAGATCATGGTTGACTTATACATTTAACTTCCTTAAAAATATTTTTCCCTGCTATATTTATCTTCGTTTTTTTTAACATCTCTCCATCTAGAAATTCTATCTCATCATTCTTATTTTTCCACTTCACCATTATATACATATGCTTGAATACATAATTGGGTATGAATTTGTTCTGATCTTTTCAATACTGGGGATCAGTTTAACTTTGTTTCTAACATATCTAAATACATTGGACGATGGCACGTAATAAGCGTTATTCTTCAATATTTTGGCTAGTCTAAACCTCATTCCTAAAGAGATGAAAAATAAGTATTTTTTAAAAAATAAGTTGAAATTAAGAGAGGATCTTCCGTTAACGGAAAATCTTTTTTTTTTCAAATTCTTCAAAAAGTCACACTATAAATAGGACTCCAGTGCTCCCTTTTTGTCTTGTATATTTTTAATCAGTATTTTAATGTTCGGTTATACCTATGTTTTGTGACATTTAAATCCTTCGATAATTAAAAATGACAGTATTTCAACTCACATATTTTATGCCAAGATTCCCTAAGAATATGATAAAGCAATAGAATGCCTTCTCAACATCTTCCTCTGAAAGAGTAAAAACTTGGAGAACGCGTTCTCTTCGATTATTTTTAAACTTCTTTTCTTAATAAAACACACATTTACCAGTAATTTCACGATGAGCTCACTGATTTCTGATGGACATAGATAATCAAGATACAACAATGATAAGGGTACAAAAAGAGTTAAAATTTGGAGAACGCGTTGCCTTCGATTATTTTAAAACTTCTTTTCTTAATAAAACACACATTTACCAGTAATTTCACGAAGAACTCACTGATTTCTGATGGACATAGATAATCTAGATACAATAAATATAAGGGTACAAGAAGGGTTAAAATTTGGAGAACGCGTTTCGTTCAATTATTTTTAAACTTCTTTTCTTAATAAAACACACATTTGCCAGTAATTTCACGAAGAGCTCACTGATTTCTGATGGACATATATGACCAAGATATGATATTACCACCAAATCATTTCTGATTATTCATCAACATTAAATAAACCACCATTAATGACGAACATTTATGAACTCATTTTCAGTATATATTTCATAAAGTAAAATCATGCGTATCATGATTAAATCTTAAAAAATATTTAATTTATAGAAACAATATTTATGAGTTCCACCCAAAACTGAGAAAATAAATTAAATCGACAGCGCCGTCGTTTCGCTTAACTATATTGACCGAGATGTGTTGAGTTATCAGATGACCTTTGAACGAGGAAATGGAAGTCCGAGTTCTGGCGCAGGAGAGGGGGTGGTTCTACCTCATTGAGATCGACGTCTGTCCCAATCTGGGACATGTCATCTAGAGAAAATGGTATGCTGAAAACATATACTTCAGTTAATTTTTTTAATCATAGTTGAAAATAATAAATACAGGTCATTAACCAATATTTGAAAAATTGACTAAAAAATTTTTTTGAGTGAAAAAAATATCTTTTTCTGAAAAGAGGGATGATCACCCGAGATCGGCAATCGACCTGAAGCTAATTATACTATATGAATGAGAAAACCTTTTAAAAATCTCCACATAGATGAGAAAACCTTTTAAAAAACTCGATCATACATATATGTATGATCGAGTGGCAAGTAAATCATTACCTGGAATTGTCGTCTAACAAGAAAGAATGGTTTGCAATGGAATGCGATGATTCATCTGTCATCAGTGCTTTCATTTCCTTGATTATCTGTAAATATTTGCAGATATATTGGACTATTTTTTCAAATTCATCATTGACTTGGATAAAAATTGTGGGTGTTCTACTTACATCTTGGGGTAAACCCTGAGTTCCGTATTTATCGTCCCAGAACATCGTTCCGATGCGGTAGATCTGGGGAATACTCAAAGCCTAGAGAAGAAAATTATAAATGAATAGATAGGAGACAAAGATGAGATCTTATTTCTGGGTCAGCAGAGGAATAAAAAAATTTAGAGAGAGAAATTTCTGATTATTAAATTTTTCTTTGGCCTACCGGGCAGAGTTCTTTCCGGATCTCGTCCAATGACATGTGGGATTTCTGGTGAAGAACCTGTCAAATTAGAACGGAACAATGAAGCGTCAACGTTTGAACGGAGAGGAAGGGTGGGTGAGATGGAAGAAGAGAGAAATAGAGACAAATAAAAAGGAGAGAGAGATAGGACAGAGAAAGAGATAT
Organism: Wolffia australiana; assembly: GCF_029677425.1. Lineage (NCBI taxonomy): Eukaryota > Viridiplantae > Streptophyta > Magnoliopsida > Alismatales > Araceae > Wolffia > Wolffia australiana. Next base: position 1,416,371 of record NC_135838.1, read on the forward strand.
AAAATGAGAGAGATAGGCCAGAGAAAGAGAGATAAAAGCGAGAGAGAGGACAACGGAAGAGAGCACGAGACAGAGAGAGGTAGATAGATAGAGAGAGAAAGAGAGAGGACAGTGGACGAGAGCAGGAGACAGACAGAGGTAGATCGATGGAGAGAGAAAGAGAGAGGACAGCGGAAGAGAGCAGGAGACAGACAGAGGTAGATAGATAGATAGATAGATAAATACTGGGAGAGATAGATAGAGAGAGATATAGATAGATAGATAGGTAAAGATATATATATATATATATAGAGAGAGAGAGGGGAGAGAAGGGGAGAGAGAGAGGGAGGAGAGAGAGAGAGAGGGGAGAGAGAGAGAAAGAGAGAGCAAAGGGGAGAGAGAGGGAGGAGAGAGAGAGGAGAGAGAGAGAGGGGAGAGAGAGAGAGGGGAGAGAGAGAGGGGACAGAGAGAGGGGAGAGAGAGGGAAGAGAGAGAGAGGAGAGAGAGAGGGGAGAGAGAGAGGAGAGAGAGAGGGGAGAGAGAGAGGAGAGAGAGAGGGGAGAGAGAGGGGAGAGAGAGAGAGAGATTGAGGTGAGAGCGAGCGAGGGAGGGAGAGATGGACAGATGTAGATGTCGAGAAGAGAAGAGAGAGAGAAAGACATACAGATACAGAGAAATAGATAGCGAAGAAGAGAGAGAGATAAGACAGAGAGGGATTAGCTGGTTACCAGGAAGTTAACTGCTTGTCTTATGTGATGAAGCTCATCCCAGGAAGACCCTGCAAACTGCAGCGCAAAGCTTTATCAAAATTGATCCAACTTCAGTTTTTTATGCATTTAATCGCATTCGACTTTACCAAACAAAAGTGCCAGTCAAAACTGGTTTAATCCGACTACTATCATCATTATTAATAATATCCAAATGTTATAATTTTTCTCAAAATTATTGTTGGCAAAATTTTATCACTACTCTCATGGCCCCCCTTCACACAGCCAATACTATCTTATGGCTAAGGCTAATTATATAGGCATTAATTAAGAACTGAAGTTTGAATATATTTAAATATACCTCCACTGTGACTCTGGAGCACATTTCTTCGAGGTCATGGAGACCAGCCTTCACATACTCTGCGTTGCTCAACGAACAGCACTCTCGCCGCAGGAGAAGACTATAAACGAAATATAAAGCCTATTTTATAAGTAAAATTAAATAAATAATCATAATAATTGATTACTAAAAAATACACCACCTGTTAAAGAGCTGCACGTTGATGAATGAGAACACCTGGCTGAACGCCTTCCGAATGATCACAGCAGGGACCTGCCAAAGACCATGCAATAAATATATAAAATTTATTTTTTGATATTTAAAATGCTCGTTAATATAATATTCTTTCTTACGCTATTAGATTTCATCAACTCTAAGAAACGATCCATGCATTTGACGATGCACCGCCAGTGTACGGTGGAAACTTGCTTGGCTTGAGCTCTCTTGGAAGATCCCCGCATCAGCATTGATCTCACAGACCGTGGCGGCTGTAATATTTGATCAAAATTTTAGAGAAATTTAAGAATATTTCAAGAAAATAACTTTTTTTAGGACAGGGGAAACCTGGATGCAGAGGTTCAAGAAAGTGGAGATCTCCTTCTTCAGGGAGTCTCTAATCATGCCGTATGTTTTCTCCACACAAGCTGTGAGTTGTTGCTTGAAGAGAAGGGCGGGAAACTTAGGCTCCACTCTCGGGCAGCTGACGTCAGAAGCGCCGGAGCCGGCCAGGCCGCTGTAACCGCCAGAGAAGATACTTCCTTCGATGGTTGGAGGTGTTGGAAGTGCTCTCTGTAGCCGTTCATTTTTTTCATTATATAAAAATTTAAAATAAAAAATGACGGTTAGCATAAGTTGTCAGTGAAATTAAATTTCAGCACTCGTAAACCGTAATCTTATCTTGATGACATAATCAGTTTGTGTTTTTATAATGTGTTATCAGCCAGAAATTTTTCTGATGCTTCCTTTGAATAAAAAAATCTCATCAGAAATAGATGCTCTTGATGTATAAATACATCAGTCAGTTCATGATTTTTGTCGTTGCTCTAATATTTTTAAATGACCTCATCTAAGTTGTGGATAGCATTTTAGGCAGTCAAACACCGACAATAAATTTAAAGTTAACGGCAATTCCTTCTCCTCAGAGTGTTTCAAAAACAAGAACTTGAAACAAAATTGGGTTGCTTTAATAGTTGCTCAACGTATATATGATGAAAATACATGAACCCCAAATAAAATTCTACTTCCTCTCTCAAGATGCACGGGCCTTTTATATATATCCAACTTAAAATGTCTACCCACGCGTAATTTAATCTTATGATAGATGCAGAAGAAATATTTAAATAATTAGAAATGACTAAATAGGAATCAGCTTCATCGGATAAATAAATAAATTATAGAATATTTTTTAAGAGAGAATACTGACCGTTGAGATTCTTCCGAAAGGAGATGAACTCATTCTAGAGACATTTTTCTTGGAGCTTGGATTAGCTTTAATTGTGTTCTGCACCAAGAAGAGAAGGGTCGCTGAAGTTGAAAGCCAATAAGAGAGCTCAGCCATTTTGTCTTGATTCTCCTGGAAAAACAGAGAGGTTGATAGAGTTTATAAATTATAGTTCTTCAGAATATTTTGGAAAAAAAATATCATTACCTCAATGGATGATCTTATCGTATGGATAATGCGATCAAATATGCTGGTCTTCTCTGCTTCAAATGATCGCCAGTGGATCAACGATTTGTAGACAATGCAAGCAGATGTTGGCATTTTCTTGTCAAATTGCTTTTCCTCCGCTAGGCACTTGATTAGAGCATCATGGTTTTCCTTTTGAAACACGGCAAAATTTTTATACTTAGGAGGGAAAATTAAATAGATCTCTAGAAAATAATGTTTATTTTTTTGCGCAAATAGTAAAAAAAGTTTATTTGAATAGAAAGAAAACCTGTTGCTTGTCGTTTAATGACTTTTGTCTACTAAGAGCAGTCAACTGCAGGTCCGCCGACAACTCCTTGGGCTATTACAATATTAAAATTGGGTGAAACAGGCTTCAGTGCGATCTAGAGAAGCTGAAAACTTGATAAGATGCTCACCTGGGTCAACGTTGTCCAGACCAGGTCAGCTTTAGATATCTCTGGAGTTGCTCCTTGGTCAAATACTGTGTCCTCAAACTTGGGCCTGAACATTCAATGAAGAAGTAAGGAAATGCACAAAGGTAATATTTGTGCAAAAAAGTTCCACTTACCTGCTCGTCTCAGAAGTGAGGTTGTCGTTTGTTGCGGTGATTAAAGTCTGCTGGCGTAGGACCTGGTTCTCAACTTTCAAATCAGAGAGATTGGATTCTAGCCTGCATTTAAGGACAGATACTTAAGAGGGGTAAGGGGAGAGAGAGAGAGAGAGAAAAGAGATAGAGAGGGCGGGAGAGAGAGAGATCTTGAAAGAAAATGAAGAGCATGAGAAGAGAGAGCGACAAAAAACTCATATATGTAGAGGAGGCGGGTGAAAGAGAGAATGAGAAAAATAGGAGATTCTATGAAACTGAAGAGCATGAAAGTGAGAGGAGATTGCATGAAAGCGAAGAGCATGAAAGAGAGGGGGAAATTATATGAAACCGAAGAGCACGAGAGAGAGGTTGGATATTTATGAAACTGACGAGCATGAAAGAAAGTGAAGAGAGAAACTATTCTAGAAACTGAAGAACATGAAATACAGTAGGAGAGAGAGGAGATTAAATGAAACCAAAGGGCATAGAAGAGAGAGATAAGAGATTAAATGAAACCAAAGAGCATAAAAGAGAGAGATAAGAGATTAAACGAAAACAAAGAGCATAAAAAAGAGAGATAAGAGATTAAATGAAACCAAAGAGCATAAAATAGAGAGATAAGAGATTAAATGAAACCAAAGAGCATAAAAGAGAGAGATAGGATATTAAATAAAACCAAAGAGCATAAAAGAGAGAGATAGGAGATTAAATGAAACCAAAGAGCATAAAAGAAAGAGAGAGGAGATTAAATGAAACCAAAGAGGATGAGAGACAGAGACGTGATTATATGAAACCAAAGAGGATGAGAGACAGAGAGGTGATTATATGAAACCAAAAAAACATTAAAAAGTGAGAAATTAGATTATATGAACCAAAAGATCATGTACGAGAATGAAAGAGAGAGAATATTATATGAAAGCGATAAGCATATAAGCCCCTATTTATCTCTACATTCAATCGGCTCATTTTGAGAAGAGCGGACTGGTCAAAGCTTTCTTTTCTCTGCTTCTTCCTCAACCAGGGAAAGGTAATGAAACAAGTGACGAAGTCAGAAGCTGACAAGCGGCGCAGCCCTTTCACAACTAAAACAGCCGAAACGCTTTACGAGAGAGAGATTATATGAAACCGAAGAGAATGAAAGAAAGAGAGATGAGACTATATGAAACTGAAGAGAATAAAACAACAGAGAGGAGATTATATGAAACCAAAAGAGCATGAAAGAGAGAGATGAGATTATATGAACCAAAAGAGCATGAAAGAGAGAGAGATGAGATTATATGAACCAAAAGAGCATGAAAGAGAGAGATGAGATTATATGAACCAAAAGAGCATGAAAGAGAGAGATGAGATTATATGAACCAAAAGAGCATGAAAGAGAGTGATAGGAGACTATATGAGACCGAAGAGCATGAAACAGAGAGCGGAGATTATGTGAAACTGGAAAGAATGAAAGACAGAGAGATGAGATTATATGAAAGGGAGTATCATTAAAGAGAGAGAGAGGGAGATTATATGAAAGGGAATATCATTAAAGAGAGAGAGAAGGGAGATTATATGAAAATAAAGAGCATGACAGAGAGAGAGAGAGAAAAAAAAATTGAGGATACTGGGAGAGAGGATGAGACAGAAGATCATATGAAAAGGAGAATTATGGAAGAGAGGGGAGGCAGAGACGGAGGATTGTATGTAAAAGTGGACTATGGAAGAGTTTGAACTTGTGAAACAGAAGATCATATGAATGGAAAAACATGATATAGAAGGGAGTGATGAATAGATAGATAGAGACCGAAGATCATAAGTAAAAGAAGATAATGGATCATTTAGAAGGAAGAAAGAGCATGGGATGGAGAGGGAGAGACATTAGATCATGCAAAAGGGAAAGCATTGGACAGCGATGGGAAAGACACTTTCAAAAGAAAAGCATCAGGTAGGGATGAAACATGAAATCATACAAAAGGAAAAGCATGAGATAGAGAGAGAGACAAATATAGACAGAACATCATTTGTATTCAAGAACTACATCCTGCTTAAGGATGAAAAGTGGCACCCTTGCTATCAGCTGTAGCTTTTAGCACAGTTGGTAAGTGCTTGAATCTAATGTTTTGGAATGACTATCATGCGATTTAGGGTAAGAAAGTGACAGATGATCATTTGAATGAAATTTCATGGGATAGAGAGAGAGATAGAGACAGAGACAGAAGACAATATATAAGGGAGAGCATGCGATTGGGAGGAAGAGAGTGATACAAGATCACTTTAATGTAATTTCATGGGATAGAGATGGTGAGGGAGGCCGAAGCTCATATGAAACGGAGGACATGGGAAAGAGTGGGAGAGAGATAGAAGATTATTTGAAAGGACGAGAATGGGAAAGAGATGGGAAGAGAGACATAAGACCATTTGAAATAAAGAATGCAATATAGGATGCAGATGGAAAATCATGTGAAAGGGAGAGCATGGAACAGAGAGAAACATAATCATATTAAAATGATGAGCATGGATGAAAGAGAGAGGTCGAGACAGAGAGATAACGAGCTTAACTGGGAAAACATTTCCTGTATTTGAACCAACTTAAGCTGTGATTCTTCTGCCTCCTTGATCAGAGAATCATTCTGTCTTTGCACCTCGGAGTACTTTCTCTCAAACTCCTCGCATTTGAGCTTAAAACCGTTCAATTCTTCCTGTAAATTCCAATAATCATTAAAAAGAGTAGGCCTTGTGTAGAGATGGGAAGTTAGATTACGCAGATACGGAAGGGGCAATTTTTCGTCCCTGGATGAAAAAAGCATCCCATCCAGGGCCTCAGACATCAAACGAGACGGAAATTTGTCCACTGGAGAAAAAAGAGGATGATTTTTTTGTCCCCAGATCAAAATGTCCTCATCGTCGGACGTCCAATGAGGAATGGAAGAAAGTTCCCTTTTGCCATTTTTTTCTGGAATTTTCTGTCCTAAAATTTCTCAACATTTTCTTAAGAGTTTGACTACTAAATTGATGTGGCTGGGAGGGTGGGACGGTTCCTGGAGGGGATAGTTTTGGAGAATCCAAATAAAATGTGGTATGGAACGAGGAGGAAAACCACCCTGAACAAACCTACATCCCATCCCAGGCGATTGTGCACTTTGAGGAAAGTTCATTGTTTGCCAACAAAAAAACTAGACCAAAGAATGAACACGTGTTGGGGGTGGTTAGTCATCTGTGTTCATGTCCAAAATACATGTTTGTGGTTGTGTTTGCGCTAAACCTACGAACATGTTCAACATATATGACCATGTTCCTGTTTACTGGTCTGTGTATTCGCGAACGAACAAGCCAAACTTCCCATCCCTAATTTTGTGAGAGGAAAAGAGAAAGACAAAGTACCTCAAGTTCAAGACTCCGGTTCGTTAGCGACTTCAACAAGGCCTCGTCAACAACAGGCACTTCTTTAACCACCGGAGGTGCCTCTTCGATTGCTCTTCTCGCGGCCTCTCTTTCTTGAATGACGGCAGTCTTGGCCTCTTCTAGCTGCTCTCCCATCTCTTGCAATGAGCATTTCAAGCGTGAGATTTCTTGATCATGCGCTTCCTCTAGGTCAATCTGAACAAGAAGAAAGTCGTAAGTCAGAAAACACTATAGTTGATAAAATATAAGCAAGATGGTGCTTGACTCACTCTCATATGTTTCTCAAGTTCTAGTCGCCAGGTGAGTTCTTCAACCTTCTTTTCCAGCCTATCCTTGGCTTCCTTGAGAGCACCAGTCTCTCTGGCAGCCTGGAATTTTACAGAGATGATCAACATGGAGAATATTTGAATTGAATGGAAGTTACATGATATTTTATATTCATAAACTCACCATCTTGAGCTTTCTTAGCTCCCTCCTTGCCAGCCGACCCCTCCAGAGACACTGCAGCGTTAGTGTAGCTTGTTTCTGTTGCTTGTATGATATCTGGGCTTCATACCTCCGCCAGAAAGTCTGAGAAAAACGGTAATACAAGAGATTCTTGATTGAGAGCAAACAACAACTTCTGTAATTATGTGTTTTAAGAATATTTTTTGAGCGACCATAAATTATTAAAGAGGTATTTCAGGAATCCACAGGCATGATAAAAAAAATCAACCTGAGATTATTAATGTAAGCACTAAAGAATCGTTAAATCAAAATGGTAAGGTTGGGCTAAAAAGTCTCCTCGCTATTTTTCATCATCTAAGTTTTGTCGGTGTTTAATCATGGTGTAGTGAACGTTTTTGCACCAAAATGTTGGGAGTCACAGAATCAAAATGTAAACTATTAAATAAAATTTAAGAAAATAAATTCAAGACCAACTCAGATTATTGAAAATTCATTTTAAGAATCTATTATTATGAGGAAGATACTCCGCCAATACAAAATATTCCTCAATGACAGGATATCTTCTCAACAATATTAGAATTGAGGGCAAGAAAATCTAAAAAGTTATCCTTAAAATCAATTTTGAGAAAAAATGAGAAAACAAACCTCAATAACAATAGCTGCCTTTGACCTCCTTCGGAATCTGTACTCATCCCGAGCTGCCATGAACCGTAATCCTGTCTGTACGACGATGGCTGATGCATGGATATCGGAATAAGCCTTCCTTGCCCTGTAAGAACGCCAGTTCTTCTGTATTTTGATGGAAGCATCTTCACGCCTCATCTGTTCATAGAGCCTCCTTGCAATCACAGCTGGAGGAAATAAAAAAAAGACAAAAATAGAGTTGCAACCATCATGATGAAATTCTCATAATTGAATCTGCTTATGGATGAGAGATAAACCCCTCCGAAGTTTCTGGAACTGCAACGCAGCCTTCTTCAGAATGATAAAGTGTTTCCTCGTCAGATGCGTCCGGATCTGTCTCTGTATCACTCTAGCACCATTGGCCAGGATCTCAATCCTTCGAGCATCTAGCTCAGCCATCTGTCCAGCCCTGAGGAACACTTTTGATTTCCCAATCTGGATTCAATATTTCCATCAAAATTCATTACTTCAAAATGAATTATAAATTATTTTCCTCTCGAATGAATTTTCACTATCATGGCTCATTACTTGAAACCCTTTCAAGCCCATTCTGCTGCAGATGGCCGCACATGCACTCTTCTCATCAGCACTGGTTTTTTCCACATAAAATATCAACATGTTATGTCCATAAACAATGAGGACAATGAAAAAGTTTATGATTGGATTATGCAGAATGAATGTACCCATCAAAAACATCTGGCGCAAGCATACCAAAACGATCAAGGAACTCGTCAAATCTTCTTTTCGTGGGATAACCAGCACAGCTTATCCTAATTGCCTCAAGAACACCCTTTCACCACATTGAGAAAATTCTGAAATCAAGAAGACGATTTTTTTTTGAAAAATCACAGTTTTGCGTTACTTACTCCACATCTCAGCTGACTGAGGACGTTGAAGTTCTCAAAAATGCCAGGTCTGAGAAGGGAGTTGGGCTTCACACATCTGATATAGTGTGGCTCAGTCGTGCTGAGAGTCTCCATGAGAGATTGCAGCTGTTGCTGTAATTTCAAAAAAATGAAAATAGCCCCGGGGTATTTGGTTGACAGGGTTGTCTTTTAATTTACTACTGTTTATTACAGATCCACTCGCCTTAAATCGTGTGCCAATGGAGGAGAACTTTGACTGCTTAGAGGACTCTTCCGTCATCAAGGGAAAGAGATTTGCAACAAACGGACATATGGAGTTGCAAAGAAGCGCTTGATGCTCAGCTATAACATAATCTTTGTTTTTATCCAAGAATTGGTCAGCCTGGTAAGTTACCTGCAAGTAAGATGGCAAACGTTTCCCCCGAATTATTATTATTTTTAAACTACTTTAGTTTAAGCGTAAAGCATAAATAGTAATTAGACTAATGATATTAAATGTTCTTACGTCTCCAGCATAATGATTTATGGTGAAGGCAGTTTGGGCCAGCTTTGGCCTGCTGAATCGATTGTGCCCTCTGTAGGTCTGGTACAGTTTCCGGGCGAATGTCTCGTGAGTTGACTTCGGGAACATGCTGAAAGAGAAAAGGCCGATGATGTGGTTTCACAGATTCTCTGTACTAAATGAAGACACTTCAGAAGGCGTTGGTCATACCATGCTTCATCGAGGAGCGCTATTATTCCACCTGGTCTCTAATCGGGAGGAGAAATATACTCCATGATAATATTTTTTCCCAAAATTTTTTTTAAAGAAAGAATTATACCTTTTCTATTAGATCCAGCACGTCCTGGTTATCCACAAAGTCGACATAACTCCAATCAATTTCTTCCCTTGTATACTCCTCTTGTTCCATTTTAAATACGTGCTGGGAAACGCGAAGCCTTGTTAGAAGAGGGTACTGAATATTTTGTAATTCCTCTTAAGACGACAAATTGGTCCTCACCTGGTTGAAGTGTTGTTGAAGCTTTTCATTTGTGAGGTTAATGCAAAGCTGCTCAAAGCTGTAAGACACAAACTTTATCAGACAGCATGAGAAGTCTTGCGCTAAATTCTGAAATTATTTACCTGTTGACCTTGAAACTTTCAAACCCGTAAATATCAAGCACGCCAATGATACATTCCGCACTGGGATCCTGCCCAATTGAGCTATTGATCTTGTCCACGATCCTGAGTTTAGGACATTGCCCTTCTGCAGTTGTTTTCGAAATACAGAAACAAATTGTATTCATTTATTTAACAAAGGAAGATTACCAGTTGAACAGCCTAGAGTATACGGTCTTGGCCATCGCATCTCGACTAAGAGCCGCCGATTCTGGATCGAGTGGCTTAGTAATGTTTCCATCGGGAGTCACAATGATTCTTTCGAGGAGAGAGGCTTCCAGCTGCTTCCCGTCACACCTGAATTAATCAAATTACCTGCCATCCATGATAAATAAGCCCCCTAAAAAGAAGAAATCGACGTACATGAGCAGTTCAGCCGCTGTCTTAAGATGCGAGAACGACTTTTGATCCTTCAACCTGGACGAATCAATCTCATTTCCTTTGACGAAGTCGATGTTCCCCAAGTGAAGGATGGCGGCGACCACCCTGAAAATCGCGTCCTGAACTCGGAAAACGGAGGGTGAGAATCGTTATTGCCTCAGTCGAAAGAAGGAAAAGTGCAATCAACCTGCTCCTCCGGATGGATCCCAAGAACATCCATGGCGTTTCTTGTCAGCAAATACTCTCTGGAATCGTCGACGTTGGCGACTTCATAGCAGTTGGTCTGATTTAGGTACTTGAATTCCTTCGGATCCCCCACTTTGAACCTCTTGCGATCCTGAAGAAGAACTTCCTCCCCAGTCATCAGGAGGGAATAATATCTTTCACCTGTAGTACGTAATCTTTAAGTTCTGGGTCGTTCATTTACTTCTGGAGGCGCGTTGCAGAGCATGTAGAAACAGTGGTAGTTCCTCTCTGGGTCAGAAACCTGGCAGACCCGCGAACGTTCTAGGAGGTAAGTCCTCACCGCCGCCCCAGAAATCTTGCCCTGCTTGTCAAACTGGATCTCCACGAATTTCCCAAATCGGCTATAATAATATTCAACATAAAAAGTGAGTTCTCGAGGTTCAGATTGTCAGAAGTTGAAGGAATTTCAGACCTGGAGTTATTGTTCTTCACGGTTTTTGCGTTTCCAAAGGCTTCCAGCACTGGGTTCGACTGCAAGATGGTATCGTGATTCAGAAATTTATCTTATTCTTGTATTTTTTTGGGATTCCTCTCGAAAGAAAAATTCTACCTCTAAGACTTGTTGCTCAACTGTTCTTCCTTCTGTACCCGATCTTCCTCCCATAAATGCAAGATACCTCATGAGCATCTTCGTCGTCTCCGTCTTTCCAGCGCCGCTCTCCCCGCTCACTAAGATGGACTGGCTACTTCTGTCGTTCAACATTGACCTGCACAACAAATTACATTAAGGAAGACGATTTATTTCTCATAAAAGGTACTAAGATTGTCCTCGACCTATAACAAGCATCTGCAACGGCAAAGACGTGAGGGCTGAGCTCTCCAAAGGCAGCCCCCTTGTATTGATCCATCATATGAGCGTCATACAAGTGGGGAAGCCTCTGGAAGGGGTTCACAGCAATCAATATATTTCCTGTGTACGTCTGAAATGAAGATGATAAAGAGGATTAAGAACATAAATAATTTTATTTTGATGTTGGAAGGGAAGATATATTACATAAATCTCATTGAGGGAGAAGCGGCAGGCAAGGTTCTGAAGAACTCCTGGTTCGTGGAGGTAGGCTAACTTCGTCATGTCATCAACCCCGGATTGAGGGGCTTCTGTATCTTTTGGATAAATTGCTGACAACTTTGCCGTAATCTGCAATACACAAGAATTCTGTCATTTTCCATGTTTAGATGAGATTATAACTAGCAAAGCGAGCCTAAAACACTGATTATCACTGTCAATCGGTAATACGCCCAAAGAAACTCTTCATCATCACACGATTCAGAAATTCTTGATTTTTAATCTCTGGGTTCATCGACACAGATGAAAATCGTGTAGTTTCAATAGAAGATTAAGGATGCAACCAATCGTCAGTTAATTATCCGGGAGAATCGCTCACCGTCTTTCCATCGGTGGCAAGAATTTTGGCGACGCCGCCTTTGATCTCTGTGACCTCGCCGTCGATCCAGGCGACCTCCGGATGCTCTGCCCAGACATGTGAACCGACGACAATGTTCACCGGAGCTCCCTAATCAATATCAGTACAATGGTCAAATTAAGAGAAGAAAATATTAAGCGAGAACTTTCAAATCTATATACCATTATCTCGACGCCTACTCGACGACGAAGATCATCCAACAGTAGAACTCAAACCTCGTCAGCGGAAAGCTTTGATCTTGAACAGATGAATCTGTGGTTTACATTTCCGAGAACCGAGAACAAATTAGAAATCTTCCTGACAGAAGAAAATATGAAGCGAGAGCTCAAAATCAACAGAAGGAAATACTAATTTAGAAAGTTCAAATCTATATGACATCATCTCGACGTCAACGCAGAGAACTCCAACCTCGTCACCACATATAGGATGAACAAGATCGATTATCTTGGAGGTCAAATCGAAGATTCTTGAGCTTACGTCGCCGTGGATCGACAAAAAATAAAAAATCGTGCTGACGGATAGTAGCACAGAGCTCAAAATCAACAGAATAACATAATAAGCATGAAATTTCAAATCTATGTAACACCGTCTCAAGTACAACGCATCGACGGAGATCATGTATAACACATCGATTACCTTTGACTTTGGATCGAAGAATCTTCAACTTACGTTGCCACAGATCAATAACAAACTAGAAATCGTATCGACGGATAGTAACAACGAGCTCAAAATCAACAGAATAACATAACAAGCATGAAATTTCGAATCTATTTAACACCATCTCAACTACAACGCATCGACGGAGATCATCTATAACACATCGATTACCTTAGACTTTAAATCAAAGAATCTTAAACTTACGTCGCCGTAGACAGATATAAAACCAGAGATCTTGCTGACGGATATTCGCACAGAGTTCAAAATCAGCAGAAGAAAATACTGAGCATGAAAATTCAAATCTGTATAACACCATCTCAACTACAACCCATCGACGGAGATCATCAATAACACATCGATTACCTTCAATTTGGATCTAAGAATCTTCAACTTACGTTGCCACAGATCAAGAACAAACTAGAAATAGCAGCGGCGATCAATGAACGGAGATCGCCACAGGCAGCGATCGCAGCGACGTTTGTCAGAGTGTAGATAGTAAGAAAGAGGGAGATTGGAAGTTTTAACAGCTCGCCGTACCCGCCAAATTATGCCAGGTCGGATGCTGACGTGGCTTCTGGAGTCCAGCTAATTTATTCAAATGCTCAATATTCTTTATATTTTTTTATTTTCGCACCCGCACCAGCTTGGATACAAACATAAATTTTAAAATGTTTTTAATCTAATAATCATCGTTTTTCTTCCATAGTAATTTAAAACAAGCGGTCAGGGAGAATGGTGAGTATTTTTGTAATAAGTGGTGTGCTGAGGTGATAATGTAGAGGGTGGTAGGACGGTTTGTGGGGTTTAATGGAAAATGTGTAACTGGCGTTAACTTTCGGCGAAGGGGACCCACAAAAAGGTGAGCAACGGATGGCTGTCTACGTGTTTTTTTGAATTTCTTTTGAGAAGTGTTGGCGATTTGTGACCGTCGGATTGGATTCGTCCAGGAAACTGGGGGCCCTCGTGGGCCCTCCGATCCGTCTGGACGGCGCCTTTCCGACTTCTCTCTCTCTCTCTCTCTCTCACTCTCACTCTCTCTCTCTCTCTCTCCCCCCTTCTCTCTCTAGTAAGGGAACGGCACGTTCGGGACGTGACGCCCCGGACGTGACGGGATGCTGACGAATCGTGATGGACGGTAATGTGACGAACTGGTCGTCACGTCACCGTCACGTCACTCATCCAAGGATTTTCAGGAAAATCGTCACCGACCCGTCACTCGTCCGCAGACCCTCGTCACCGTCACGTCACCGTCACGGTGACGGCCTCACCGTCACGTCACCGTCACGGTGACGGCGTCACTGTCACCGTGACGATTTTTTTTTCGTTTTTATAGGTTATGTATTTTTATTCACATAATGGCACGTCCGGGAGAGAGAGAGTGAGAGAGAGAGAGAGATCGGGAGAGAGAGTGCGAGAGAGAGAGAGATCGGGAGAGAGAGAGCGATCGGGAGATAGAGTGCGAGAGAGAGAGATCGGGAGAGAGAGTGCGAGAGAGAGCGATCGGGAGATAGAGTGCGAGAGAGAGAGATCGGGAGAGAGAGTGCGAGAGAGAGCGATCGGGAGAGAGAGTGCAAGAGAGCGATCGGGAGAGAGAGTGCCAGAGAGAGAGATCGGGAGAGAGAGTGCGAGAGAGAGAGATCGGGAGAGAGTGCGAGAGAGAGAGATCGGGAGAGAGAGTGCGAGAGAGAGAGAGAGAGAGAGAGAGAGAGAGAGAGAGAGAGAGAGAGAGAGAGAGAGAGAGAGAGAGAGAGAGAGAGAGAGAGAGAGAGAGAGAGAGAGAGAGAGAGAGAGAGAGAGAGAGAGAGAGAGAGAGAGAGAGAGAGAGAGAGAGAGAGAGAGAGAGAGAGAGAGAGAGAGAGAGAGAGAGAGAGAGAGAGAGAGAGAGAGAGAGAAAGAGAGAACGAAAGAGAGAGAGAGACTTATTAAAATACCGTCACGGATGTCATCCGTGACGGACGTCACTCGTCCGGACCACCCCGTCACCGTCACGTCACCGTCACGGGCCATCCGTCACCGTCACCGTCACTGTCATCTGTCACCGTCATTCGTTACCGTCACCGTCACGTCATCCGTCACGAGACCATCACGGTGACGCGTGACGTGACGGATGACGATTGCCGATCCCTACTCTCTACCCCTTCTCTCCCCCTTTCTCTCTAACCCTTCTCTCCCCCTTTCTCTCTACCCTTTCTCTCCCTCTTTCTCTCTACCCCTTCTCTCTCTTTCTAGCCCTTCTTTCTCTCTACCCCTTCTCTCTCTTTCTAGCCCTTCTTTCTCTCTACCCCTTCTCTCTCTTTCTAGCCCTTCTTTCTCTCTCCCCCTTCTCTCTCTTTCTAGCCCTTCTCTCTCTCTATCTCCCCGTCTCTCTCTCTACCCCTTCTCTCTCTTTCTAGCCTTCTCTCTCTCTGTCTCTCTCTCTCTACACCTACTCTCTCTTTCTAGCCCTTCTCTCTCTTTACCCCTTCTCCCTTTCTACCCATTCTCTCCCTCTTTCTCTCTACCCTTTCTCTGCCTCTTTCTCTATACCCCTTCTCTCTCTCTACCCTTTGTCCCCTTCTTTCTCTATACCCTTCTCTCTCTCTACCCCTTCTCTCCCTCCTCTCTACACCCCTTTACCTCTACCCCTTATCTCCCTATTTTTCTCCACACCTTCTCTCCCTCTTTCTCTCCACTCCTTTCTCCCACTCTATCTACCCCTTCTCTCCTTCAATTTCTCTCTCTAGTTATGTTCTTCTAGGAACTCGTTTCGTGTTTCTTACAACATTCAGGCTTCATCAAGATCATTATTGATTTGATCATTTTAGAAAATTTCTTTGTATATATTGTTCATCATACATTGACCTGAGTGTTAATCAAAGTCAAAATGATTCAAAAAGTTTTAAAGTACTTTTAGTGCATTAATTTTTTAATTATTAAACTTCTTTATTTTCTGTTTTTTCTTTAGAAGGCACATTTGCAACCTGAACAACCAAGAGCGTAAAATTATGATAAAAGATTGAAGATTTTATTAGAAGAAAGAATGTATAAGGTTGAAGTTTTTTCTCAGAAAATCTTTTTCAGCTACATTTCTATTGAGTATTTCCTTGAAATAATTTTTCTGAATTAAGAAATACATAAAACCAACTATATATTGTGAAATATTGCTTGAGATTTAGGGAGAGGGACAAAAACCGATTTCAGTTGGAGGAAAAATTGGATTTGCAGAAGTTACATTGGTTAGTGCATTAGGATTTAAAAATGTGTATTTATTTTAGACTCAAAGAATCTAAAAGAAGAACAAAATTATTAGAAAAATAATTAATGGTTGATTTCTTCGCGAATAGATTGAAAGATAAGGGAGTAAAAAAAGTAGAGGTAGGTGAAAGATTGATTTTCTACCTTAGATATTTATATCTGACTCAATAGATTGATTTATAAGGTTTAAATAGATATTAGCAAACTTAAATCTCTTTAATATTTTGAAGAAGATAATTTGAAATATCTCACAGAATTTTTTAAGAATTTTTTTATGTTAAATTCATGGGAAACTGCGATGATTGGTTTTTACCTTCAATGTCATATGAAATGAATGGAAAAGTTATAATTATGATAGTTTTGAATTAAAATATTTACTCTGTCTTATATTTTCCATCTATTTTAAGTTCATCTGACAATTACTTTTACAAAATTACATACTTTTTCTTTCACTGTTGAATCCCTTATAGGCATATTTAACACTACTTTTAGAGAATCTCATGTCTCTATCTATCTTTTAGTAACTAATCACACTAAAAAGAGAAGCAGGAGATATTGTCTAATGAATAAACTTGCAAGAATTTTTGAGGAATTTTTATAAACCATATTTTTATAAAAAATATGATTTAGAATGGTGTTTTTGATGCAGTTTTGAATATGTTACAATGAGTAAAACATTGCACCAAGAATGCATACTCTCACTAACCTTGGCATGAAGATCATCATTTGGAAAATTTTCTAAAACAATTTTTTAGTGAAATAAAATTTATTTTAACATCCTCAAAAATTATCACAATTATGTTAGTAAAACTTGATGGGATTGAGAAGTACATAGATGAAAACAATGTGGTTTTGGATTCATATATCAGCAATGTGCCTGAATATCATCACTCGGAGAGTTGTTATAATTGTTTTTGATGTTTTATTTAACAGAAACATTATTTCAAACATTCACATGAATCTAAAGATCCTATAATCATGCCATTTGAAATATCACTGAAGAAGTTATAGAGTAACAAAGGATCACATTGTGTGATTATAGAGGAAAGACAATACACAACCTGCAAGAATATTAACAATAGATTCAATAAATGTTTCTCCATGAATTAAATTCATTATTATTCATAAGGTTATTATGATTATGTAGATAGTATACTCATAATTTTTAATGAAGTATTTTGAAAATTTCAGGCAAGAGACGGAGCTTATTATTTTGAAAAACAATAAGGGATGAAGACAGTAAAGTTTTAGGAAAAAAGAAGGTATACTGAATCATCTTACGATACTTAATTAAATGTAAAAAATATTTTCCATTGTTATAACATTCAGTTATTATTTATTATTGAGTATCCCTAAATATCTATATAGAATAAATTATATGCATATCTGTGATTGTTTGTATTAACACAACATACAGAGTTTAAGTATATCCTAGCAGGCTTTTGGGATCAACATAGTCAAGGCTTTGGGGGTGAAAAAGGCAAGACATTTGGGGTTAAACTTCATCACACTAAAAAAGAGTTTGATAATTTGAATAATATATTTAAAATTTTTATTTTTATTAAAATGATAAGATTAGGGTATAATTTTAGGGCTCATTATAATTTTATGATATTTAAACAGATTTTTTACATCCTAATTCATAAAAATATTTTTCATTAATTTTATTCCACTAGGAGATTTGTCAAGCTCTTAAATTAATTTTATCAAAATATTTTTTATGAGGCCATTCATCACCTATATATGGATAATGATGTCTCTTTAGACTAAATGCATGAACATTTTATTGTGGGTACTGATACAGTAGTCTAAAAGCTTTCAAATGAAACAAATGCTTTATCGGAGGACATTTTTACTGAGAAAAGGCTTAAACCAATAAAAAATGGAATAAAATTAATTTAGTTTTAATGATTTTAATGATCATTTATTTGATTTACATATGCATCTGAAGTTCATTTTTCTATATCTCTTTAATATTCCAAGTTTAATCTGAATGGTAAAAGCATTTGTTAATCAATGGCCCAGTCATGTCATGAAAAACCATGTATGATTGGGGACGGATATGATCAAATACAATTAAAATATAGTTATCTACTTCAAGAAACAAAGAGATATATCATATTCTGGCATCTCTTCCCTATAAAATATTATCTTAAAAATTAGTTTTGTGCCTAAAATTAAATAATTCTTCTTAGAATGTTTATTTCTCCAATTATAATTTTCTGCATTTCAGAATATTGGATCAGTAAATTCTTCAGACAAACTCGGAAATATGTTTTTTCACATGGCTATCGAGCATCTCTTCCATATAAATTTTCTATTTAGATTTTTCCTTCGATTTTTTATATAATAAACCCAGTTTGGGGTGCCCATTTACCTATGACCATAGGATATGTGTAGAGAATCTAGGCTCATATAGAGGATCAAGAACATGTGCAAGATGGTACAAAATATGATTTTAGAAAATGTGTGGTGAATCCCAAATAGCAAGGGTATTTGGTAGGTAACAGAACATGCATGAAATTAAAGGATTTAATAATATAATCATTGAGTAGAGTGATAAGTCACTTGTGTTAATCCCCACATAAAAAATGCCTTTCATGAGCTGGGTTACATGTGTCTTGATATCCGCGAGCGGAATATTGTTCTAGGTTATGAATATTATCATATAATAAATAACATGATCACCATTATTTGAGCCTACTAAAAATATCATTTGAAACTGTAAATGTATCCTCTTCATCCATTTTTATTACCCTACCTTTCATCATTTAAACCCCTTGCTACAAATTTATCTAAGAAACTATATCTCCCCCATTGTGTCTAACTAATTAGGATGTGCTTGATGCTCAAGTTTTAATATTCTTACTTTGTGTGATATTAGTCTTTCATTATATATTAGTCTAAAATTCTCTTTGTTTTTCATCAACATATTTTCATTTATTTATTCTAGTTTTCTCTCTGGCCTTGTATGATTTGTATCGAGAAAATTCTATTTCATTAACATAATCTTATTTTTTATAGTAAAAGCTTATATTTTTCATTTACCCAGTCTCAAAAAAATCATAAAAATAGAAAAATATTAATGGGTTTTGTATTTTTGAATCCATGAATAATTAATCACTTTTTTCTAGATGGATTTTTTCATTGTTATGTTTATAATCGCTTAGGTGTATACATGTCTTCATAATCCACCATTTTGGAGGATTTTACATCATCATATTCCTGTACAACCTTTTGATGTATTATGCTCATTCCTATTCTTTGGAGTAAGCTGTATAAGTATTAGTTATCCACCCATTACATGTTGCCGACACTAACACTTTCTTTTGAGCCAGTCACAGTTCTCGTCTTTCCTTACCCATAGTTAAACAGTAGCCTCATCACCCATGTTTGATTGATACACACATGATATTCTGTGCTTAGAAAGGATGATAAGGAAGCATACTTCCTATTTTCAAGTAGGAAGATAAGTTAGCAAGAACACCAAACACTCATAAGCCACACTCATGAGATCATGATTATACTCCTGAGAGGTGTGAGTCCCACCATTGTTGGAGCAATGGATGTTTTATTGATTGTTTAGGCATTGATGTTTATAATATATTATTTATCTTATGGGATAGGTAGATATTTTTTAAGTAATGTCAAGGAAAGAGAAGGGATAAGGTTAACCAAGACACCTTGGTGTAGTCAACATCTCAATGTCAATGCTAAGACTATTTTTAATTCATTGATGTTTATATTTACAATAAGTTAAGTTATAGGTACAATATTTCATATATGTATATTACTCATGGATGATTGATGTTATAGTATATTTAACTAAATTACTCTACAACATTATGATGTCTAATCATGTGAGTTTGCTTATCATGATTTATTGATTTAAACATTTCTCATGCAGAATGTGTTTCAGCTACCATGTTATTATTTACATAGGTTGGGATATTTTTCAGAGATTATATTTCAGATTATAATATTTCTCTACGTCTTTTGAATTAATATATTTATGCTTATTAATTATATTTATCAGTATTAATATAGGTACTTATAAGTCCATATGATAAATATTCATGCATGCAAAAGGACATTGATAAATATATAAGTGATTTGAATTCTTTTATATATATATACTATTCTTCGATATTTGTATCACATATTATATTTTTTTATTTTGAATGAAAAAGTACATTATTTTTGTGGAATGAGAACTACTGAGAATTGGGCTTAGTTTAAGAAGTTTATAAATATTAAAAAGAAAAGAAAAAATAAAATATAGGCATAAAGACATTATCAAAGGGAGATAAAACCTAGTTCTCTTAGGGACCACTTCACCCTCTCCTCTCAAGTACTCCAAGGTTCCCCAAGCTCCCATGAGGACTCTTTCTCTCTTCTCTAAGGATTCACAAGCTTTTGAGTTCCAAAAGAGTTCTCCAAGAAATCAAAGCACTGAAAAATCCTAAGCTCATCTCACAGTCTTTGTATCTTCTGTCTTATTCCTAATTTTAATATTGTATGTAAAAGTTTCATAGTTTTTTTAAAGGAAAACACACACACACACATATGTTTTCCTATCATTGGGGAGATTAGTCATTTTGTGAGATTTATTTTCCCATGAAGAGTTTCTGAGTTTACCATTGTGTTTTCTTAGTTTCTGAGTTTGATGAATGTGCAATCTCTTTTACTTGAGCCTATTGGTCTGACTTTTGGTTAGCTTAAGATCTGTTTTATCGTTATATAGTTTCTGAGTTTGATCTGTCTTTTGTGAACTTGTAAAAATTACTGATCAATATTTATTTTTTGCCAATGTGGGATCTTATTTATTTTGAGTTTAAAATCCTTAGTACAGTGTTATATCTATTTATCTATCTGGTATCTATTTCAAAATATTTTTTTCCTAACCATCCTTCCCAATTGCAAGATATAATTCTCTATCTAATCGTACACATCTTGAAAATCTATTTTTTATCTGATTTTATATATGCATCTAGTCTTTATATATGTATATAATAAATTCATAATAAAAAAATCAGTCCACTCCAATCTCTATATTCATCAGCAATTTTATTTGTTGCATACCTGATTGTCATACATGTATTTGTCATTTTCAATTTATCTGCTTTTACTTATCTCACCACTAGTATTAACGTTATTGAACATTTATTTATCAATATTTTGCAAAGGATAATGCGTTACATTTTTTATATTAACATTACTTTTGTACTTAATCAGTTAGACTTAGTTGATATATTTTACATTTAAGTACTCATCTTTTAAATGTTTGGTTAATCTACAATATTGGGAGTGATCTTGAATATTTGTGACTTAGAAAAATCAGTTTAATATAACCAAGTTGACCCAAATTTAAGTGAGACACAAGGTTCTCATCAAAGTCCAAATGAATCCAAGTTTCTAGTTAAAATCAACCAAATGAAGGGTCTAGTCAAAGTCAACCAACTTCAACTAAAGTTAAGTCACCTTAATTCAAACTCAAACCAAGTTAAAATAAGGTTCAAGTCAAAGTCAAATTCATTCAAAATGACTTTGAGAATAACAATTACTCTACGGTGATCGGAGAAACCCCTATTAGTAGATTTTTTCTCTTTAGTTGCATCACATTGTTGAATTAACTTTGACACATAATTCAAGAGTTAGAAACTCACAATATATTAATTTTTGACTCTTTTTGAGCCCAATGATATTTGTGGATGAAAAGTCCATTGAGTACAATACACACTACCCAAGTTGAGAATCATGCCAAAGAGAAGGTACATCAAGTTTGCAGCGATGCAGGATCTCATTATGGAGGTCAGCCCGAGGGATCTGAGGAGCTTAGTAGTGGAGGAGGTCAAGACCCAAGAGGACAGTGATAAAGGATAAAAGTGACCGGTAGGGATTACCAGGTGAGGGGTTTGTATATCAAGTTTCCCAAGGCACCAATGCAAACATTTGTGTGTCCATACTTAAGGGGCATTTAGGTCCCATACCCAGTAAATAAATCAGTTGTGTATTTAGTGATTGACCATTGAGTGATAAATCCACGAATCCATAAAAGAATTTATAAAGCATAAATAATAAATACCCAACTAGTTCATCCCCCCTAGTGATATCAACACCATTGTGGGACTTTCTGTTGGGAATCACGACCTCAATCAACACGATCAAAACTTGATATCACAACCGAATATCAAATCAAAGCCAGATATAAAAAACCAAAAAATCACCTCTGCACAGATTGAATATGAAATTTATTAGTTATTTGAGTGAGCAGCTTTAAGCCGTTTAGGATTGTGACCTCCAAATGGATATCCTACTGATCTTTAAAGTGCTGGATCTATTGTTCTTTCCTCAAACTGTACTACTAGAAATCAAAATTCTTCTCCACCTTGTCTCACTAGAATCATCACTTATGAAGAGAAAGAGAAGAAAGGGGAGGGCACCCAAAAAAACTTGACTATAAATAGATGGTGCCCATTTATTTTATACTTCCACAGAAATTTTCCTACACGTCCTCTGGAAAATTTCATAAAAGTCTCTTGGATAACATTTAATAAATCCCCCAAACTTGGAATATATCCACAAACATCTAAAAACCTTGTGTGTGTGATCATCTAGGCCCATGTATCAGTCTAGTTCATAACCTTAAACACCCAATTACCTTTATTATTCCAACCTTTTCAATTGACCATATCAACATATATATTAATTAGTGATCGATTGATGCAACCTAATCAACTGATGAAGTCATCAGCCAATGGGGTGCAAAGGTACACTTTGTGCCCTAGAAAATACAAAGAAGTATGTAAACTATCTCATGGAACATTTACCATCAGAGGTTATCTTGTACGATTATTCATCCATAGGAGACTCCAAATGACTTAGGTTATGGTTAACTGTGAAACGTAAAAATCTCATTCTGTTTAGTACTAATGTGTGATAAAAACATTGCAGAATGATTTCTATGTTATTTCCTCTACCATGGCTAGAGATTTAATTAGATCTTATTCCTTTAGCCAATATCCTCTAATGCTGAGAACAACAATCCCATCCCATCTTCACCACACAATCACCTTTGTGAACTTATTTCTACATCTGAGTTAAGATGGTTTAGAATCTCATGAATAGAGACTCGTAAGTCATTGTCAACACATCTCACCATAAACTCAGAAGGTGTCTTCAGTGTCTTGTATCTAAAGAATATCAACGCAAGCATGATATGAATAAACATGATTAACTCTAGGTATAAAACCATTCAAATTTTTATAAAAATCAATTTAATGAACTCTTTACCCTAAAGTGTACCCACAACATGCAATTAGTGTCTCCAAATTGATGGCTATGAGATTGGACATATCATATGAACAAAACTAAACAATGCAATTCTATCTTAATATTTCGATGTCCATCTTGAGTATCCTTTGAGTAGGAATATTTAGCACACATCTTTAAAGACTGGTGATCTGTGTAGTATGATTTAATCATAATTCACTTAGTCATTGATGTATTCATGGACTTGAATCATAGGCATTGTATTTTCACTACAATTATTACCGAGTCATAAAATTACCTCTCTTTCCAGGTAGCTAACAAATAAAAATTTATGATGTTATATTATAAAAAGAAAGAAGAGAAAGAACTGGGTGCCTACATAATGGGTTGCTTGCTTACCAAGCGAGAAACCGGACAGCGCGCTAGCGCGCTCCTTTACTTCATTACCTTCTGCCTTTGTCGCTCCCACTTTCGTGCCTCAGAACCTTCTAACACTTGACTTCTGATTAAAATTCCCGCTCATAAACTCGCGCCTTAGGTGCTTAGGAGCGATTTATGAGCAGAAGCGACGGCGCGAGTGAAGGGGCGAAGCGACTAAACATTGATCCAGAAGTAAAGACATAAGATCTTGCAGAACTAATGAACATTGTATATGCTTCGAATCTTAAGTAGTCTCTCCGTGGTATGAAGCGGACCCGATCAGCTAAAGGTTATACCTTATCAGGGAACAGCGGTTCTTCTATGTAGGGACAAGCCGGCTCCCAAAGTCGTGCCGTCGAGCTAAGTTACTTCGTAACCGGGAACTAGAGGTTATACCTTATCAGGGCGCATCGGTTCTTCTATGTAGGGACAAGCCCGCTCCTAAAGTCGCGCCATCGATTTGATAAGTT
The DNA here is from genome assembly GCF_029677425.1 of Wolffia australiana. Lineage (NCBI taxonomy): Eukaryota > Viridiplantae > Streptophyta > Magnoliopsida > Alismatales > Araceae > Wolffia > Wolffia australiana. The sequence continues at coordinate 1,440,296 of NC_135838.1, forward strand.
GTATCTAGTTGTGTTCTAATGGTACTAAGTTTAGTTTGATCTACCTTATTTAATGAGACATGGAATACATTACTAGTTTGCAGACCACATATTTCTGGCCCTTTAAACCATCTTAATGGGTAAAGTGAGAAAACTAAGGGGTTTTAGTATCATATAGATCTAGAAGTAGGCATCATTTCCTCATGACCACCAGCTCTACCAAGACCAAGAGGGGTTGTTCCACATATTCCAAAAATGGCAAGTCCAAATTATCATAGCTAGTATTCATATTAAGCATGTGATTAGCATTTTAACACTTCTTGCATATGCACCATTGATGGTGAATTGGTGACCTAAGAAGAAAATAATTGGCATTGCTACGGGACTAGTATTCAGTAAGTAGGGGGCAATTGATAATCACAAAGAACATACTAATTAAAAAACAATTTAATACTTAATTAATTTATTTTAATCAACAGTCATATGCATGCTATTTAATCTTAAAATAATCAATTGATCTTTAGATGAAAATTCTCATATATGCATGCTCTCAGAGCTTAATTAATTGATACTATGAGTTTTATCAATTTATGATATTTTACAAAGGTATCTTAATTTGTGAAGAAATTAATTTTATAATCAAGAATATTTTTCGTAGAAAAATGTGCAGTCAATAAGAAAAGGGCTGATTTAAACTTTAATAAATGAAGTCTCACACGTAGGAGATATGACAATTAAATAGAAATAATTGATTTGCTCTACGAAAAATGCTTCTAACCCTTTCAAATGTTCACATACCCAAATTGAAGCATGATTTGACAAAGGAAAAGATTAAATTAAGTTCACCTAAACTACCTTTTATGTATCTTTTCCTTTCTCCATTATACATGAATAATCTGACTGGAAACATGGGTTAAGCATGGATTTATATGTCAATCCTTTGTATTTTTTTGGCAATTTTGAGCTTATGTGATAGAAATGGGTCAAAAGTGCAGATTTTCATGCCAATGATAGGTTTTTTTCATGATTTTGAGGATACATTGTTGTATTATCAGGCTATAACTGAAATGATCCTTTAAAATTTAACATAATGGAAGATAGGATGGAATCATAATATCCCCTTAAATAATTGAAAACACAATGACCTTTGCATGTAATAGATTTGTGATTTCTCTGTTCCTCAAGAGAGTAGTCTTGAGGTGTACAATTTTCCAGGCCCTAGATATATCCACATAACCATACCCTAGATAGTAAGATTCCTCAACACACAATTCTCCTTCATCTTGATAAGCCCTGTTATTGATCCGACATTGTAATTAAACCAGAGGGGAGGGAACCCAAGGAAAGAAGGGGCACCTCAGGAATTTTGGTCTAGGGGAATTTCATACAAGGTCCTCCTATTTTTACTGAACATGATTATTTAATAAAAGCCACTAAACTTTCAGTATATATTTTGACTTTCAAAGACCATTTGTGTGTTACCCCAATGGCCAATAATTTTTTTTGGCCAACCTATATCGACAAATAAATTAATTCATCAATGATTGATTTAAAGGAGTTTTGAGCTCCTAGGTTCTCAAGCAACTCCATGTGCCCTAGAAGACACAAAGGAGTTTATTGACTCTCACAAGGAATCTTCCTATCATTGGTTATCATGTATGTATGGTCCCTCATCTACTTGATCCTCCTAAGATAATTTTGGGTATGGTTGAAATTCACAACCTTATTTGTCATCCCAGTTATGATGCCTTAAAATTTCATCAGAGAATTATTCTCTGATATTCCATTATAGTGCCAAAGGACTTCGTTCGATTGTCTTCCTTGAGCTATCACCTCTTATATCAAGGGGTAAATTTCATCTTGAGGACTCAATCATTTTGTAAATTAGTTGGTGCATACATGCTAAGATGGTTTAGAATCTCATAAGTAAAGACTCAGAGGTCATAGTCAAATTACAATTGTCCATCCATAATGTGTATTTTGTGTCTCAGGTGTAAGGACTACATACAAAATTGTGACACAAATAAACCTTATTGACACTAGGTACATTGCCATTCAGGGTTTTATACCAATCAATTCATTGAAACTAGTGATCTATGCATTATGATCTCATCATAATTCACTTAGTCATATAATGTACTTATAGACTTCATTAGAAGCATCACATTTGAATTATATGAATATATTGCGCTAATGAACATTGAACAAGATATAAAATGTGTGATTGGTTCCTAGCCACGTATCTTTCCATCAGACGTGTAGGGAGAGGATTAAATCACTTTTTCAGCATTGATTTCGATGTAGAATATTCTGTAAATATCATGATTCTAACCCTACACTTTTGATCTATGACTTAGGTCGAGGAGGAGAGTGAAATCATCAACAATCTAGAATTATTGAACTTCAAAATATAGTATCTTATAATTAAAAAAGAGTTTCTCTCCTATATAAATGTCCATGGTTTTGGATCTATAGCTAGGCACCCCCATTTATGTAAAAAGACAACCTCAGATTTTGTTCCTAATTTAGTGTCATAGAATGATTTGCTCATTTAAAATATTGTTTGACTCCATTTTTATGGTCATAGAGGAAGGATTTAAGGAGCAGTAATGACACACTAATAGTATTGTAATATCATGAATTATTATATTTATTTGTGATAAAATGATTATATGTGTGTATTATAAAGCCTAAATTGTTTTTTAAGAATGATATTCTGATTGTCTTAATTTTATATTTTATGGACTTCCTTCATCATGTTCACAAAGAAACTATTTTTTCTAGAATTTTGTGACCTAATTAAAGAAAATATATTTTAAGTTAGAACTTTTTAATAATTTTTGACATTATATTTGAAGAGATATTATTTGTTTAAGTCAACATATATATTCTTAATAAGTTTTATGACTTTTTGAGTTTAGGAAATTTTCATGCCATGGTGACAATCTGGATGATTAATCAATAATGAGAGAGAAACGTGGATGGCTGAGAATGATTCAACTGCAAATTACAATATATGATGATCCAGATGGAGTTATAGAATAAAACTTTGGGCATAGCTTTGTCTCTCTCTCTCACACCTCTATCCTTCCATATGGTTGAATCTAAAAATAGACCCCCGATTCATGTAAAAATCATCCTATTATTTCCTCTAATTTTGTTGTTGAAGTGAAAGAAAGTGATTTCAAGATCCATAAAGTTTTCTTTGTGTTTGGATTTGATTGATATTAAAAATAGAAAGAGAAGGGAAGGGGAACTCGCACTATTATAAATCACATTGATCCTGGCGGAATATAAGGATCTAAGGTGAGTCTTCTTTCATTTGCTTCATCATCTTCTTCTGGACAGCATCCACCTATTCACATCCATCTATTCACGTCCATCCATCATCCATCACATCCATGCACATCATTCATATCTATTATAACTCTCATCGTCATTCACCACACCCTCGTATTAAATTTATTTATTATTTATCAAATACAGTTATAAGTACTTATTATCCTTCTGAGTCATCCCATCCTTTTATTCAAAAAAATATTATTTTATCTGTACTTTATACATATCTCTTCTCATGCCCCAGTCACCAGATAAAAGGTATTTCAAACCCTAGTTTTGGTTCCTTATGGAGACGACTCTTGCTCATCATGAACAAATGAAACACTTTAACTACTCACAGTTTATAATTTTTATTGATTTACTCAAATAATGGTTAGAATTAAAGCAGTGAATCTGATCAAGAGTTGTGAAGAAGAAGCAACACTCGACCGTTTGGGCACTTGATGATGAGGTTTGTGTGATATTTGTTCTTTTTTAGTCATAATATCTTTGTCATTCTTCATAGGTTATCTTGGTCGAGGATACCCTCTTCCACTCCCCCCCGCTATCATGTATCTGAATCCATTTATACCACAACTAGGGAAAGTATTATTGCTCCACTCTGCTCCTAGTCAGCACGTGGCCACCACAATTTAGGTTGTATTTAGTGATGGTATCTTATAGAGGCACTCCACTGCATTTATGTCTGCTTCTATCAACCATCAAAGACAATATTGGAGCACCAATGTATTTTAATTAGAATTAATTTGTATATCCTAGTATATAATTCCACAGAATTTACAAAATTATTAAAACAATTAGGATAAATTAGGTAAAATAGGATAAATATTTTTGAACATTATCATAATTGTTTTGAATTTATTTTTGTGAATTAAATATTATTTAATTTCTAAAAATATATAAAATACTATATTTTAAATCAAATATTATAAATATTCGAATTCCTAGATGTATAAGGTAAAACTCCTATATTTTAATTCTTGTTCTCTATGGATTCAAATGTTATTCAGTGCTTGTAAAAATATTATGAATATTACTTCATGAATTAAAAACCTAAAAATGTAGTGATCCTATTGCATTAATTAAAAATCTAAAAAATATTTAACTCTGATTTCTTAATCATCAAGGATGACAAAGCTTAACCAACTTTTGAATTTTTTTGTTATCCTTGTCGCATTGTATTTCCAAGTATTTGCTTTGGAGAATTCACCGAAAATTTGTTAGACAAAAGTAACAACTAGCCAATAATATTAAAAAATTAACTCAGTCCACCCTATCCTCTATCTCACATAGTTAATAGGATTATAGGGTGAGTGAAAGAAAATGATTTCTTAATCCATAAATATGTTTATGCACTAATCAGCGATCAATTCATCCTCACGTATTACCTTATCATTTTACCATATTTCTTATCTTATAAAATATCTCCTGTCACCCCCAAATGACCATTTAAATTTTATTAATCTCCTTATCATCATTTTTTATGGTGACTATGCTTGCTCATCACTAGCCAATACTATTTATTTTAAGATCCAATATTCTATAAATTTTGTTACTTACTTAATAATCAATGATAAGTAAATAGGCCCAAAATTGAGTTCATTAAAAGCCTTCCTAGGGTCTCTTAGTGGACAACCCTAAGTGGCTTCAAAGACACCTTGTGGATGGAAGGTTGTGTTTTGACTATGACCTAAGAGTCGAAGTCAAAGTTGTAATGCAGCAGGAAGTCTACAAAGGTGATTGTGTGGTGAAAATGGGTACATTAAGCCTTGGCATAAGAGTAGATTCACACAAAGAATGAGATGTATTCAAATATGCGGATAATGTAGTGGAAAAATAAAAAAAGGCGTTCTAAAATATTTTTACCACACATCTGAACTAACTATAATATTTATTAGGGTTTAATAGTTAACCATACCTTAAGTCATTTAGGTTTGATTTCGATTTTACATTAACGATAAAGGATGATGGTGAAGGTTCCATGAGAGAGAGTTGAAATACTCCTTTGAAGGTTTTAGAGCACAAGATGTAATTTGATGACCCACGAGCTCATACCCTCAACCTTTTAATTAGATTGAATGAATCCTTGATTAATTATAATATATTTTGATATAATTTATTAATAAGATCATCCCAAAAAGGTTTGTGTCTATTAGAGTCATTAAGTAGACTGATACATAGGCCTAGAGGGTCACAAACTTGAGATTTTCAGAAATTGGTGGTTACAAAAAAGTTGGCGACTTTTATTAGATACTCCTAGGAATGGGAATGCCTGTAAAACATTTAATGAGAGGCTTTTATGAAATTTTCATGTATATTATAAATAGAAGCGGGCAACAATGTTGGCACCCATGAAAGTCATTCTTTAGTCATCACGTGTCTCTTCTCATGCACTTCTTAGGTTTTGCTTATAGTGAAACTGGATGGTGAGGAAATCTTCGCAGATTTCTGGAATTAGATTTTGAGGGAATAAAGAGGATATCCAACTCTGTAAATAACATGTAGATAAATCTATATGCTGGACACTAAGCGGCATGAAGAGACTCATTTGAGGAACCGAGTAATCTCGAAAGTTGTTGTGGGCTAGGTGATATGATCATTAATGTTTTCACTTTTAACATATATTACACTCATTCTTTAACTTATTTCATCAATAAGGTTTCATATCCTAGTAATGTAACCTCCTACTTGACCAAGAGACTCACATGTCAAAGATATGAAATTTCATTGCAGAGAATATAATAATAAAGAAAAATAACTATAATATATAGTTCTAGGAAAATCCTCTAATTCCTTCTGGTGTTCTAATACGTAAAACGTATGACTATAGAATAACATATAAATACATTGATCAAACCCTCTCTAGCAGATTTGTTAAGGATGTCGACATGGCACCCAGAAGTTTTGTTGGTTCTCTATTTCCAGAATTTCATGTTGGACAAATATTGGAATAAAAATGAAATATTTCATTAGTGCCAGAAAATTTCCTTGATTAAGGGCCTTATCACTTCATAATAACAATGAAAATGATTCATAAATGAATTTACCCCAAATTTTCCCTGAATGATTCATTATTAAAAACAGAATCATATAATATGATTTCAGGACGGGCACATGTGTGTCAGGAGTGCTAAAGGAATCATAGGGATTTGGGATGTTTTCTCATTAACTCATGGGTAACAAGCTTTTGGTTCCATAACATTATTTGTAAAAAAACTACCTGGCTCACTGATGTCGGACGTCGTCAATGACTTCGTCCGACGGGTAATTTACTAAAGTGAGTGTAACTACGTGATGTGAAATGACCTAGGTGAAGTGTACGTGCGGGCCCTGACTCATGGGGTTCGCCAGGCTCCGTGCTCCAAGCGGGCGACTGATGGCGGTGATGGTGACCTCTTGACCCTCGTCGGAGAGCCAAAGGAGTCTACGGTGCCCAACGGAGTGAGTCCGTAGGTGCTCTCACGTAACAGATGGGCTCGGCCCGTACATAGAGAAGACGCTCAATGGACGCTCTCATGTCCGTATATACTCTCACCTAATCTATCCCGAGCACGGTGGAGTGCAATTGAAAAGCTATACGACAAAAGATAGATTAACGAGCGGCTAGTGGAGCGAGGTACCTCTTTGGTGACGTCGTCCCGGAGTCGTCTCCCGTGTCGATGCAAAGGTACCGGTGGCGGGGTCGGTGGAGCGGTGCTGGAGGCGACACGGCGTCGCTCGATTGGCGGCATGGCGCAGCTTAGGAGCGGTGACATAGCGGAGTCGGAAGGGGAGGGACGCAGAGCACGGGCGGCGGCGGCGCAAGCAGCGGCGTCCGATGGACGTGAAAAACTGGTGTGACGGTGGCGGCCTCTGGCGGAGGCACATGGTGCGGCAGCAGTGCCCGGTTGGGCCGCAGAGCGCGGAGGTGCAGGTCGCAGCATCGGCCTTCAGTGGAGGCGCAGGCGTGGCGATGGTGGCCTCCGGCGGAGGTGCAGGCATTGCGACGACGACCTCCGGCAGATGCACGGGGCACGGCAGCAGCGCTCAGCGGGGCCGCGGAGCGCGGCGGTAGCGGCGCCCAGCGGGGCCATAGAGCGTGGCGGCAGCGGTGCCTGGCAGGGCTGCGGAGCTCGATGGTAGCCTCCGATGGAGCCCTTGGGCGGCGCGGGTGGCGACCCTTGCATCGGCGTAGGCAGCGGCCTCAGGCAGTGGGGCAGACGGCCTCGGGTGCGGTGCGGCGTGGGCGGCGGCCTCGGCTTGGGGCGGCGCAGGGAGACGCTGGCGCGTTGACCTCCCCTCTCCCTCTTACTCCCTTTTCTCCTCCTCTTCTTTCTCTCACGAACGTGGAGTGGTGGGTCCTCTTTAAGAAAATAAAACTTAACTTTGAAACTTTGACCAAATTGATAGGGTGCCCACTCCTTCCCTTATATAGGGATGTTAATGGGCCGTTTGAAAGAGGTCCAACAAGGGGGGCCCATTAGATATAGGGGCCCTCTTAAAACCCCAAAAAATGAAAAAACATAGACGAAAATAGAAAGAGAGGGTCGAAATGAAGGGCCTTGTGGATGGATATGGCCCAAAACATGTTAAAACTTACAAGCATGGTCGTGTCTATGCCTTCACCTTGGTGTGCCGATCTGGCGGGGTTCGAGCTAGCGGTGTGGGCTTCGGCATCGTTCTTGATGGAGGGGAATCTCTTGCTCCATCACTCACTATTAAGTCCAAAAATCATGGTGACTCAAATAGTCATAAATTTGTTGTTCGTGTTTCAGACTTAATGGAATAATGTTTATAATATTACCTTTCATAATTTATTACAAATGTAGGATGAGAAAGGGGTCGGTTCATAGGGATACAGTTATCCAGAAAAACCTGAACCAATATTCAGATTAAAATGTGTTCAAAATAGTGTAAAAATAATAAATATTTTAAGGAAATAATTTTAAGAGTTCTTAGGAGCTTTATACCATTTGATAGGGTGTCTATTTAAAGGAATTTTTAATGTCTTTCTATACATTATTGCATTTCAAGAAATATTAATGTTGATTGGTGCATGGCCTAGCTGACTGTTGTTACCTGCAATGATGTTACCCCAGTGCTAGCATGCAGTGGTGGTGGACCAGCAATGAAATTGGAAAAAGAAATGTGATGTGGAACGATGGGTTGGAATTGAATGACCATTCCAGCTTCAATTGGGTGGGTGTAATTCGAGTGGATGTCGATGCTAATGTGATGACAAAATTGTGAGAAGCACAAGCATGGCGTCAACAGACAACGATGACCACTAAATCACTATAAGGGGGACCTAAGAATGCCACTAGGCTCCTAACGACCCAGTCGTCGAGTTGAAGTCCAATGGTGTGAGTATGGCTATTGCCTCTAGTACGTGCACCCTCAATGAGTCCAACAAGGGACGTACCGATAGAGACCCTTACTCTCACAGCGATAACCCAATACATCCCTAACCTAACCCCAGCAATGGAGACGGGTTCGAGAGTCACTAAAGGAAATAATGAATGCATAATTAGGGAGAGGAGTCGGCGGTGGGCCTGTCGGTGACTCGAATGATGGGCAAAGTGACACGTGTGATGTTGGCATGGATGACGTGCGATGACAACGGTGGCGGCACAGGCGGAGCGAGCGACAATGGGGTGTGTAGGGTGCAAGGTGTGCAAATAGATGCATGTGACAGTGAGGACAACACGGTTGGCAGGGCCGGTGCAGGGGCGGCATGTGGGTTTGCGTATGGCGGTGACTAAGACTGCGGTGGCAGCAATGATGGTGGAGGCGGGAACAACAATGAGAACAATGGCAGTAACAACAGCGACATCCGTGGTAACGGAAATTGTGGCAGCAATGGCGGTAGAGGTGTGGCAAGCTGGCGGTTGTGACGTGGAAGTACATGGGCGACAGCAACAACGATGCATGAAGTGGTGTGTGGGTGCGCTGGTGGGCACTCGTGATAGCGGGGCTAGCATGATGGGTGTGACGGCATGGCAGCGTGGGTTCGCTACAATGTGAAAGTGGTGTGCCAGCTCATGGTAGTGCAACAGTGGGGTGCATCATGGTAGAACAGTACATCGTGGGCATTGTATTGCGCAGGGTGGGGGGCAGTGCGGTGGTGTGGGCACACAGACGACGGTAGAAGCAGTGGCGGCGACGACAACGGCTACTGCGGCTACGGTGGTGGCAAGGGATAGGCCATACACGCGTTCGCAAATTCATAAATATGACTAATAATAAAAAATAATGATAATAAAAATAAATATTATTTCTTCCTTTTTTTCTTTTCTCTTGTTTTTCTCCTCTAAAGAGGGGTAAACCCCCCCCCCCTCCTATACGGGATAAATATGCCCTTCCCTCCCCCTTAGAAATATAGTGGAAGGCCCACATGTTGGGTCCTATGGGCCCCCTAGAAAGGAGAGGCCCACACATTGGCCCACAAAGGCGCGCACACACACAAACACATAGGCTAGAAACAAATTCCCAAACATATGAACACATAGGCCCACATACACAGCCTTCAAAACTAAAAGAATCCATAAAAGAATGAACAAAGTGATGGATTATGTGGCTATCAACCCAAATCACACCACCATGTTTATTATAGTTCATTGAATAAAATATTACATTCATTATTATTCCAGTGTGATGTTTATAATGAAGTCTATATTTTAGTGCAATGACATAGTGAATTATGATGAGATGATAATATAGAGATCACTAATATTTAAACATGTATTTTGAATATTCCTCGACACGGAACGACGTGTCAAGGTCGCCGACCATTCCAATGTTAATTGTGTGGGGGTAATGGAGGCGGATGGCGATGATAAAGCGTCGGGAAAATCAATGAGAAGTACAATAAGGTCCTCGAAGGAAAACAATGACCACTAAGTCAGGACACAAGAGACCTAGGAATGCCACTAGCTCCCAGTAATCCAGACGTCGGGTTGACGACCGACGGTGTGAGCACGGCTATTGCTGCTAGTGTGTACACCTTTAACAAATCCAACAAAGGATGTACGGACAGAAATCCTATCCCATAGAAAGAAATAATATGACACCGAAAGGATAGTTGTGAGTGTACCAGCAAGGCCTGGAGCCTAGTTGGTTGTGACGGTAACGAGGGAAGGCCCAGTATGGGTCCAGTCGTTGTAAACGGCGTGGCATTGGCGTGACACAAGAGTGGCGTGACTGATGATGGGGTGGCAGTGGTGCAGCACAGTGCAGCCGTGGGGTGACATGACACGGTACAGCGGCGGTGGCATGAGCAGCAATGCAGGCACCACAGGAGCGGCAGTGGTGCGAGGACAACACGACAGTATTGAGGCAGTGCAGAGGTGTAGAGGTGGCGCAACAACATTGCACATCGTGGCAGCCTTGAGATGATGATGGAAATATATGTGGCCGGCAAGCCAATCACACATTCCACACCTCGTTCCATGTTCATTAATAGAACATATTCATTATAGTGCACGTGTGATGCTTATAATGAAGTCCGTGAGCACATGATCGGACTTGGTGAATTATGATGAGATCATAATACAGAGATCATTAGTCTTTAAGCATGTGTTCTAAACATTCCTTTTTGAAGGAAACGCGAGAGGGACATCGAAGTATCCAGATAGAATAACACTATCTAGCCTCACTCATATGATGAGTATGGTCGTTCCCATAGCCATTAGTGTAGAGACACTAAGGATAGATAGTGGGTGTTGTTTAGTAGAAAGAGTTCACTGAATTGATCCGTACGAATCCCTGAATGGTATTATAACAAACTATTAATCAGGTTGATTCACATCATGGTTGTGTAAGTGGTCCTTAGAATTGAGACACCAAAGACGTCTTGTGGACGGGACGATTGTACTTTGGCTATGGACAACGAGTCTCTAATCATGGAATTCTAAACGATCTTAGTTTGGGTACATCAAGAAGTTCACGAAGACGATTGAGTGGTCAAGATGGGATCGTCCACCCTCGGTATAAGATGTAACAGCTCAAGGAAGACGATGCGATGAAGTCCTTGGCCAAGGCAGTGAACTATCGGAGAAGAGTTCTCTGACGATTTTCAAATGCATCAGTACTAGCTCGGATGATCGATTAGGGTTTGACAGTTGACCATACCCTAAGTCATCCAAGGAGCGTCAAGTGGATGAGGGATTATACATACACGATAACTAATGACGAATAGTTTCCATGAGTGAGTCGATACACACTCCTTTGTATCTTCTAGGACACGAGGTGTAGCTTGGCACCCCACTTGTCGGAGACTCGACCTATCGATTGGGTTAAATCAATCCGACATTAATTAATCTATATGATGATATAGTTAATTAATTTGGAAGGCCAATAAAGGTTATTGGGCCATTGGATTCGTTAACTAGAGTGATATAATGGGCCTAGAGGGTCACACGCAAAATGGCCTTTTAGACGTCGAAAGATATACTTAAGTTTTGGGGGTTTTATGAAAAATACCCACTTAGTATAAATAGGGGAATGCCCTAAACAAAATTCACCCAAGCCAGATGTGTTCAGGGGCCTTCCCCTTCTTCTCCACTCTCCCCACACCACTCTCCATGATCGATGCGATCGGAACGGCGTAACGACGATGATGGAGGTAGAACGGGGCTTGTCAAGGAGAAGGAGGAGATTCGACATGTCGAGGATTGCATGGATGCGTCTAGAGGCTGCACACGTGAGCAGCTCGACTCGTCTCACTCCGGGATCCAAGAAATCATGGATGCGATCCATGTAAAGGTACATCGTTTAATATTTTTAATGATTCCGTTCGATTTGTTCAAGTCTTCCGCTGCAAATCATTTCGAATTGTTCATCCATATCTAGGCCTCTAGAACCCAACAGATGGCACGTCGATGCAGGGCCAAGAGGCACGAGATAGGGCAACACAAGGGAGCAAGAGGGTGGTGTGGCGGTGCAAGAGGGCAGTGCACGGGTCAGCGCATATGTGCAATGTGGGCAGGGGTGGCCGCAAGTGGCACGGGCTGGTGGTCGGAGGCGAGGCGATCACGGGTAGGCAATTGTAGGTTATGCGGGCTGGTTGCGGTCGTGGGCGGTGCGGGCTCGCGCGGCCTAGGTTACACTAACTCAAGTTTTCAATCAGATCTAGATAATAATACATCTACATCTTGATTCTTGTTCACATTGAGTGGAGGCGTGATATCTTGGAAGAGTTCCAAGAAGAGTACTACCACAGATTGGAAGATAGAAGCTGAATACATTGCAGCAGCCAAGGTCACCAAGGAAGCAGTCTATTTGAAGAAATTCATTACAAAACTTGACGTTGTTCCTTCCGTCTTAAAACCTATTTCGTTGTTGTGTGACAACAATGGTGCAATAGCACAAGTGAAAGAGCCAGGGTCTCAATAGAAGTCAAAACACGCTTTGAGGTGATTTCACTTTATTAGGTAGATCATTGCATAATGAGATATTATGATGGAAAGGGTTCCATTGGCCGACAACATAGTCGACCCACTAACTAAGCCATTAGATCATGAAGTTTTTGAGTGTCAGTGTCAAATAATGAGATTGTTTAATAAGGGTGATTAGCTTTAGTCCAAGTGGGAGACTGATGGTCTTCAAGCCAAATCACACCACCATGTTTATTTAATTTCATTGAATAAAATATAATGAAGTCCATGAATACGTGCAATGACAAACTGAATTATGATGAGATCATACTATATAGATCACAAGTCTTTAAATATGTATTCTAAATATTCATATTCAATGGATATTCTAGATGGACATCAAATTATTTGGATGGAATAGCACTAATTGATCCTACTTGTATCATAAGTATAGTTGATCATGTGGTTATTAGTGTGGTGACACTCAGGACAGATAGCAGGTGCTCTTTGGAGAAAAAGTTCACCGCATTATTCCATATGAATCCCTGAATGGTATTATACCTAAACATCAACCAGGTTGATTCATGTCGTGGTTGTATTAGTGATCCATTGACTTAAGACACCAAGGACATCTCGTGAATAGAAGACTACATTTTAACTACAAGTCATAGCTCGAATGTAGTAAGAAGCTCACGGAGATGATTGAGTGGTCAAGACGAGATGATCCACCCTATTCAGTATAAGTGGATATAGACTCAAAGAAGATGATATAGAAAATCCTTGGCTAGGGTAGCGAGGATATTGGAGGAGTTATCCAATGATCCCCGTCAAGCATCAGTACTAATCGAATGACAGATTAGGATTTAACGATCAACCATACCCTAAGTCGTTCGAGAGTCTCATGCGCATGATGGATTATACATATACGATAACACTACTCGTTATCTTCTAGAGCACGAGGTGTAGCTGGGCACCCCATGGGCTAGAAACTTAACCTATTGATTGGGTTAAATCAATCCTTAGTTAATAAATCTATATGTTGATATAATCACTTAATAAGGTTGGCCAATAATTAGTAACTAGATTGAAACATGGGCCTAGAGGGTCACATGCCTAAGATCATAGGGGCATTAGTGAATATATTTTAATTTATGGGGTTTTTGAGAAAAACCATAAGTAAAATATAAATAGGGAAGGGGCACTCATCTCAAGCAACTAGTGTTCGCCCGTCCCGATACCGGTATCGGATGCCGGTATTGGGACGGATGTTGTATCAGATACCGAAAAGGGAATTTCTGGTATCCATTTTTTTCGATATCTGGATACCAGATATCGGTTGCTACAGTGCCGATATCCAATACCGATATCCATCTCGATGTCATCATCTGCCTCCGTCTCAGGGGGGAGGATGACGACATCGGATATCGGGTGTGGATATCAGATTTTGATATCCACATCGAAAGGATACTTCAAAATATTTTCAATTGATAAATATTCAGCGATTAGAATGGATTAATGTGGGCAAGAGAGTAATAAGAGAACTTTCTGATTGATTACACATCTCGTTTAATATATTCAGCCAAATATTTTCAATTTCTTCCATATGGGATAACAGGATTTGGGTTTGGTGTTAAACTCTGAATCCCTTTATCCCATATGGAAGAAAATAGAATTTTTCACTTCTATTTATTTGACGATGTAATATTATGTTAAATAATCAACAAATATAAGGGCCATTAAATATAACGAGTTTAGATTAAAATATAATTTTACCATTTAATGTATAGTCAGGCTCATTTAATATATACAGAGAAAGATTTCTAATTTTTTCCATGTGGGATAACAGGATTCTGAGTTTACATTTAACTTCGAATCCTGTTATCCCATATGGAAGAAAATAAAAATTTTGCACTCTATATATTAACTGAGATTTAAAATACATTAAAACCATTCGACGCGGATGTACATAAATCATAGATTGATACAAAAAAGCTTTTATTTTATTGTTGATACCAGATATCAATATCCGGATACCAGTTTCGATATCTGGATATTGAAATTCAATATCCGGTATCCGATACCCATTTCGTCTTCACCCCCCCAATATCCAGTACTGATATCCGTCTACCCCTTAGAGATGGATATTGTCCGATTTCCGATATCTGATATCCGGCACCGTCCCATTTTTTCCCGGATATCGGTTGTCCGATATCGAATATCGAACGGATATCGGTTGGGCGAACCCTACAAGCAGCCATGACAGCCAGAATTGAGAGGGCCCCCATTCTCCACTTTGATCTCTTCTCCACTCAACCAAGTAGAGTGTCTTCACGGTGAGAAGATCTTCAAGATTTTCAAGGAGAGTTGAAGAAGAAGTGGAGATCCAAGCGCCATGCGATCGCGTGGATACTTTTAGAGGCCTGACATGTGAATGGCTTAAGAATGATCTCAAAGAGAGTAGGTCAAGGGTGAAACAAGTTCCCCATAAGGTACATGTGATGTATTATTTTAAAGATCAGTTGATCATCGATTACATGCTTCCGCATCATGGAAACTATATTTTATGTGGTTGAACCAAGGCACAGAACCCAACACGAAGATAACATCAACCTCCAAGGGCCCGTTGACTAGGCCAAATACTCAAAGGCCGGGTCTTTCACTTCATCCCATGCTCCTCGAGCTCGCTGAGACCGGTCTTCAGTGGTAGATGGTTCCCATCAAAATGAATTTGAAGGGGTGTCAACAAGAGAAACCTTGTCACATATTTTCTAAACTGTATCGCCTTTTTATTTGTTTCTCTCTTTTTTTCCCTTATGTTATGTATTTCTACTTTGTGTATGGTTGGCCCATCTCTATTGGGCCCATTTGTGTAACCCCATAAAGGTGGGTTTACACCCAAAAAAAGAGAAGGGGGAAGGTAGCCTAGCTGGAGGTGAAGATGAGGAGTTGACGCTAACAAGAGGTAAAATGGCCTAGCTGAAGGTGAAGAAGAAGAGTTGATGCTGACGAGGGGAAAATGAAGGAGTTCTTTCATGAATTTCTTGAGACTGACAATGGTATATGGACTTAGGTTTAGAATAAGAATTTTACTGGTTATTAATAGAAGAATCAAATTAATTTAGGTTCAGAGAGAAAGTGGAGAAACAAATAAGGGAAATATATCAAAGGGAATTGGAAAAAAAAATCTAAGGAAGCAAGATGGGGATGTCAATAAAAAACATGATAGACCAATTTTATATATGTGGATTATTTCTTGAATGAAATCGTAATCCTCCGTTTACAATTTCTGATATATATCAAAATGGAGAAACCTTGATTTTTTATCCTAAGACAGTGAAGGAGTTCAAAGTAAATGTGATGCGGGATGACTAGATGAGACGGGACGGAATGACGATGGGTGTTGGATAGTGGGATGACTAGGGAATGGATAGGATAAAACCAGACCACAAATCACAAGATCAATTCCGAAGAATTAAATCCGATGAAATAGTGATGGTGCAGCACCTTTCCTCGTCGAGGGCAGGAGTACTGTCTTCAACCACCGCGGTGATGCCAAGCACCAAAATCAATAAATTCGAACGATCGTCCGCATGAAGATTCAAAAAAACCTATTCAACTAGTCGGGTGAAAATTCAAAATCCAAATCAAATCTGACGGCGTTGGATAAACTCTCGAGGAACACTTGATGAAGAACAGGGGACACCAAAGAGTGTAGGAGTACCTCAGCACCAGATAGTGCATGACGAGGTTGCGGGGAATTCTCAAGGTGTCGCTGATGAGCTTGAAGAAGGGATGATTCGTTGATGGAGCTACCACGACTTCGACAGAATGAGACAGATGCAGTTGGATGCAGGCGGCTGTGCGCGCGAGTGGTAGAGGGCGCGGGTGGCTTGCATGCGTGAACTGGCGGCCTGCGCGAGCGGTGATCCGCGCGGTGGTTTGCCTGCGCGGCAGTGATCCGTGCAGGCAGCTTGCCTGAGCAAACCGGCGGCCTGTGCAGGCGGCTTGCCTACGCGGGCGGTGGTCCGCGCGGGTGGCTTGCCTGCATGGGCGGTGATCCGCGCGGGCGGCTTGCCTGTGAGGACCAACGAATTGCGCGGGCGGCTTGCATGTGTCGGCGGTGGTTCATGCAGGCGTCTTGCCTATGCGGGCAGTGATCCTTGCAGGCGGCTTGCCTGTGCCGACCGGCGGCCTACGCATGTGGCTTGCCTGCGCGGGCGATGGTCCACGGGGGCGGCTGGCTTGCGTAGACTGGCGGCCTGCAGGGGCGGCTTGCCTGCATGAGTGGGGATCCGCGCGGGCGGCGGGTGGCCTGCGCGACGACGGTCTGCACGAGGAGGGGCGGCGATGGCAACGACAAGCGGCGGCAGCCGCAATCTGAGAGGGGAGAGGGTTAGGGCAAATCTTTCAAGAAGAAATAAACTTCTATTCTTGAAAATAGATTCACTAAGTGTATCGTGCAACATTGGCCTACATATAGGCCTTGGAGGAAACATAAAATATGAGAAATAAGATAAAATTGACGACGTGTTATCGTGTCACGTCAAAGGGCAGTTCTGGATCTGGCGTTGACGACGTGTCATGATGTGTGACATGTTGTGTGTAAGTGGAGACACGTCTGATGTCGGCGCGTTGATTGGGTCGTTATCAGGGCAGTTCTGCAGTCGATGTTGACGATGAGTCAGGATGGAGGACGTCTCGGATGATGGTGGCGGCGCATTCGAAGATGGTTTGTTGACATCGTCGCCACCAAAATGGCATGCGGTTAAAGCCATTTGTAGAAGCGGAAAATCAACCACCACCAACAACAACAATGTTGGAAAGTTCGATTGCACCTACTGAACAGGAATCACCAACTTAGGACTTGGATTCTTTTTTTTTCTTTGATTGCATTTTACCTTCAGAAATAATGAGAACTAACCTAATTTCATTTCTTTGATTGCATCACACTTGATGAAATCAAATGGTCTCTAGTTCTCATAATTTTCAAATTGACTCACACTTTGATTGCATCACACTTGATTTCATTTCTTTCTATATCCATCTCATTCATCTATGTCTTGGGAGAAGGCAACTTGAAATGATATATCCATTATGAAACCATACAGTCCAAATCCATCTCCTTTCCTTTGAGCATTCCTTCTTTCGTTCGTTCTAATTCTCTTAACCATGCCATCATTTCTGAAGTAAACCTCATCACACATATCTCCTTGATACAACATTTGATATTCTGTGCTAAATGGGAGGTAGAGAATGCCTAGATTTTATCATAAAGTAAGAGGAAACTTAGTGGGAGAATTTCAACATCAAGTAGCCGCTACCCGGAAGAGAATGACCTTGTTATGAGAGGCGAGAGGTCCAACACTTAAAGAGTGCAGTGAGGAACCTTTAGATCATAGTTTCAAATCTGGAGAGAATTACATCTTTCTATCACATTTCATTAGCTTTACCCAAACCAAGAGGAATGGCACCCATATTCCTGACAAGGTGGAATCCAAATTGTCAAGGGGAGTTCCTTTTGAGCATGTTATTGATATCTCTAACACTTCAAGCAGATGAATGAGGATTGATGGATGAAGAAGTCATCTAAAGTAACAATGGTACATTGCTAAGGGACTAGCAATGATTTAAATGGAGGGTTATGATAAGTTGCAAATTATAATGTTAAGTTGATGAATATTACATACATATATGTGTTTTACTAGCCATATTTGCATGTTATCATAACTAAATGGACATAAATGACGTACTATGATTTTATGATTATTTTTAATTTTTTTAGTATTTTTTATATCATATTTAACCTCAGTGCATCGAAGAATTATTTTTCCAGGGCATAAAATACTTGGCTAGAGGTTGGTAAGGGTTTTACTAATTTTCTGGAATTTTTTCCATATTTTTTTATAATTTTCTGATCATTATATAGCCAAGAAATAATTTTTAGAAGTAAAAAATATATATTTTACAATTTATTTAGCATTTTAAAAACATTTTTTATGAAATTCATGGCATCCACATCATTCGGCTGAAAATTCGGGCGAATGATTTGATGTATTAAATGAGTACTTTGTTGGCTCATTATGGCATCGTAATGCACGATGCCATAATGAGCAAATCATTATTTTTAAAAGAACCACGTGGCGCAAACAGCGAGGAAAAAGGTACGCTGTTTTTTTTAATTTTAGTTCACTTGACTTTTTCGCGTGCATTTACTAAATATCTCTTCAGCATAATCAATGAACGCGGAATCGAATAGCTGTGTGCATTGATTGCACGCAGAAATCGATTCTGCGTACATTTATAAAGTGAAAAAAAAGGATTCCTCGTACGCGGAATCGATTAGCCATGTGCATTGATTTCATGCAGAAATTGACTCCATGTGCATTTAATGAGAGGTAAGCTTACCTTCGTCTTTTTAAAATTTTATTCAATCGAGAATAGAAGCCACGACATGACGCTCTCATAGCCGCTCAAATGCAGCATCATTCTGCAATGATTGCGACCTGTGGAAGTGTGCAACAACGTGTCAGAACACGATCCGAGGGCAGAGAAATCAAGGCAACGAATCAAAAAAAGGAGCACTTCATATTTTCGTGAAGGAGAGATAAAATATCCAACAACCATGATTAATCGCCAGTAAAATGATGATATCTTGAGATCTAGCCGTCCAATTGAGCTCAAATTTTGAGACTAGGTTTGTCTTTTCACCCTCTATGATCCAGACGGTTGGATTTTAAAATAGAGGTCAGGAAGGAGGGAAATTTTACTGAGGAAGCTCTCCCCAAAGAAATTGGCCAGGAAGGACACAGGTGCTACTTCTGAAGTCGACAGATCTTGGTTCAATCTTCAAAGTTGTAAGTTTCTTCTTCATTGTTTGAACTTCTTCTTGAACGAATCTAAAATGCCAAGGCATGGGCGAAATGTACATGCCCTTGAAGTTGATTTGAATGGTGATTAGCATTAAAATTTGATTTTGATTTAAGATCTGACTCTTAATTCCTAGTTATACATTGATTTCTATCTCAATTTGCATCTTAGATCTTTATATTACGGTCGAATTTCATCTCTAATTCATTTTCCACCAAATTCTTCTAATTTCTCCTTCCAGGTTACTTCGTCTATTTTCTCTCTTTAGATCTGAAAATTGATTGTTGGAAAATTCAATTCAACATCTAAAATACCTGAATCCAAAAATTCTTCCATCTTCAAGTCCAATTTTAAAAACCTCTTTCGTGCTTATTAATTCCCAATTTTAATACATAAAAATTGTATACATAAATCATCTTGATATGAATATGGGTAATCCAAATTAATCTCATATTAGAATAAAAAATTATCGTATCTAGACTGTCTTGACCAAAAATACTAAAATCACTTTTAAGATATTGCTTAATTTTGATTAATTACAAAGAAAAATTAAATACAATTAAGGCCATTAAATGCAAAATTAATTCATTCTTGAATTAATTCATTTGAAATAGGATAAAAATTCTTGCAGAGTGCCTCCTTGGGGTTCGACCCCTTTTTTGATCTATACATAATATTTAGTGATTAAGGGATATTATAAATTTTATTGCATAAGTCTAAAAGCCCAAACGACTTATTTACACACCAATTTTAGGCTTATCACCAACATCATTTAATACTCCAAAAATATAATGTTTTATTTCATTATCCATTGTGTAGGCTTTTTCAATCCCATTTATTCCAAGAAAATTATCATTTTTTTCCCTCAGCCATGTGCCCCTTCATGCTTCCCATTCATAGTCAGGCCAATGATTAGCCCACTGATTTTGCTACAGCTGATTTGATACTAGGCCTTACCCTAATGATTGTCAGTGTTATCATTGGCAGACAACAGTGTGAATGATATCGTGACATGTTACAGAGATAGATAAATACAAATTAAACCCATAGGAATCATAAAAAAATTATTATTAGTTTTTCAATCAATCCAAAGTCAAAAAATATGGGAAATATTATAAAACCTGGAAAGATTTTACTGAATCTAAACCATCATCACATGTTAATATGGTCATTTGGATGCAGATGCTAATGTCATATGCATGATATTTCTTGAGTAATTTTTATGTTATCACTCACACTCCATGTTGACCCATCAATATGCTTTGGTAACCAACATAGTTACTTGTGCCCTATTTGACCTAGCAATCCTGGCCCGCCTACCTTATCGACTCTGTGGTCAATAACCCAGCTTGGGTGGGTCAGAAATACATTTTTTCTTATTTATTTTCATCCATAAAAACCTGTCTATATGAGATACTGAACTTCATAAATATTTTTTAAAAAAGGAAAAATGATCTAATGAATAGCTTAAATTTCCTTATAAACTCTGAGGAAATAAGGATAGTTCAAATGAATGAAGTTATATGCACCAAGTTCATAGAGCAGAAGTTCCCTCTTTCCTCAATTAATACATATAACATGTGATTATATAATGTCTTAGAATAAAATAGAATGCAAAATATATGTATTTCTATGATGTATGAATCACATTATCATTGACTACACGATAAAATAGCCAACATCTGTGCACCTTTGATTTTTATTTAACACTTTTATATATGTCTCTCACAAACTTTAAAAATATTGGTCTATAAATTCAATAGTTAGCCAAATTTTAGTCCTAAAAACTGTGGCAAAATGGACATGATTTAATAAATAAAATGTCAATAAATAAAACTTCAACCAAATAATTTATTCTCCGATTAATCTTTTGATAATTTACTTAATATGGACTAATCCCGACATTGGAGTGAGATTATGAGCATGATGAGAGCAAATAACAGACTTAGGCAGGTTGGTGGTTAATATTGTGATTTGACTAGCCAAAATCAAGTCAAATTTATCAGAATTCTGAACAATCGAAGTAATAAAATTTTATTTATGTTGTGTAAGGTTTAGATCCAAACACATATGCTTGAGATGTCAACCTTTCTTTCACACCTAACTTCACAATCATGAAGATAATAGGTACTAGCTTATTGGCTTCCATTTAAAATAAATTTATTTCTACATTGTAAGCTAGTATATAAATCTCATACAATTGACAAAGCGTTTAACTTACGTCATACTGCATTGAATGTGGGCTGACCAGTTCATCTGACAACCAAAAGATCATGTCAAGTTGACAACAGACAGAAAAATTTTATATACCAGCTTTGACATAGCAGTAAAAGGTGTTTCCTTGTGTCCATATCCCATCTGATGATCTTCCTCTAAAATTGCAATCCAAAACTTACATGCCATATGTTCCCTTCTGATCATATTCATTACGCTGAAATTTAAAATTTTGCTATCTTATCACCACAACAACCCATTTTTAATCTCAAGGGAACTCTTAGTTCACATAATTTGTTTCATTTTGACAAACCTTAGTTGTTGATTAAATTCATGAACCTAGCGAAGCAGTTAGAAAACCAACAGAAACATAACTAGGTTAAAAATGAAATAATATACACTAATTTCTAGAAAATTAGGTCTGTTTTTTCTTTATAAAATATTTTTCTCATTTATAAAAATATTTTAAATTGCATAAGGGGGGATAGTTTATTTATCTCAAACATGTGGCCACATTTTCTGGAAAAAGGGTAAAAGTTTACAAGTCGCATACTAAGCAGTGACGTGTCTTTCAAGTAGTCTGAATTATTTTTATTATTAAAAATATTAAATGTGGTGACGTAGTCTGGCACGCATGCTAGAGATACTGCGTGCCGCCGCAAACGATTCCAGCGGCCTGTCTCTTTCTCTTTCTATCTCTAGAAAGCGAAAGAGAGAGAACTAGTTTTTAGAGAGAGAAAGACAGAGAGAGAGAGAGATAGAGAGGAAGAATTGTGGCGAGGAAAGAGATAGAGAGAGAGAGATGGTGGGGAAGAAATTTGTGGTGAGGGAAAGAGAGATAGATAGTAAGAGGTGACTGGAAACATAATTCATGCTAAGAAAGAGAGAGAGAGAGAGAGAGAGAGAGAGAGAGATAAATAGATAGGGAGGGAGAGAGAGAGGAAGAGAGATGCATGACGGGAAACATAATTCATGCCAAGAAAGAGAGAGAGAGATAGGGAGAGAGACAGAGAGAGGAAGAGAGATACACGACGGGAAGCATAATTCATGCTAAGAAAGAGAGAGATAGATAGATAGATAGAGAGAGAGAGAGAGGAAGAGAGATACATGACGGGAAACATAATTCATGCTAAGAAAGAGAGAGAGAGAGAGAGATAGATAGATAGATAGATAGATAGATAGATAGATAGATAGATAGATAGATAGATAGATAGATAGATAGGGAGAGAGAGATAGAGGAAGAGAGATACATGACGGGAAACATAATTCATGCTAAGAAAGAGAGAGATAGATAGATAGATAGGGAGAGAGAGAGATAGAGGAAGAGAGATACATGACGGGAAACATAATTCATGCTAAGAAAGAGAGATATAGATAGATAGGGAGAGAGAGAGAGGAAGAGAGATGCATGACGGGAAACATAATTCATGCTAAGAAAGAGAGAGAGAGAGAGAGAGAGAGAGAGAGAGAGAGAGATAGATAGATAGATAGATAGATAGAGAGAGAGAGAGGAAGAGAGATGCATGACGGGAAACATAATTCATGCTAAGAAAGAGAGAGATAGATAGATAGATAGATAGATAGGGAGAGAGAGAGAGAGGAAGAGAGATGCATGACGGGAAACATAATTCATGCTAAGAAAGAGATAGATAGATAGATAGATAGATAGATAGATAGATAGATAGGGAGAGAAAGAGAGAGGAAGAGAGATACGTGACGGGAAACATAATTCATGCTAAGAAAGAGAGAGAGAGAGAGATAGATAGGGAGAGAGAGATAGAGGAAGAGAGATACATGACGGGAAACATAATTCATGCTAAGAAAGAGAGAGAGAGATAGATAGGGAGAGAGAGAGGAAGAGAGATGCATGACGGGAAACTTAATTCATGCAAAGAGAGAGAGAGAGGAAGAGAGATGCATGACGGGAAACTTAATTCATGCAAAGAGAGAGAGAGAGGAAGAGAGATGCATGACGGGAAACTTAATTCATGCAAAGAGAGAGAGAGAGGAAGAGAGATATTTCACGGGAAACATATATAGTATCTAGAGAGAGAATGAGAGAGGAAACATAATTCGCACTAAGAGAGAGTAAGAGAGATAAAGAGAGAGGAAGAGAGATATATGACAGGAAACAAAACCAGTTTCTAGCGAGAGAAAGAGAGAGCAAGAGAGATAGAGGAAGAGAGATATATGACAGGAAACATAACCAGTTTCTAGAGAGAGAAAGAGAGAGCAAGAGAGATAAGAGGAAGAGAGATATATGACAGGAAACATAACCAGTTTCTAGCGAGAGAAAGAGAGAGTAAGAGAGATAAAGAGAGAGGAAGAGAGATATATGACAGGAAACATAACTAGTTTCTAGAGAGAGAAAGAGAGGAAACATAATTCGCACAAAGAGAGATAAAGAGAGAGGAAGAGAGATATTTGACGGGAAACATAACTAGTTTCTAGGGAAAGAAAGAGAGAGGAAACATAATTCGCACAAAGAGAGAGTAAGAGAGATAAAGAGAGAGGAAGAGAGATATGTGACAGGAAACATAACTAGTTTATAGCGAGAGAAAAAGAGAGATAAAGAGAGAGGAAGAGAGATACATGAGGGGAAACATAGTAGTTTCTAGTGAGAGAAGTAGAGTTATAGAGAGAAAGAGAGAGGAAGAGATGGAGGAGAAGAAATGAGTGGTGAAACAAAGAGAGAGAGATGACGGGAAATATAAATCGTACTGAGAGGGAGAGAGAGAGATACAAAAAGAGAGGGAATGATTTGCATGAAGGAAGGAGAGATGGAAGGGAAAATAGTGTGCAGTCGAAGAGAGAGAGATGGAGGGGGAAAGAATTTGTAGTGAGAGAGATGGAGAGAGGGGCGAAGAATTTGTTGTGTGAGAGAGAGAGAGATGGAGGGGGAAAGAATTCATAATGGGAGAGATAGAGAGAGGGGAAAAGACATTTGTATCCGTGAAAGAAAGAGAGAGAAAGGGGAATGAATTTGCATTAATTAAGAGAGAGAGAGAGATGAAGGGAGAAAGAACTCATAGTGAGAGATAGATAGAGGGTAAGGGGAATGAATTTGCATTAATTAAGAGAGAGAGAGAAGAATGGAGAAGAACTCATAGACAGAGATAGAGAGAAGGGGGAAGGACATTGCAGAGAGAGAGAGAGATGGAGGGTGCAAGAATTTGCAGAGAGAGAGAGATGGAGGGGGAAAGAACTCATTTAGAGAGAGAGGAGGGGAAAAGAATTCGTTGTTTAGAAGAAGAGAGAGATGGATGGAAAAAGAATTCGTTGTTTAGAAGAAGAGAGAGATGGATGGAAAAAGAATTCGTTGTTTAGATGAAGAGAGAGATGGAGGGGAAAAGAATTCTTAGTAAGATGAGAGAGAGAGAGAGAGAGAAAGAAAAAGATAGAGAGAGAGAGAGAGAGAGAAAGGGGATAAGAATCCGTAGTGAGGTAGAAAGATAGCGAGAGACCTGCGGAATCTAATGAATACGACACGCAACTCTATCTGGAGAGATAGAGACGTGTTTAGAGAGAGAAAACGACACAACAAGACGATAGAAATAGAAATTTAACTAATCGGCAACCAATCATCGCCACTTGATTTTTAATCCCGAGGCAGGAAAATCTCCACCACAGATCCTAATGAAAGAAAGAGAAGATCAAGAGAAGTGGAGAGGAGAGAGAAGGTAGAGAGTAGAGAGAGAAATGGGGAGACCAGATATGAGAGGAGATGGATAAAACGGAAAAGAGATGCAGAGAAGAGATTGAAGGGAACTTTAGAGAGAGATCGAGAGAGATTGGTATCTAGAGAGAGAGAGATAGAGAGAGATTGGTAGCTAGAGAAAGGTAGAGAGAGATTGGTATCAAGAGAGAGATAGATAGAGATTGTTATCAAGAGAGAGGTAGAGAGAGATTGGTATCAAGAGAGAGATAGATAGAGATTGTTATCAAGAGAGAGGTAGAGAGAGATTGGTATCTATAGAGAGAGATAGAGAGAGATTGGTATCTAGCGAGAGATAGAGAGAGATTGGTATCTATAGAGAGAGATAGAGAGAGATTGGTATCTAGAGAGAGAGATAGAGAGAAATTGGTAGCTAGAGAGAGAGATAGAGAGAAATTGGTAGCTAGAGAGAGAGATAGAGAGAAATTGGTAGCTAGAGAGAGAGATAGAGAGAAATTGGTAGCTAGAGAGAGATAGAGAGATTGTTAACTAGAGAGAGAGAGAGAGAGAGTGATTGCTAGCAAGAGAGAGAGAGAGAGAGATTGGTGGATAGAGAGAGATAGAGAAAGATTGGTAGATAGAGAGATATTGGAAGATAGGGTGAGAGAGGTGGATAGAGAGAGCTAGAGAGAGAGAGAGAGAGTTTGGAATATATATATATAGAGAGAGAGAGAGAGAGAGAGAGAGATTTGTAGATACAGAGAGAAAGATAGTGGTGGATAGTTAGAGAGAGAGAGATTTATAGATACAGAGAAAGATAGTGGTGGATAGTTAGAGAGAGAGAGAGAGAGAGAGAGAAAGATTGGTAGATCCAGAGAGAGAGAGATACTGATAGAGAGAGATTGAGATAGAGACAGAGAGGTTGACCCAGGCGGGAACGCCCTCTAAACTTCCAGCGACATCTCCGGGATTTAAACGAACGAGAATCCCCGACGAAGAACAAGCAAGAACCCATCCCCGACGAAAACCCAGATCATCCCCGAAAACCCATCTCCAGATCACCAACACCCATCTCAATTCCCAATCTTTTCCCTTCATCTCAATTCCCAATTTCTCAATCTTGCCCAAGATTTCATCAAAGCGCATGAAATGGGAGGCCGATCAGCGATGATCAAAACTCCAGCGAGGAAACCCCACCGTCCCTCTTTCGTCTGCTTCTCGAAATCCGCCGTCGAGCTCTACCCGGAGACCGTCGACGTCGAATCAGAGTCGGAGAAAGGCGATTCGCCGGTCTCTCCCATGGATGTGAACGCGTTGTTCGAAGAGAAGGTGGACGTTCGAGTAGAGGTGATCTTGAGGAGCTGTATTCGAAAACCGGGTAAGGACGATCAAGATCTGAAGTTGGACGCTTGTGTTGAATCTGCAAAGGGTAGAGTGAAGTGGGTCGATTCGTTTGGCAAGGAGCTCGTCGAGATCAATGAGTATGAATCTGGGTGAGCAATTCCTTCCTAGTTCATCTTGTTGTTTTTTCTTTTTCGATTTTCTTTAATTATTCAAAAATTTTAGTTTCTTCGTGTGAATCTCGGATGCGACCGGCGATCAAATTCTAGGCTTGTTGGAAATTTGTTATACTTCCTTGTCGGTTCTTTGCAGATTATTCTGATTTTTTTCGTCGATCAAACGCTGGGCGCGTTGGAAATTATGGGTTCTTGGGAAATTATTCAGATTTCTTCTGCCTTTTCTTGTTTTCGGATGCGATCGGCGACCAAACACTAGGCTCGGTGGAAATTTGCTATTTTTCCTCGTTGGTTCTTCGCAAATAATTCAGATTGTGGTCATCGATCAAACGCTTGGCTCGTTGGAGATTTGTTCTTCCTGTTTCGTCGTTTTCTTCTTCTTTGTCGGTTCTTGGAATTTTTTTCTGAATTTCTGCAGCCTCTTCTTTTCAAGGAAGCGATCGACGATCAAGCACTTGGCTTGTTGGAAACTTGTTCTTCCTGTTTCATCTCGTTCTTCTTCGTCGTCGATCCTCGAGAATTATTCAGATTTCTTCAGTCTCTTATTGTTTTTGGATTCGATTGACGATCCAACACCAAGCTCGTTGGAAATGATCTCCATCTTGTTCTTCCTGGTTCATCCTTAGCAATTTTCGATCAAAGACTAGGCTTATAGGAATGACCTGGATCTTGTTCGTTGCCTGTTCTTTTCAAATTATTCAAACTTTTTCAAGTTTTCCATATCCGATCGACGATCAAACACTGAGGTCCTCGAATTGATCTGCATCTTTTTGTTCTTGGTCGTCCAATCTTCGCAAACTATATTTAGATTTTTAATATCTTCTTGTTTTTAGATGTTATCGGCTATCAAACGCAGGATCTTGCACGAATTTCACATGCAACATTCAAATGCATATCCTATTTAACTTAATTAATTCATAGGCTGAAACTAATGAACATTAGTGCTTTTAAAGCTTGAGATTATCGACGATTTGATGCAGAATCAGGACTTCGATATTCGCATGTTCTTCTCCAAACTGCGGGTGAATCATGTTATGATTGAAGATTTCAGATCTCACGTTGAAAATAAAAACTTCTTTTCTCTTTCATCTAGAAATGTTTTTAGAGGAATTTTATTGGATTCTGAAAGAATTTGATTTCAATCAGAATCGTGGGCGAGAAATTCGGAAACAAAGGAACTTCTTAGCAATCTACGTATTTAGAAAATTATCCACTTTCCTTTTTATCTAGTTCCAGTTCAAGATTCGGATCTCTAGTTGATTTTTTGTTTTGCCGTTTCAACAAGAGATGTTGGTAGTAGAATTTCACAGGGTTGTGGAAGATTCTTAGTTGAATCAGAATCTTGGGCGAGAAATCATGAAACAAAGAATAGTTTTATGACCTACAGACTTGGAAAATTCTCCATTTTCTGTTTATTGTATTCTAATTGAAGATTCCATCTCTAGTTGATTTTTCATTTGTTTTGCTTTTTCAACAAGAGATTTTGTTAGTGGAATTTCATCGAGTCCTGGAAGATTCTTAGTTGAATCTGAATCGTGGGCGAGAAATCCTGAAACAAAAGAGCTTTTCTATCATCTACAGACTTGGAAAATTATTCATTTTTCTGTTGATATTTTCAGATCTCTAGTCGATATTTTCTTCCTTTTTGTGTTTTTTCAAGAGGAGATATTGTCAGTAGAATTTCATTAAGTTCTGGAAGATTCTTATTTGAATCAGAATAAACATGCCTTCTATTATTACAATCCACAAAATTGGAAAATTTTCCGTTTTATTTTTAAATTTTTTATCTTATAAAATAAAAACGAGTAGTTTTTGTCATTTCCTCATTATTTAATTTAATTGAATTTTTTATTTCAGCCATTATGGTGATTCACGCTACGACAGCAACCCAAGCTGTGTCTGCTCCATCCAATGACGTGGCCGTGGGCTCCACCAATCAATTCGCGAGGCGCCTCGTGGAACATGACGTCAACTGCCACGCCGTTGTGGTCCCAAGGCTGAGCTGTGAGAACTGGCTTAGTTTCCAGTGAGTTTTGCTGAGATAAATGTGTTTAAATATGTGTATAAGAGCGTAAATTGTGCATAAATCAAATTTCTATGGACTGGAAGAGTTTTGACAACCTGGACGGCACCTTGGAGTTTTTTTCAACTTTCTCTCTCTAGGTTGTCACTTTGTGGGCTTCATAACCTCACATTTGTTTGCTTATTTAGAAGAGAAAGGGAGAGAGAGAGAGAGAGAGGAACTACATAAAATATAATAAAAAAACAAATAAATATAGCTCTCTGGTGACATTTAAGAGCACAGTTGGGGGGAGGGGGAGAGAGACAGGATAACTTCATAAAAAATAGAGAAAAAACGAAGGAGAAGAGCACTCTTGTGACATCAGATGGGCCAAGATAACATAATATACTACCCCTTCAGGAATGAATTGCATGTGTCAATTAAAAACATACCCTTTAGAGCAACCGACATAATATCGGTTGTTACATATTGATGGCTGCTTCAAGTTTGTGCATAAACATTCATTTACTTGTTTGGAAGACAGGAGTGAGAATGAGACAAAGTGCAAATAAAATAGAGTACAAACAAATTAGAACAGCCCTTTAGGTTGTTACAATATTGGTTGTTACAATAAAACCAAATGGTTCAAGACTAATATAATGTACTAGCCCTTCAGGAGCCAATTGTGTAATACTCAATTATAAAGATACCCCTCAGAGCGGCCGGCACAATATTGGTATGTTACATCATGATGGCTGTTTCAAGCTTGGGTATAAATATTTAGTTACTCTTTTGGAAGAGAGGAGGGAAAATGAGACAAAATGCATATAAAAGAGAGTAAAAACAAATTAGACCAGCCCTGTAGTGAGACCTAATTGGCCAAGACTAAAATAATATACTACCCCTTCAGGAGCCAATTGTATAAGAGACAATTAGAAAGATACCCCTCAGAGAGACCGGCACAATATTGGTATGTTACATCGTGATGGCTGTTTCTAGCTTGGGGGTAAAATTTTATTTACTTGTTTGGAAGAGATTAGAGAGAATAAGACAAAATTCATATAAAATAGAGAAAAAAAAACAAATTTAAACAGCACCTAGTGATAACAAATGGGACAAGACTAATAATATGATACCCTCACAGGATCTAATTGCATAAGAGTCAAGATGCCCTTCAGAACGGCCAACACAATATTGGTATGTTATGACTTGATGACTGTTTCAAACTTTAGGATAAACACTTATTTACTTGTTCGGAAGAGTAAAGAGAGAGACAAAGAAGGAGACCAACTGCTTAAAAATTAGAACAGAAACAAATTAGAATGGAACTCTAGTGACACCAAATGGGACAAGACTAATAATATGGTAGCCCTTCAGGAACCAATTGCACTAGTCGATTACACAATGTTGGTGTGTTACATCTGAACGACAACTTCAAACTTGATCATAAACGCCATAACCCACTAGCTTGTCATAAAAAATGGAAAATACATGGTCTATTTTAACATGTCATTATCCAAGCTCTTTAAATTATTATATGGCATTGACTTTCAGATGTTGTTTACGTTTGATCATGTCCAAAACAAGTGGCTGCTGATTGATTCCAGCTGTAACTGAGACAAAATAGCCATAAAAAAAAAATCACATCTATTAGTTTTCATAATAGATTGGTTCTCCAAATGGACACTTGAGATATTGAGTTATTCTCTTTATGAAATCAAAATTCTTACTTTTGGGAGATCCATAAATTGATTTAATTTATAGGAGAAAAACACGCATTACCGCAAGCAGTGTCCAAGTAACTTTTAGATACTAGTAAAGCATCAATTTTGTTTAAACATTATAACATTTCTCTTGTGCGACACAATTTCAATTCATGGGAGTGTTACTTGGATAAAAAAGGGAATAAAAATCCCCATCTTGATCCACTATTTTGAAAATTTTGGTACAGTCTTGATCTAGTCCTTGAGTGAGGTTTGGACTGACCTAAACTTTTTGACCAATTGATCAGAAATTGAGAAAAAACTTTAAGATATATAGTCTCAAAAAATCCGGCCTAATACCTGGTAATTATTCTATATTTCTACCAATAAAATAATGCAAGATGATCACGGATTTGTAACTAATGTAAATATAATAAATTCTCGTGTAATTATAACGGATTTGGAACTAAGTTAATCAGATGTAGACTGCAAAACAAAATTCAGACGCAATGAACATACTATATCAGAATGAGGGAGGGAGAAAATAACTGATAAATCAAAAATTAGCAAGATAAAATTGGTAGGAAAAAAAGACAAATTGTGAGTGGAGTGAATCGGAAAGAGAGGTGAGTGATGAGAGCCAAGGAGGTATAGTTTGGAATAAAGAGAAAAGAGAGAAAGTGATATTTATAAAGAGAGAGTAGAGGAATATTAAACATATCACAAAAAAATTAAATAAATATATCATAAATATGGTCCAGTCTGGTAAAACTGAAGTCTCACGTCATAATTTAACAAAAGTGTAGACAAATTTTCTTGGTCTGGTCCCATCCTTTCATTATCCCCCTACCGAGATCTTTTCATTATTTTAACTCTAGAATCACAAAGTATGATCTTATAAGGATGGCTTTGTTATGATCCACTAGCTTGACTATAGGGATATATCTCTCATTTCTCAGGTTTTTTTATTTAATTGGATTTTTATATAAAAAGGTGTTTTGAGAGTCCAATAAATTAATCTTATTATTTCGAAATGTGGTGTCTACTGATTTTGTGTGAAACGCACATGTATGTTATCCTCCATCTTATATATTTTTTATAGACTACATTATCCCAAACAACTTTAGGTAATTAATAGTAAAAGAGTTATCCTGTAATGAGTAAAGGATCATAAAGTAATTTAGAAATATTTTATATACATATTTATAACACCTTAATAAGTATGATACAACTGATTTAGTTAGTGCCAGAAATATACATTATCCGAACACAAACTAGGAAATATATGTCAGAGATAATAATAAACTAAATGCATATTCAGAAACACTTCATTATCTAGTATCTTAAAGTGTAATGACTCCTTCAATGTTAAATCACAATTAAGAAATTATATCGAAATAAAAAATTTTGAGTAATATACCTTCGCAACAGATTTTATAAGAAATGTAGGGGGAATAATATTGGGTGCTTAAACCATACTTTCAAATGTTACTTAAAAATTGTCATGGCTGAGGTGCAAAACCAATTTTCACACAGATTTATCTAAAAAATTATAATTATGTAAGCATATGTATAAACCTCAGATATATTAAATTATGATTTTCACATATTAATTGTCACTTACTCAATATTGCATAGATATCAAAATATTTCTGATGTAGTCAGCACTGTATATTTGTATATGAGAAGGTATGATGGTTGAATTTATTAATATTTAGAAATTTATGGTTTCTTAATTTTGCTTATTTCAAAGATGTGATGAATAACATTATGAGAGTTATTGTGTAATTTTTATCCATTATTAAACTTTGGGTTGAATAATACGAAGGTGGGGATTTCAAATTTTGACCAGATTAAACTGCCAAATTTTGGAGGGATAATTGAAATTTTGACGTCCCTTATTTGAGGGAACTTCATGGATAAAAACTTTCCACATAGAAGCTTAATTTTAGGATAGATAAATTGAATATGAAAATAGCTTTGAAGACGATGGCTTAAGCTTTAATAAATCATCTCGATATTTAGGTTGTATATTGTCATATGGCTTTAACGGCTTAATGCCTTTGAATTTAGTTAAGTATTCAAGCTTTTGATAAAAAAATGTGTATGCTTATTCAGTTTTTAGTATTAGTCATCATCAAATGTATCTTCTAATAAATACTTAAATCCATCCTAACTGACTTGAAATTATCTTAAAAGGAAAAAATAAGAAGAAAATCAACCTCAAAAGTGCACTGGGACAAAACATTCTGATTACACCATGATTTTTTCCTTATCATCATTTTATATCGTGTATGAGAATGAGATTTTAGTTTTATATTTACTTTTATGTCATCAACATAAGGTTTTCAATTCCATGTTTTCATGATAGGTAACGGCGGTTGCAGTCTTAGTATCAGTTTTTCACAAAAATCTAAACATATACCTAAACTTTGGTATGGTCTTGGTTCAGTCAAAGATTGGTTTTGGTTCGGTAAAACCTATAGTTTGGTCATTACTACCAAGAAAAATTTAAAATCAAAGCTAAAAAAGTAATTGTCAACATTTAGGTGAATGATTAATTAACAGCGTGGAACAATCAATTTTAGTAGGTAATTAAAACATTTACAAAATTGATCCACTACATAATCAAAGAGAATTTTGGCATGATTTTTCTGTTTCAAAGCTTTATGAGAAAAAAATTACTAGAAAATTAAGTGACCTTAATTCTTCAAAGTTTAGGGGTACCATCACTTCACTTTGAATATTTTTTTCTAGGCCTTCAATTGTTGTGTGCATTCATAAACGCTCCTAATGTCGCGCCGTCGCGCCGTCGCTTCTTAGCTCCCGCTCCTCGCGCCTTAACTTGAAATCTGGAGTTGTGTCATATAAAATTCGTTTCTTATCATTCAATGAGCATCTTGTATTTCATAGAAATTGGGGGTAATATATATAGTCCTTACGTAAAGTAAAAGCCAGGTATTGAAAATACTAAAGCAATAGTACCAATATGCAAATCCACTATGTTAAGAATCTAGAGCTATTGATCAGGAAGATCGACCTCTTTTGAAGAAGATAGCATAGATAGGGCATGCCTCGATCATACCATAGAGGTTCATCGATCTAGACTATCCTCTATCCGGATAGATATGTCCCTATGAGCGACTACGCCGATCTTTTCTTATATGTTTTGGCCACGTCCCTTGGAGCTCCGAAGAGGAAGGTTTGGATCTTTCAATCTTATGTCATGAGGGATGTGACCTATGTTAGGTCCATAAGATACAACAGCTTTCAATCGAATGGAATCTCATCTCTAGAGGCTGCATCTTTATCTAGTTCCGCGCAATCCATGCGAATCCATTTGGTTCTTAAATCATTTTTTTGTTCGCTCCCGCTCACTCGCGCCTTATCTATAACACGTCTCGCTTTTTTCGGTATCGATCTGACATGAATGCTGGTGATGCTAAACCGATTGCGCCGAATAAGCCGGCCCGCCCCTGCCTCTGTTACTGACTATTCCGATGCCGGCCCGCTCCTGTTGCATCTGTATATAGCTATTAATAAACACTCGTATTCTTTCTGTAAGAAGAGGCTTTCCTTACCTTAGCAGCTGGCACCTTTATCTGAGCTTGGTTCCGTTTCCCGATCTCGATCCGCTAATGGATATGCTTTGGTCTTTCTTATTTCCCAGCTCAATCTGAACTTATAACTCAATGAATGCTGAACGGTTTGGTTCGGCAAGAAAGAACGAAGGTGATGCTAATCACCGAAGGTGATGCCTGGTACGAAGTCGAAGGTTCGAAGAAGCGGCGAATAAAGAACTGAGGCGCGCGAGCGTGAAGATGAAGACGAGCGGCGGCGGAGCGGAGCGAAGAAGCGACGGAGCGAAGGTTATGTTATTTTTCACATAAAAGAAACGATGAAACGTTACGAAGTCAAAGAAGTCAATGATTATAAAGTAAAACAAAAGAAAAGTTTAGAAGTAAAAGAAAGAATGAAACTCTCCCTAGTACGCAAATGCTTTTGTCTTTCGGATTGGTCAAGCAAGGTCCGAGAGGAACAACCTCTATCCTTGCAGAGGGTGCAGTACTCCCGGCTTACACAGCAGGGGCCTGTTTATAGTCCTGGTTCCCACTACTTACGAAAGTCATCGTTAGGTACGCCGCTATATTGGTATGTTCACAGAGAGCAATGATTTTAGAACCGAATGTTCTGGTTACTGAAGTCAATTCAGATGAAGATGAATGAAGAATTAAAAAACAAAAAAAGAATCTTAAATTTTTTAAATGGAACAAACTTCCTTTCCTAAATCTTAGCTCTTCTCTTTCTTATTCTTCTACTGTTACTTTACTGGGCCGGAAGATGTAAACCGTGACGTCTCCGGGTCAAATGCGCCTGGAACAAGATTTCGTACAATTTCGCGATTAAAAATCTTTTATTGCAGAACCTTTCTTTCCACTTCCGTTGTTCAGGTTCTGAGGTCACGTTACGAAGTCAATTCATAATATGCGAATGAAGAATTCGCAAAATAATTTGAAGTCCCGGCCCGCTTTTTTCCCACTAACCAATTACGACCATCGAACAAACTTGGTTGACGAACATGGTTTATGCGCTGCTAATGTAGCGGCTTGTCGAGCATTTGACAAACTCACACCATCCATTTCAAATGGGATTTGTCCCGTGGACACACGAGCAATCCAACCCGTAGGATTTCCTTTTCCTCTTCCCATTCTCACTTCTGTAGGTTTCCCCGTAATAGGAAGATCTGCGAGAACTCTTACCCATATCTTACCATTTCTTTGTGATTGTCCGCTCATAGCACGATGGAATTGTCCGATTATAGCCCGACGCGCTGCTTCAATGGCTCGATATGAAAGACGACCAGCTCTACAACTTTTGGTGCCATATCTTCCAAAACCAAGTTGTGTACCATCCGTAAAAACACGCCTACTACATCTGCCTTTACGATATTTACGAAATTTCGTACGTTTCGGATATATGAGCGGCATAACCATAAATCGTGGAAATTTACCAGCCAAATCAACCCAGCTGGCTGGTAAATTTCAGTGATCTTATCGGCCGGCAAACCAGAGACGGACGACCACGGTCCCGACCTTACCAGCATCGTAGGTTTACTAATCAATGAACCCCCTGTATTTTCTGACAAAGTCAACAAAGTCGGAACAAACCGTCATAGTCACGACATGTTGTTGATATTGATGGAGTTGGAGGGAGTCAGAGACTACCACTGAATCCATCCATAAACCGTCACCCCGGTCACCTTCGTAATCAAAGCGTCACTTTTCAGTTACCCTTTTTCGAATCTCCTGTAGGGGGGCAAGGAGGAGCACGTAGGAATGCCGACCACTACATAAGCCCCTGGCGGCTGAGGTTCAGCATGAAAAAGCGGGGGAGAGTCAAGTAAAGTACAACAAAGTGGGACGCTAGTACTTAAACAAGGGTTGCTTCTTAGCGCTAATCTTGCCTTTTTCAGCAGGTTCTGCAAGAAAGAAGCGCTAGGTTCTTCTTTTGCTCCTAAGCGCTAAGCGCCTTCTCTAACTTCGGAAATATTTTAAAGTATTTTCTTATGATGACCTGGTCGAGAGAGTACGAAACATCGGTGTAAAAGATTGAATGGAATCAGTGAGGTTTACGAAAGTAAATGCTAGAAAAGTTCGGTTAGGTTTACTTTGCCCCCTTGGCTTTTTCTGCATCTCCAGATAATCCCTCATGATTTCTCTTTCCCAGCCACTAAGGTTCCGTTCGGTCCTCTTCCCATGGTATGGTATATGAGCGTGAGAGCAGAGCTTTATATAACACACATAAATAAATTAACGTTACCTAAAGTGGAATAGGCCGAGTGAATTGCATGTGTCCTGCCTCCGGGTTCCTATCGAATGAATGATTGAAGAAAGTTTGTTTAACGTTCGTTTTACGACACGTGGAGCATAAAAAAAAGCCCGCTCTGATTCTTTTTATTTTATTTGAGGCGCGATAAAGCTTCTATTTAATACTAAAGATATGCCTTACCATAGAACCATTGAAAGTGCACGCCCACTGGAGTTTCCTTGCAATGTGCTTCCTACAGGGGACATTCTCCACAAACTTAGTGTTTCCATATCTTTATTTCAGAACCTGTTCCAGGAACCATGATGGAATTAGATTCCATGTTTGAATCATTTCCATACACCCAAACTTTTTTTCATAACCTATCCTACAATGGTTTGTAGTCATTCTTCGAAAGGCACTGCCATTATTTATCTGCTGGATAACCTTCGCTCCTGAAGTCGCTTTCGCTCCCGCTCCTAAAGTAGCGCGTCGCTTCTGCTCATAAATTCCTCGCTTCTGCTCCGCTCCTCGCGCCTGTAGAACATAATTTAGCTCTTAGCATTCGGCTAACACTCCCACCGCCTACTCCCTCCTTTCCAAAAGTTAAGAATGAATTCGATGATAATCGGAAACAACCTCCACCCAACTTTGAGATCTGCACTTGCTTATATTCTGTAAAGTTGGATTGGATTATGATTGAATTCACCCACTAGCTCAATGGATAGTTAACTCTGGGTCCTGTTCTTTTCCACCTAAACTGGAAGCAGCAGATCTTACTCTCGCACGCACCTCAATGATCCTTTTTCGTCATATGTCCCGCTCCCGCTCCTCGCGTGAGAGTAAAGGTTATTGCCGGAAGTGTACTTCACAAACAAGGGGCTGTTGAGTAAGGGAGGGGTCGGTATACTAATAGAAGTCTTTTTCATGGCAGGCGCGATTTTAAGAGCGGGAGCGAGTAATGAAAGATCCATGTCCCCACCCTAGCTAGAAGAAAAAAGGGTATGCCTACGCGTAGAAGACCTAAAAAGCCTAAGCCTAATTCGCTATGAAAAGTAGTTCCCCGGCGGAAGGAAGAGGAATCACCGGGTTGTTCGGTGGTTGGGAAGCTAAGCTCCTTAGAAAGGATTGACCGCTCTTCCCCCTTTTTTGCTTTTCCTGCTCCCTAAAAAAAGAGCGATTCTTTCAAGGAAGGATCAATACGATCATATTGGCTCTATAACAGAAAAGGTCTTTCTTTCATTATTTGCAATACCAGCAGACAGCGATCTTCTTACTGATTTACCAACGTTTAACGAATCAGATGGTACGACCAGAAGACGCATTCTAACGCTCTACAGAGCCCGAAATAAACTCCGTTCGGGATCAGATCAGATTCAGAATCGGAGAATAGGAACAAGAGGAACTACTCTTTACTTAAAGAAAGAGCTTTATAAATAAAGAGAGTTGCTTACTAATCCCCACTAGTCTTATTTACTTAACTCTCAGTCACTGATTCAAGAACGAATACCGAGACAGTTCATGCTGAACCTAAGGTTATGTTTACATAATGGCGATCGCTAAAGAATCAGTAATTGACAGCAAGAACTAAGAATCAATAAAAGGTTCAGCATGAACAATGTGCTTGTGGGGGCTTCTTCATGCTGAACCTTGTTATACCGAAGCGCGAGTGAGCGTTTAGGAGCAAGAGCATGTTGTTCGGTAAAGATGGGTGTTTTGGCTCGCAATAAAACTAGGATCCTGATCGAGCAAGACGCAGTCCTATCTATCTACCTCTCCAGACACAATATCTTGAGTACCTATGATGGTGACTACATCTGCTGGCATGTGATGTTTGGACATAGAATCGAGTCCTTGTGAATGGGCAGAGCCAGTGCTCTTATTTTTACGACAGTAGGGACGATTGCTTCCATTACTGACCAGAAAGACACCAAATTCTCCTTTAGGTGCTTCAACTGCGGTATAGGTAGAAGGAGCTGGTACGGAAAAACCTTCTGTATAAGGTTCGAAATGGTGAATTGAGGTAGAGTAGACCGATGATCCTGTAGTCATTTGGCCGGCTATTGAAAGAAAAAGCTTGCATCTGCTCCCCCTAAACTATAACCGGTCCCATCTCTCTCCAGACCTAACGTGGTAGTTTCCCATCATAGGGCTTTCTATCTATAGATTGAGCCATTACCAAAGATCCCATTCGTTCAGAAGTCAGTTGACTGCTTCTATAGATAAGCGGGCGTCCTTGGTTCAGCATTATAGCACATAGGGCTTCGGCGCTACTACAGCGCTTCGCTACCTCGCTATGAGAATGACGCTTCGCTAATGCTCAGCTGTCGAACCTTCGTTCTTCAAGAATGTTCGCTTTCTCAGTAGCGAAAGTGCTTTCAGAACCTTAAAAGAGATTCTTGGTTTTCTTGCTCCCGCTTCCTTCGTCAAGCCAACTTTCTTTTTGGGGATTGGGAGGGGCGAACGAGCGGGTTACGAAGTGAAGATGAATGTTACGAAGTCAATGAGGGGCGAGTGAGCGGGAGTGTTACGAA
Organism: Wolffia australiana; assembly: GCF_029677425.1. NCBI lineage: Eukaryota > Viridiplantae > Streptophyta > Magnoliopsida > Alismatales > Araceae > Wolffia > Wolffia australiana. Next base: position 1,479,264 of record NC_135838.1, read on the forward strand.
GTCAATTCAGATGAATCTGAAGAAGAAAAGCGGACATTTTTTTACAGCATCGAAGATATATAGATATATACACGGTACTCTATTATAATGGGTGACATAGGTTTTGAAACACTACACATAGGAATCAACAACACCTTCTTCGTGATGATTGACCGCTACGCGCCTTAATCGATATGCCCGAAAAAGTAACGTGGAGAAGAGGAATCGACGTATGTTCTTCATAAATGCGAAGGCGCTTGCGTGAGGAGAATTCCTTTACTTCGTAACCTTATGTTAGAAGGTGCAAAATCAATAGGTGCTGGAGCTGCTACAATTGCTTTAGCGGGAGCTGCTGTCGGTATTGGAAACGTCCTGATTGATAGCTTATCTTATAGGCATAGCGGATGGTCCGTTAGTGGATCTTATATTATAGTCGCGAGCCGAGCGTACCACCTTTTATTTTAGTCGTGTTGTAGTCGGTCCTAAAAGGTCCTTCCACTTTAAGAATGTAAACCAGCAAAATTAGAATGAAGCTGCTTCTTCAACTTGACACGCGTAGAATGGGAAGGGCAGGGCTGACTCTCTGTCTGGCTTGGTCTCGCTCCCTAAAAGTCTCTTTACTGAGCGAGACTCCCCATCCATATTTGCATCCATATCCCGCCCATTTTCTTTTTTTCCATTCTATGATTTTAATGACAGCTTCAATTCAACTAGGCTCCATTTTAGAGTTCGGTCTTAATCATCAGGGGCGCGTCGGAACGGTAGCTGCTTAGTCTCATCCGAGTTGTACTGCTTTTGTTTCTAAAAAAAATAAGGGTTTAGGCTCCTTCCCTTCCACTGAATAGCTGCGCTAGCGGGTACTACGAGCCCTCTGTCCCAGATTCCCTCGCTGCTAGGAAATCTGTTCACCGGTTCCACCGAATCATTTTTATAAGCGGAGCATAGTGCGGCGCCGAGCGAGAAACGTCTCTTCTTTCGGTTTATTCACTGATCTGAACTTAGCACTTTTTTTATGTTATTCTTATCCACTTTTTGCTCCCGCTCACTCGCGCCTAAAGTCCGCTCGTAAACTCGCGCCCGCTCACTCGCTCCTGATTAATTCTTGACCCGTAACCTGGGGCTAGGCGTTCGCGAAATAAGTCAGTCTATCCTAGAAGAAAAACCCAGATCAGTGACGGCCTCTCCAGCGGAGCTGGCGCGGGGCCCTGGATGCGCTAGCGATCGGCACATTAGGAGTGGTTGCCGGGTTTCTCGGCCTGGTATCCTGTTCGTTCATGATATCTACATTCAACTGTGCCCCGGAGACACGGTCGAAGCAAACCAGTGTGCTTCTTTCACGACATGCTCTTGTCCCGGGTGTCTTCCTGTGGTCTTCTAGCGTTAGAAGAAGTCGTGTTCGTCCCGGATTCCCACTTTATTTAGTCAGGACGGGAAAAGACGGACCCATTCGGTGACTTTCGCGGTCGCCCTCACTGAACCGACTTGGATCTGAACTACGATTCAGATCAAGTCTTACCGAAATAGGATTTCCTTTTCGTGCCATATGGCGCTTAGACTTGACTTTCTCCCCTTTCTTCCCTGTCTAATGTTATAGACAGTATTGTTACTCTTGCTGCCATCAGGATAAATCTGACCCCGTCCCCTGTTTCCCCCTACGTATATAGGATATTTTAAGAAATAAGCGTCCTTATTAGTTGCGGGGTCTGGAGAAAGAATAGGGAAGACTATTTCCCTATTTTTCTGACCAGGCACTAGACCCACGACAATAATATTTTTTTTGGTCGGACTATAACTCTGAAAAGAAATATTGCCGATCTTTTCTTTCAGCTCAGGAGAAATACGATCGGCAGGGGCTAATTCAAATCCCTCAGGTAAAATAAGAACAGCCCCCACATTCAAACCACCTTTTTTGCCATTAGCAAGAACTTGTTTCACTTGTGTATCATAAGGAATTCTAACTACTGCTTCAAATACAGTATCAGGAAGCACAGATTGCGGAACCTCAATATCCACGGGTTTACTAGCTAAATGACAATTGGCACAAACAATTCGTCCCGTTGCTTCTCGTGGATTTTCAAAACCCTGCTGCGCAAAAATGGGATATGCACTTGCAATAGATGTCTGAGTTATTACATATATCCCGATCGATACAGAAATAAATCGAGTCATCTGCTGCTTTACCCAAAAAAAAGTATTTCTATTTTGCATGGTCCAATTATTCTTATTGATCCCCAAATTTCTACAATAAATTAGGTAGGTAGCTAGTCTAGTTCCCTATCCACGAGTCTGTCGTTGTACTGGAATACAAATACTTTAACTAAACAGGTAGAAGTATAAAGAAAGAGTAAGTCAAATTAAAATTTAGTTATGTACGAAGCAAGATTCAGATTGGATTAATATAAGGAGATCCAATAAATTCTTCAGTCTCATTCATTCATCGAATGATAAATCACTACCAGGGACGGAGATACACGATTTAAATAATGGAAAATCCAATATTTTACAATTGTATCTAGAATAACTGGAAAAGTGGAAACAAGACCGGATATAATTTGATCATTATGTGCCAATCCAAAATCGTTGTATACCGAACCAATCATTAATTCCCAACCATGTGGAGAATGGAATCCGATCCATAAATCCGTGACTAAAAGAATCGAAAAGGCTTTTATTGTGTCACTTAAGTTATATAAGAATTCCTGAATCCAAGAATTAAGAATGACAAGTTTTTTATTACTCAGAATAAAATAACCACTTAGAATAGCGAAACAGATTATATTTGTCGAGAAATGCAAAATACTATTTAAATTATATTCATTATGCATTTTGACCAATTGTACTGTTTCTTTGTGGATCCCTATACGAACCTTTTGTAAATTTATCTCGGGGTACTCCTTTATCATTTCATCCAACAGAAAAAGTTCTTCTAATTCTATGAATTTTTCTAGAATGTTCTTCTCTTGAATATCATTCAAGAAAGTTTCCGATTGCCTGTTATTTAACCAATCAGTAATCCAAGGTTCCAGACATTTAGTAAATGAGAGAGAGACCCACCAGGGTAAAAATACTATAGCTGCAATATATGGAAGGAAAATAAAAGCTTTATTTTTTTTTTTTTCACTTTGTTCTTTTTCATTTTTTTGAATTGTTACTAAACCTGCTTCATTTGTTGATTTCTCTTATATGATCTTTTCTTGAAGCATGAGTTATATAACAAGCAAGGTATGGAACCTATGGATCTATTTCCATTTTTTATATAGAGATAATTATTTAGTTCATTTCTTTAGTCTTTAGATCTAAAATAGAGAACTAGAAAAATAGGCTTTTGTTTCGTATAAAAAATAAGCGAATAGAGTTCTGAGCTATTTGAATTGAACAAGAAACAAATGTCTTGCATCCTTTTTTGTTCTCTTTTCAATTACTGCTCGAAACAAAACTCAAATAAAGACTAGTCTTTGTTTGAGTTTTATTTCAAGACAAAAAAACTCCATCTGTGGATCAACTCATTTTTTGAAAAAGTTATACACCGAGGAAAGAAGATATTTCAGATTTATGAAAAATAGTGATGATCAAATCGGAAACAGGTGGTAAAACTAAAGTAAAGATTAATTTTATGATGATCAGAGATCCAAGTATTTCTTTCGTCAAAACCAAGAAGATAAAAGATCAGTTGACAAAAAAATAAAGGTCACCAACATCAACCCAACAAATATATACAATATAACATGTTCTACTCGAACAAGCGTTGTGAAGATAAACTTGAGTTGTATTAAAAAAAGACGAAGAGTATTCCTGAATTCCTTCCCTTATACTTAGCTTAGAAAGTAGTCATTGCACCCCCATTTTAGTTCAAAAACCTTCAATTGGTACGCGCAAGAAATAGGCTAATTCCGCAGCTTTTTGTTCAATTTCTCGTGGAGTTAAATTTTCATCAGTCCGAGTTAAGGGAATAGTTCCTTGGCCCCTGACTTCCATATAAAGCACACGTCGAGTATAAAGGCCTTCTTTAACCTCCACTCTGATTGATTGAACATCACTCATAAGGAATCGAAGGAATATACGACGAGTTTTTCCCGGAAATCCCCAACGAAAAATAGACACTATTCCTTCTTTTGTATCGAATCGATCATAACCACTACCTACATTCCACAAAATAGTGGACCACAAATAGGAACTAATAAATAGACCCGCAATTCCATAGAAAGACATTACAATCCCTTGTGGAAAAAAAGAGATTTCCTGAGATGGAAATAAAGATATCAGATTCCTACCAAGATAACTAGAGGTTCCAACAACTAAGAATCCTAGTGAACCTAAAAAAAGGATACAGGCCCAGAAAAAATTACTTGTTTTTCGAGACCCTGTTATAAATTCTATCCATATATGGTCTGATCGCCAGTTCATACTATACTAGATCCAATTGCATTCGATTGGAATTAGGAGAATAAACCAAATAAATTTGACTTTTATTTTCCTGCTCCCGAGGTAACTCTCATCAACTAGCACTTCATGTGAACCATTAAGAGTAATTGGTTAGATACATTGATTTTCCACTTTATATGAAACCAAAAATATCGGATGACGCTTTTTTAACCAGCTAGACCTGCATATACATGCATTTATACGGATATAATGTATACACGTGGAAAAGGTTTTTTTATGAATTTGTCGTTACAAGCAATCCCATATCATATCGACATTCTACTCAAAAATAGATACTAAAAAAATGATTCAGTGTTGATTAAAATAACTTTGTGAGATTTGGTCCCATAGATGAGTTATACAATCTTATTTTTTTGAACATAAAGAAATAAAGAAGCCATTGCAAATGCCGGAAATACTAGGCCTACTAAAGGCACAAAAATAGAGGGTAAGTTGAAATCTGTCATAGAATGGGTGCCTCGATTTAATATTTTAACCTCTGATAAAGATATCTTATGATAAATATATATCTATTATAAGTAATATTTAGTAGTTAATAAATGGAAAGTAATATAAAAAGTCCTATAAAGTAGTTAATAAATGCAACAAATGTAAAACTACGTTAAGTGGACCCTTTTTTTTGACACGAATATGTATGATAATTCCATTTAATAAACTTATTCGTTTTTTTTCTTATCTTCTTTCTAAAAGAAAACTAAAATACTACTAACTTTTTATAAGTTCGCGACTCTAACTAATTCCAGGGGGATTGATAGTCAAAAAAGTTTCGGACGTTAGAGAGGTTACATCAATTACTACCTACTTTTGTATTTTATCAAATAGGTATATCATAGGTATATTTAATCTTTTTTTATTTCATATTTAGTTTCTTATATTATCTAGAAAATAAAAATAATTGTTAGTTCATTATGATATTTAATTATTATTTAGTACTTTATAAATTCTATTCTATATATAATTTTATATAAATTATGAAATTAAATCTATTTTTTTTTAATTATATATAATATAATAAAATTTTGACATTCTATTTTTTTAGGCTATTGAAATTCAATTCTTATTTATAGTTTAAATTTATCTATATTTTATCTTTTATTTATATTAGTATAATTTATATTAATATCTAAAAACACTATTTATGTATAATATAATTTTCATTACTAGATATTTATTCATTTATATCTTAAATTTGGTTATATATTCACTTTTATTTTGATATATTACATTAACACTAGTACATTTACATTAAATTTCTCTTTTTTTGACCTAAAAAAAAATCAAACAGATAAAATATAAATAAGATTAATCTAATTAGATTAAGTATATAAAAAAATAACAAAAAAAAAAAGAATAACTAACAAAAAATTTAAGTCAAAGGAAAGAAACCGTGGAGCTGAAATAACTCAGCCAGAACACCCTTTAAAAGATTCCGTGGTACGATTAGATCAAATAATCCCTTCTGAAATAAATACTCAGCTTCTTGTGAACCGTCGGGTACTGTCTTATTCAATGTTTGTTCAATTACTCTTTTACCTGCAAATGCAATGTAGGCATTAGGTTCAGCAATTATGATATCTCCCAACATACCAAAACTGGCTGTAACCCCACCTGTTGTCGCGATGTAAGAATTGGTACATAGAATAACTTTTATTTAATTGATAATTATATAAAGCAGAAGATATTTTAGCCATTTGCATCAAACTCAAACTTCCTTCTTGCATGCGTGCTCCATGAAGCACATACAATAATAACAGGTAGAGACTTATTAGTCGCATATTCGATCAAACGGGTGATTTTCTCCGACTACAGATCCCATACTACCTCCCATGAACTGAAAATCCATGACTCCAATAGCTATAGGAATACCGTTTAGTTGACCTATGCCTGTTTGAACAGCGTCAGTTAAACCTGTCTTTTTTTGATAAGAATCAATACGATCTCTATACGGTTCTTCCTCTGAATGAAATTCAATGGGGTCTGTCGAGACCATATTCTCATCCATAGGATCCCAGGTACCCGGATCAATCAAAAGTTCGATTCTCTCTGAACTACTCATTTTCAAATGATATCCACAGTGTTCGCAAATATTCAGTCTTGACCTAAAAAATTTCTTATAATTTAATCCATAACAATTTTCGCACTGAACCCATAAATGTCGGTATTTTTTATTTATATCTAAATCATTAGATCTTCCTCTTATATTAAAATCACTGGCATTAATACTAGTTCTGATAGTAGAATTACTACTTTCACTAACACTTATACTTTCATTAGAAATAAAATTATAAACATAATTATCACTGTAGTTATGGGTCTTGCCTGAAATGTAACTCTCACTACTGATTTCATAACGCAGATAACTATCAATGCAACTATTTATATGATTATTCCAACTAGATTGAGTATCATACATGTAACGATAAGAGTATCGACTAGTATTTTTAGATCCACTATTCATATAACTCGAATTCGGGAACTAGAAAAGAACGTTCTAGTTCAGTGATAAAAGTACTCTCATTGTCAATCTCAAAAATCTGATTTTCACTATCAAAATATATAGAAAAACTGTCCCCGTTACTATCCCTAACTAAAAAAGTGTCGTCAGAAATGAAACTCCAAATGTCTATGATATCCAAAAACTGGTCAACATTACTGAAATTACAACTCCACTCTCATTCCAACTGGAAACGTTCTTATCCATAGTATTTTAAACCGGTCTTCACTTGCATTGGTATATCTAATAGGACCAAGACTATCCATCGATCTACTTAACCTAGACTTGTTTCTAATTTATCAGTAGAGAAGAGAAGATCGAGTTGAACCAAGGGTTTTCCATATAGTATTACCACCGCTTATTTAAAAATCTAATAGATGAATAGTCATTCGATAAACAATTTTTTGTTGGATTTAGAATTAATAGAGATTCAGCCCTTTTGTTTGGACCGCTACGTTAAGTAATACGAATAAGTTAAGTATTTATTTAATTTAAAGAACTAATTAGAGTGTTCTGGAATACGGGGTCTAATATCAATCTAGATTCTGATTTATCATATTTAGGTTTAGGATTTAAATCATCGAATCTTTTGCTCAATTATAATACAAAAGAAGGATTTATTCTCATATTGTGTACAAATTATCATCTTATTCAAAGTATAAATACTAGTTTACTGACTTCATTCTCTCACGACACGGAACGAAAAAGACAATATACAGGATCAGTGGAAGGCACGTTTCCCTAGCTTGAGCTATGGTCTGCAACTCTGGTATATTAACTAATCCACCAATCCCAAGGATCCATAGGATTTATTATGTATAGAACATAAGAAAAAAAGAAGTCTTTTTTTTTAACCTTAACTTAGTCTTGGATTTATATCGTGGATATATTGATTCTAAGTAAGGTCCTTGTCCCTGTACATTCTGTATATATTGATACATAAAAGAAAAGATATATGCAAAAAAGATATATGTAAATACAAAAGATCCTCATTTTTATTTAATCTTTTACTAATAAAGGATTGAGCCGAGTTTAATTGCAATTAGGAGAACAAACAGGAATTACTGAATTAGGTAAGCTTAGTTTTTATTTAACATCTAGCTTATCTACTGGTTCGAATTCAAATTTGATCGCTTTCCAAACTTCACAAGCAGCGGCTAATTCAGGACTCCATTTGCAAGCTTCACGGATAATTTCATTACCTTCACGAGCAAGGTCACGTCCCTCATTACGAGCTTGTACACAAGCTTCTAAAGCTACACGGTTAGCTACTGCACCTGGTGCATTACCCCAAGGGTGTCCTAAAGTTCCGCCACCAAACTGTAGTACGGAATCATCTCCAAAGATCTCGGTCAGTGCAGGCATATGCCAAACGTGAATACCACCTGAAGCTACAGGGATAACACCAGGCATAGATACCCAATCTTGAGTGAAGAAAATACCACGACTTCTGTCTTTTTCAATAAAATCATCACGTAATAAATCAACAAAACCTAAAGTCATCTCACGCTCACCTTCTAGCTTACCTACTACGGTACCAGAGTGAATATGGTCACCACCAGACATACGTAATGCTTTAGCTAGTACACGGAAATGCATACCATGGTTTTTCTGTCTATCAATAACCGCATGCATTGCACGGTGAATGTGAAGAAGTAGACCGTTGTCTCGGCAATAATGTGCCAAACTAGTATTTGCAGTGAATCCACCAGTTAAGTAGTCATGCATAACAATTGGGACACCCAATTCTCTAGCAAACACAGCTCTCTTGATCATTTCTTCACAAGTACCTGCGGTAGCATTTAGGTAATGCCCTTTAATTTCACCAGTTTCAGCTTGTGCTTTATAAATTGCTTCAGCACAGAATAAGAAACGGTCTCTCCAACGCATAAATGGTTGTGAGTTTACGTTTTCATCATCCTTGGTAAAATCAAGTCCACCACGTAGACATTCATAAACCGCTCTACCGTAGTTTTAAATTCATAAACTCTCAAAACAGTTGATGATGTAATAGACTTGGACTTAAAAATTGATGTGTGCAATTTAAACATAATGTCAGAAAAATTTTCAAGTTCACTTGAAAAAAGCTTTAGGAGATCCCACTCTTCATTAGTGCTGAAATTTTTCATTTTATTAGTGTTGAGATAGTCACTCGCCATCTTCTATAATACTCTTCTTTCTCCCAAGCTGATTCAATAATATTATGTTAAGTTACACCTTGTGAGGACATATTCAATGAAAAAATTACAGTTCTCCACGCCCAATTTCTCACATATATTTTGATAGTGGTGTAGTCTTTGCGATGAAACTCCAATGGCACTGACTAGTTTCTCAACTATACAGGGAATATTTTTTAATGATCTTGGAATGTTTTGTTCAACTTTACTTCCCTGTTTCTCAATACCCTCGTCAATTATATTTTTGGCCCTTATATGTCAATAAAAAAATTATATTTTTAAAAATTTTAAAAGAGTACGTCACAAGAAATTGATGAAATATTTTTTATTATGATAAATAACTAGTTCCTTCAAGCCTCGCAACACATAAGTTTAAAACATGGGCCAGACATGGTGCGTGGTGTTTCTTGTTGAACTTGTACTTTGATAACTTGCAAATGAACAGGATTAATTGATGAATTTTACATTACATTTATGTGCTTTAATGACCATATTTGCATGTTATCATATAAAAATGAAGATTAATGACTAACACTTTGATTTTACTATTATTTCTAATTTTTTTATTTTTTACATGGTATTTAACCTCATTTTATTGAAGAAATATTTTTTACAGGGCTTTAAATACTTGGTTAAAGGTTGGTAAGGGCTCTTATAATTTTACTAGAATTTTTCCATATTGTTATATAATTTTCTGGCCAATATTTAACCAAGAAATGATTTCTTCCCATTAAAATAATACATACTTTATTTATATGACATTTTAAAAAGTTTATATATATATATATATTAAGTGGCATCGAGGCCATTGGCCCGAAATTCGGGCGAATGAATGATGCATATTATTTAAATAGTAAGGAGAGAGAAATAGTAATGAGCATTATTGGCTCATTATGGCATCGCAAATCGCGATGCCATAACGAGCCAATCATTAGTTAGAAAACCGTTACGATGTGGTGCCGTCAAAGAAGAAAAGGTATGTTTTTTTTTTCTCCGCGCGCATTTATGATTGTTTTTATTCGTTAGCGCGTACAATTGATGTACGCACTAACTGACACACGTAATTCCATGCGCATGCAGTGTTGATTCACCCCGTGCATAAATGCATGCGGAAATCGACGATGCAAGTGTCAAAAATTGCGGCTGCATTTGTCTTTTTCTGCTTATTTTACAGGAAAACATAAAGCGAAGGGCGACATGGCATTTTTTGGTCCATTTAAATACAGGAATCACTTTCCAATGATTGCGGGCGGTGGACGCAGACAACTACGTGTCAGAACACGATCCGAGAAGGCAGAAAATGATAAAAATAAAGCCGACCAATCAGAAAATGCCGATTTTTGAGATATTTTGAAGAGAGATAAAAGATCCAATGGTGGAGATTAAGCGCCAGTAAAACCTTGATATGTTGAGATCTAGATGTCCGATTGGGCTGAAATTTTGAGGGCATGTTTGTCTTTTTCCCCTCTATTCCCTACAGTTGGATATTTAAATAGAGGTCTGGAAAAGGGCAAATTTTACTTTTTGAAGCTCTCTCTAAGGATTTGGCCAGGAAGGACACAAAAGTTGCTTTGGAAGTTGACAGTTCTTGATTTTGCACTCAAATCTGTAAGTTTCTGATTTGTATTTCAACCTTCTTCTTGAATGATTCTAAAATGCCAAGGCATGGGCGAAATGTACATGCCCTAGAAGTGGTTTTGAATGAAATTAGAACTGCATTTTGATTCGGATTCAAGATATGGTTTTTAATCTTTAGTTCTACATCAGTTTTGAATATTTTTGCATTATTAGATTTTTAATTTAGGGTCGTATTTCACCTTTTCCCCAATTTCTTCACTTTCTCTCTCTAGGTTAATTTGTCTAGTTTATCTCCCTAGATTTCAATTTTTATTGTTTGTAAATTTAATTTAATATAAAAAACCTAAAAACAAAATTTGATTCTAAAAATCATTCATCTTGAAGTCCAATTTAAAAATCCCTTTCTTGATTATTAAATTCCCAATTTTTAATTCATAAAAATTGTCTTAAAATTTTATAATAATTGGGAAATTAATAATCCGAATTAATCTGATCTTATAATTGAAATAATTATATCTTGAGCTTTTTTACCGAAATATTTAAAATCAAAATTAAGTTTTTTTACTTGATTTTGATTAAAAACATTATTAAGTATAATTAAGGTTTATTAATTGCAAAATCAATTCTTCCTTGAATTAATTCATTAAAATTTGGATAAAATTCTTGCTAGCTGCCTCCCTGGGGTTCGACCCGTTGCTTGCTCTATATTCTATATTTAGTGTTTAAGGGTATTTATAAATTTTATTGTATAAGTCTAAACGTCAAATCAACGACATATTTACACGCATTTTTAGGCTTATGAGACTTGTATCTTTCAATAGCCTTTCAAAGGTTCCAACCAGTACTATTATTACTAGCATTATCAGTTGTGATGAGGAACATCGGTAAAAGAGGAAAATATTGTTTATTGTCAAGTGACTATGAAGAAAAATCTAATAAAGTATCACTTGCCTTGTCAGTCAGATTTTAATCTATTTCCAGCTTTACTTCGCCTAGCCATGCCTCCGGGGAAGAACGGCTATGCCGTCCTGTTGTTTCTTGATCGCCCTCATTGTTTCTTGGGTTTTCTTGGAGCCCTCTCCAAGAATGCCTTGGTTCTTGGTGGCATGTCACCGTCTCGTCTTCCTGCATTCCCAAGAATCGATTTCTTGGAAGTGCCTTCGACCCCGCCGGCTATCGCCTGCACTTCCCCCCCTGTGTGTGCCGCCTCGTCCGCACTGCCAGCACCAGCCGCGAGGCCAGCACCACACGCCAACGCCTGACCACGTGTTTCCCAGTGCCCACACGGTCTTGACATAGCGCGGGCCTGATCTCCAACTGTGACTATAGCCGCCCATCCGCCAGCCGCTGACGCCTACCGCCAATCGCGTGACCCGTGCACGCTCCACGCTCTCCGAGCACATTTTGCCACGGACTTCACGGGTTTCGACCCTTCCAGATTCCTTCATTCCCCCTTATTTTGCAGTATCATTATTTCTTTGAATGTTGTCCCTCTTCTTGTTCCTCTGCCAAGAAGTTTAAAGACATTAATAGGACTAGCCGCCTTTGTTGAGAGATACAGATTCATTTTTTGATATCCACTAGGATTGCTATCATAAGGGACTGTGACGCCCTTGGACACTTTGTTGTCCCCCTCGTCATAGGTCATCTAACCAGACAACCAGGTCATTGGGAGCTTGATTGCTGCCTAGACCTCTCCTGTCTCTTAATTGATCGTCAATCTAATCAGCAATCATCGCCTATTTCTCATTGAATTGTAATGCTTACGCATCCATTCCTTCGTTGCATACATTTATCGTTGTTTTCCCCTGTGGTGTAACACGAGCAGACCAATCCCAGCAGTCATTTTACATCACTCATGAACTCTTAACCAAAGGGATCGGTTCAGTCTGGTTTTCCTGACGTTTAGTAAAAAATGGTGAACCCTATTTGATGATATATACTGAATGTTGTTTTCTTCCAAATAATTTTACAAACTTTTTCCAGTTTGTTGGATTTTTTCAAATACCATCATTTACCTTTTTCCTGTACATGTCAATATATATATATATATTAAGTTCATTACACGTGAATATCAAATGATTGTTTCATTTTTCATCACTGCAATATTAAGATTCTTAATCATGAAAACATCATGGTATATAATATTTTTTCATAGAGGATATTATTAAGATATTTTGATTGATTATGTTTTTATGTTCTCAAGAACAAATTTTGAGTATTCTCTCCATATTTTATTCAATTCATAAGAAGATCTATTTTTCAAAACCAATGCTTAAAAAACCAATATTCCTAAGATCATCTACAATTAAAAAAAGGTAAAATTAAGGAAAATATACGCATTTCACTTTCATGCCATTTTTTAGATTTAAAAATATAGGACCAGATATATTTTGCAGTTAGACTATGGAGAAACCTGTGGTGACAATAGTGCTACATTTTCCCACTTAAGGGGAATATGGTTTACTTGTCTTCCCCGTGGGCAAATTATTTATCTCTGCCGCATTTTATTGACTAAGAATAATCTCTAACATTCTAGCTACTATGTTCAGATTACCTTGCATCATAGAGGTGAAACATTTCACCTGATGGATGATCCACGTTTCTAGTATTAAAAATTATACTAAGTATCATTGTCAAGATCACTTAATCGTCACTGAATAACTAAATTAATGACTCCCAAAACTAGTCACTCATATATTGATTATCATCATGTTAAATAATTTTCAATTCAATCCATAAATGATATTCTGAAAAGATGCTGAACCAATGATAACTGATTTAACACATACATAGATCAATCAAAAAAATTATCATGGATTCATCATCCTTTTCAGAATATCATATATGGATTATGATCATGTTATCCATGATAACTTCTAGATTTTATGTATTATTGAATACAATCCATAAATGATATTATGAAAAGTATGATGAATCCATAATAACTGATTTGACTGATCTATGTATGTGTGTTCTTCAATAACAGCGTACTAACTTGAAGTGTGACAACGACCTTAAAATCTTATGGAAAGAGAATAACTTCAAGAATCCTTCACTAAGAATGGGTCGTGTGTATTTCATGGTTGAGTGTAATGATACCCCAAATTCGTGTGCCCACGTTTGAAAGTATTTGGACTCAGCATTTTATCTGGGAAAATAAACTCAGCGTTGAAGATATGGGAAAATAAACTCAGTTTTAACTGTACCATAGAATGAAGAATGTACAAATAGGTGTTGTCACTCTCTAAACTATAATTGGATTTCTATTAGTGATGTTAAACTTACTGGCTAGCTTACTAATTTTTACATGTTCCAAAAATCTGTGTTAGCTTGATTTCAGTTCAAATTTTAGCTCAATTTTCTTCTTGAAAGCTATTATTTGATGTGGTTGATTCCTTTTCTCAATGTCAATGGCATGGGCCTCAAACATGGGCTATCTAGAACTAGAGAAGTCTTTTACTACTTTAACTCTCCTTCATGTTTGACCGGATGACACCACAAGGCATCTATCACTTCTTTGGTAGGGGAAGAATGAGTCTGGTTATTTCATCATCAGCTTGGACACCCTTTCATTTTGTGTTGATTATCTTATCCTGATGAATCTGGAAAATGCTTATGCGCTGTAGCTACTGCAAATCTGCGAGGAATTAACCCACCATAAACAATCTAGATAGAATTAACTTTGTGCAGGATGCCTGCTCCAAACCAAATATCCTTGGATTCTAAGAAACATACTTTGATTTTTATGCATGCTCTGATGCCTTGTCTTGGTTTCACCCTCTCTCAACCCATAATACCTCTCTTTGTCATGTTTCAGTTGGTGATCACTGTTGCATACTACATCATTGCCACTTTCAATTCGATTTTTACATTCACATGCTTTCATGCACACTTTAAAAAGGGGCTCTGATAGAAATGAGTCAAAACCTTTTTTTGTTTCTTCTAGATTTAGCCACAAAGCAATCTAGAAAAATCGACCAACTTCCCAAGTACCAAATATTCATGGTGCATTTTACATGAATAATGTATAGGATACAGAAACATCAATATGAGGGAATTAAACCTATGAGTTTAAAGTTTTTTTAGCGTAGTACTGAACTGCCTATGTTAGACGATAACCTTTCTCCTCCAAACTTGATAGAATTAATATGTTCTCAACACCAATATTTCTTTGAGCATCCATTTGCACTAGATGGTTACTATAACCTTAGAAGGGTCTACCAAGTTCCAAATTTAGACTGTTCATGGACTTAATTTCAAAATTTTGTTGCTTTTTTTTTAATTTCTGAAGTTAGAATCATGAATGACTTCTCTATTGACAAAGCATCACCATCCTTGAGATTGAGCAGCTCAAAATGTACCAAAGCCAATTAGTCTAAAAAATCAATAAGTTTTTCTACTTACTCTATTGGACCTATAAAGTTATTATGTATCTGAAAAAATAGGACTTTGGATCCTCGTCCAATGTGGTCATGCTGGTGCTGGGGTTTATAATTTATTCATAGAATCATTATTCCCACTTCTCATAAAAAAATATGCATATTTCAATAAGACATTTTTTCGGAAAAAACAGATTGTGTTTAGCAGGATGGTAGAAGGATAATCCAAATTTTGTATATTGGATATTCTAAAAGCCAGACTTCTCACTACCAGACCTTAGATTTTTCTGTGCCATACCTTTTGTGGGCTAGACACTACACAGTTTAGCTTATTTAAAGTCAGGTTTCTTTTCTTACATATCTTATACGGAGTAGAAATCATGGGTTATATAGATAGCTCTAATATTCCAATACTTATATGTACAAGTTATAGATGTATGGTTTAACTCAGGATTACCATTATACTTCATGAATTATGTGCATTACATAAGTATTATTCTCCTCTATGTGATCAAAATATTGTAATTATTTTTTATATTATCCTT
This sequence comes from Wolffia australiana, assembly GCF_029677425.1. Taxonomy (NCBI): domain Eukaryota; kingdom Viridiplantae; phylum Streptophyta; class Magnoliopsida; order Alismatales; family Araceae; genus Wolffia; species Wolffia australiana. The sequence continues at coordinate 1,494,862 of NC_135838.1, forward strand.
ATCTAGTTCATTATTTAAGTCTGTAAACTTATAAAATACTTCATATTTGTACCTCATAAAGCTCACTCATCTGATTCAAGGTAATTTAATTATAAGTAGCCAGATATCATAAAGTATTAGCTCAAATGTTTCCTTGATACGGTCGCCATTATCAAACTTACACATGTGAATACTTAACAAATAAGCCATGATTTATAGCTTGTATATGATTCAAAGTCAAATCCATTTAAGTATGCTTCCTTATAAAACTTGGGCAATCTTCTTTTACCAATATTCCAAAGCCTATAAGTGTAGGTATTTTCTACATATGTATTTAACTTCTTAAGAGAAACTTAATCGTAAACACAATAGCACGAAATATCCAAGATATATGTATTCCTTTGACTAGGCTTTGAAGATTATCGATTTACTTGCTTAAATAAATGAAATAAATATTTTTCACTATATTCAGGGAATATTCATATTTTTCAAGAAAAACTATATTCTTTATATTTTAGAAATGTAGTATTAATCTTCTATCTATATGTCCCATGTGAAGCATGATGATAACTTTCCCCAGTGTGATCATTCCAAACTTTACAATATGATTGAGAGTTTACAAATCATCCACTAAATATGATTTTAATTTGTTTTATCATGTCTTAGAAAGAGGTTTACCACCAAGTGTTCATAGGTTCGCTGAGTGCAATATGGAATCATTGACATGTCACCTTTTTTATACAAATAAAATTTCTATTGATATGAACGTGAAAATACATTGTTTGAGGAGGCGTATGGACAACAACCAAATATATGATAATTATTTAATGGATTATTTTGTGATGTATAAAATTGAAGCTTTCGGTAATTGTCATTTTGTTGATGACTGATGAACTTTCCCAATGCTCTTTCTTGTAATTGGGATGGTTGTCTCGATGGGAGATTTTCTTTAGAGCGTGTTCCCAATGTATTTGAATTCTGATTGAGTCTTTTGAGATTAGCTGATGTGCTCTTTCGGTCACTGCATTAGATTTTGAGGCTTGTTTTCTTGATACCACTTCCTTTTTTCCATTATTTCCCTTGTTGTGTGAAAACTTTTAGGCTTCTTCTTCCAAAGGCGCTTCTTATTGTTGTGTGGAAAATGTTTCTTCCATTTGGATGATGTTGTCGTGTTTCCTTTTCTAGAAGTTCGTGCGTTTGATGAGTAAAGTGGAGAAGCTCATTCAAGTTATACGATGAAACTCTATAAATCATTAAATCACAATAAGAGTAGAGTGCTAAATCATAACTCTTTATGTCTATAAATCATTGAAGTTATGATATGTTGAGATGAGAAAAATTATGAGAAAATAGTAATACTTGATATCCAGTTCCGTTTCCAACATGAAATGTGATGGTGACATCGCCCTGCTATCCTTGTGATTTCCATAATACTTGTAATTTGAACAAAACACAACGAAAGACCAATCATAACCACTATGGGAAAACCTGTGATCTGCAGCTCATATGACACAATACATATTGTAATGGTAGATCTTTTGAGGATCAGGTTGAATGAAGTGAGGACGTAAATTCTATTCATATTCTCTCATCTCTCCTTTATCCCTCTTCTCAATTCTTTTTCCTTATTATCTCAAGGATCTACCTTTTATTTAGAAAGGAAATCAATCGAGATCATTCCTATTTAATGTCGTAGCTGATCTTCCCGGAAGATCATATCTAATCAAGATTAAATATATGACAACCCTCTTCTAATTAGCTTGAACCAAATCCTTGAACTTTGCTTTGCAGTGGACGATCCCTCTTCTCATCATTTAGATTTTAATACAGGGGTTAATTATAAATATTATTGTAAAAGTTGATTACAAATGGTGATTGTACTTAACCTAGTTAGTTACAGTAAAATTTGACTTATTATTAGTCCCTTATAAATTTCCATTATGTTTTGATAATTTGTCCATTTTAAAGTAAAAAAAATAAGTCATATATATGAAGTGTTAGAAATTAATGCTCACTATGACAATTTAGACACTAGCCTCTTGGTCTTAACAGCTGGTGGTCTTGAGGACTGAAGCCTAATTCTCACCAGGTATGATATTATAACTCAAGAATTTTCTCCCTTCACTCATTGAAATGGTGTTCCTCATACCTTTTTCAAACAAGATCAATCTCTCATGGGTTGTGGCTACTTAATGTTTGGGCTTCCCACTATTTTTTGTCCTACACAAAAATAGGTACAACATTTTTCTCCCCCTGTCCAATCACAGAATGTAAGATGTTTATCGATGAAACACGGGTGATGAAGCTTCAGTGTGGTTGAAAAATGAGAGAATGATGGATGGTTCAAAAAAAATTTCTACCGTATGTAAAGGATAATGGTAGATGAATGATATTTCGATAGCTTACTCCCAAAAATAGATAAATTATTAGAATACACCGAAAGGATGTAGATAAATATGAGAACGATATACAATACATCCCTATCTCCACCTAAGAAAGGGATGATAAAATAATTATTAACAAATATTTTAGAGAAATAATTTACTTCCAAACAAGAAACACCCGTTTTCTTCTCTTTTATCTTTTTCTGATTTTTTTTCTCTTTTCTCTTGTTAAGGGATGAAAAACAAGAAAAATGAAATCTCCTATAAAAACAATGAATTTATGATCAAATATAAATCTCTCTATATAATTTATCCCGATCTTCTAAAAAAGAGAAAAAATATACTGAGAAGATGTAGACAAAAAATGAACAGGGAGATAAGAAGGAAATGACACCATTAAGGGATGATATCACAAAGAAAGAGAAGCGAAGAGAATGGGAGTAAAACATATCATAAGAACTCAAGGATAATGTTGAAGAGATGGACTCCTGTAGGCATTAGCAACATAGGTTGAAATGGTGCAAGTAAGCCATCAAAAGCTGTGAAGATGACAAATAAATTTATTGTCATTTACCGTGTCGTATAATATTTCATCTGTGTGAGACACAAGGAATGATGTAGGGTAAGCTTAGTTGTCAAAACCCTAATCAATCATTTTAGATAGTATTAATTGGGTTACTTGAAGAAAACTTCTCTAGTATTTCCACAATCATCGATATACAATACATACCTATCAACTCTTGAGTTAATCTCCTCTTATACCGATGGCACACGATCCTACAATCATCTTTGTAGAATTGTTGTCATATCCAAGCTAAATTAATTGAAATAGTATGATTAGGAACTCGGATGTTAGAAAAAAAGATGAACTATCTATATTTTGGTGTTTTGATCCTAAAGATCACTTACAGAATAGTGACATAAATCAACCTTATTGAAAACTATGTACAATAACCATTCAAGTATTCATAAGTGTCAATTCAACGAACTATTTCCGTAAAAAGCACTCACTACCTATCATATGTCTTCACCCTAATGTCTACAACATCTAGATATTTCGATGTCATTCTCGAGTATCCTTTGTTTTTTAACATATATTTAAACAGTATATCATCGAGATTCATTTAATCATTGCATGCATTCAAGGACTTCATTGTTGACAACACATGAAAGTATAATTAATGAGAATTTACTTCAATGAACTTAAACGACACAAATAAGTGAGATAGACTTGAATAGGCCTCATGGATACATCAACAGCTCCCTCACATCAATATGAGGCAACTTCTTTCCTCAATGAGACTGTCACTTTGCCTCTCATCTCAGTTGCCTCCTCTTGCATAGCTTATTTCCTTCCCACACCGATATATCAAGGTTGCCATGTGGAAGTACCCAACTAGACTGAAAGACCAAATTCACTTGACCAGTTGGATCATCTACCATTGATTAGACCCTTTGGTCATATTGGATAAAAGATCATGATCAGGCGGTTCAGGCCGATAGAACTGATCAAATCCCAATCTGGGCCATCCAAAATATCATATTCTAATCATAGTCGATCTGATCTCAAAACGTGGGGAGACAGCCAACCTGCCCACAAGGAATGATTCGGCCACATAATAAATCAACTTTTATTTTTTGATTTCTTCTTGTTGATCCCTTTTGGATGTTACACAAAAATGTAGAATAAAACAGTCCTTTCGTTTCATACTAATTTAAAAAGTTAATATTGGTGAATTTCAAACAATAATATTAGCTAGATATGAATTACTATTACTTTGTTTCATACTAATTCTTTTTGAATTTCAAACAAGGTTCCTGTTTGAACAATAATATTAGTAGGAAGAATTTCGGCTTGTTTAGAAGTGAATTAAGTATATGAGAAGTGAATTTGGGGAAATTCAAAAAGAATTAAAACCAAAATTAAATAGCCAAAAAGTGATCTTTCCCTATTTCCACTTCCTCTCCTCACCCTACTCTCTTTCTTGTCAGAAGAAGACCAATTCTACCAAAAAATAGGAAAAAGAGTTCCAAAATTATATTTATAACATTGTTAAAACAGAAACTGCAATTCTGGCGATAATAGCTGTACTGACATCAGTGAACCAAATGGGCATAGGAACACAAATTTAAGAAAATAGAAGGAAAAGAAAATCTGCTCAAGTTAATAAATTTTTTACAGTTTTCGTTGGTTACCATAGAAAAAAACGTAAAATAATGACCCAACAAGGCAGAAGAACACAGAAATCTGCAATAATAAGAAAAGAAAAAAAGATGATCTTCCATGGTTTTCATTTATGATCATTTTAAAACCTGAATAATCAGCCAACTAGGCCGAAGAACACCATCACTTGTGAGAACAGAAAACATCTAGTACTCCACAGTTTGCAACAATCTCATCTCAACTTGCGATACTCGCAATAAAATCAATAACCCAACAAGGCAAAGAACACCAATACTTCGGAAATTGGAGAAAGAAACAAGAAAATCTTCCAAAACAGATAGAGAGAGAATTATACAGAGAGGAGAGAGGAACAGAGAGGGTGGTTACCTGAGGAGGGCTTCAATGGCATCAAAGAAGAGGGGAGAGAGCTCTGGGTTGGAGGTCTTGACAGCACAGTTGACACCGGCGACGCCGATGGTGGCAGTGAGCTCAACGAGGAAGAAGACGCTGCGGGGGACTTTGGCAGAGAGATAGAGGACATCCTTGGGTCCATTCTTCCTCTTAGCCACAAAAAACACATTGCCTGCTGACAGCTTCTCCACCGTCGCCTCCACGCTCTGCACTGTCACACTCCCTATCTCCTTCGCCACCTCGTTTGTGTCTGGCAGCGATTTCCATGTCTGCAGGCACCATCCATGGAGAGAGACACATGGTGAGAGAGAATGATGGGCAGAGAGAGAGATAGGTGAATGTAAACAGAGATATGGGTTGGGGATGTTGCGGGTATATTTGGAAAACATGGGTGGAAATAGGGAAATGGATAGAAAGAGGGAGTGTACATGCACTATATGGGTATGGAGATGTAAACACAGGAGAAAGGGAGGAAATATATGCAGGCATATTTCGGAGACGTTGATGAAGGCTGAGGTGGAATAATTTATATGGATAGAAAACGGAATAATTTATACGCCACAGTAATAAGATAGGGAGAGAGAAATATGGGTATGGAGATGTATTCACAGGAGAAAGGGAGGAAAGACATGCACGCATATTTCAGAGACGTTGATGGAGGCTGAGGTGGAATAGCAGCGTCGACAGATAGAGAGAGACGGATAGAAAAAGGAATGATTTATACGCCACAGTAATATGATAGGGAGTGAAAGAGATTGGTAGGGAAATGTATTTACAGGAGAGAGAAAGGGTAGGAAAGATATGCATGTACTTCGAGAATCATTGGAGAAGCAGAGAGAGGATCAGGTATAGAGAGAGAGAGATAATACAAAGCATTCAGTGAGAAAAAAATATATGAGAAGAGAGGATAGATAGAAACACATTAGGAGGGAGAAATGGTAGAGAGATAGATCAAAAAGAGGAACATATGCTTTACTGACATGAGAGAGAGAGAGAGAGATGAGAAGAACGATATATATGGAGCGATGAACAGGTAGAGCGAGAGATAAAGAGAAATTTAGTGAAAAGAGCAGGGTAGAGAGAGAAATTTATGAAGAAAGAATGAAAGGGACACGGATGCATCTCGAGAGACATGCGTGAGAAATAAGGCTAGAGAGAGAAATACAGGGAGAAAGAGCAGGGTAGAAAGAGAGGTGAAAAGAGGGATTCTCAGAGAGTTTGACTTGCCTCGAGGAAGGCCTGGCGTTCCATCTTCCCATCCTCCATGATTAGTGCTTGAAGGGGGATCTTATCATTGAAGTACCAAACGGGTTGCTGGCTGTTCTTCACCGCCACCTGCAGCAGTGAGCTCGGTGTGCCGGGAAGGACGTTCTGAAATAGTGACATTGGAAGCAATGTCGCCGCTGATGATCCCGGTTGCAGCTGTGGCACCTGCATGAGCGAATTGCGAAGATCGTAATTCAGATTATTTTCCACATTTGGTTGATCATACAGAATAGCCATCATGAAGAACGCCACACGATAGATCAAGGTACGATGCTTGTCCACCGAACATGGCGCAATTGAATCAATAGTTATCATCATGATACAGATAGTTCACATTTGATCATACATGATTGTCATCATGAAGAACCCCAGATGATAGGTTGAGGTATGATATTTCTTGATCCGCCAAAGATGGAGTAATCAGACAAGAAATTGTGATCATCGTGATCGGACAATTTTGATCATGACCCAGATTTTAGGAATTTGATCATACAAAAGAGCTATCAAGAAAAAAGACGCATGATAGAGCAAGGAACGATGTTCCTGGTTCCACCGATAGAGAAATCAGATCAGGAGTTATGATCATCACGGTCAGAGAATATGATCATGATCCAGACTGAAGTCGAGATTTGATCACACAGGATAGCCATCATAAAAGAAGACAGATGATAGAGCAAGGTACGGTGTTTCTGGATCTGCCGAAGATGAAGGAATCAGATCAAAAGTTATGATCATCGTGATCTGAGAATATGATGCATGGATGTTAACATTTCTTCGATACTTAAATTTGGGAGCAGAGATGATGATGGTGGCTGAATTCGACTGCAATCGTTCCTCTTTGTTATTTTTTTTAACAAATCCATTCGTTTGATCTAATGAAGGACTATGATCGTTGGAGATCAATGAATAAGTGGATGATTACGAAGACTGTTCAGCTGCGTACCTGGAGAGGAGTGGCGGCAGCAAGGCCGAAGGTGTTCTTGTTGAACTGAATCATGAAGCCATCGAGTAGAGCGGGGGAGTTGTTCTCAAAGAACATACTGTAGAAGACCTGGCCATCACCGCGGACAAGCTGCGCACTGATCTGCAGGCCCTGGCCGGCAGACGACGTCAGGAGAACAGGCAGTGATGGCCTGCATAAGAACATAAACAGAACCCACAATGATCAACAGTGAGAATAAGAAGAAGAAGAAGAATAACAATTATAGATTTGAATACCGAGGGGGAGGAGCAGGGGAGGGTTCGTCAACGGGAGCAATGGCATTGTCGAGGCCGATGAGGTCACCAAGGAGGTCAGGGGGAGGAGAGGAGGAAGGAGGGGGGGAAGAGCTGGAGGCAGGGGCAGTGGTGGGGGGAAGGTCGCCTCCGTCGTCATCATCAGGGCGTGGAGGAGACGGCTTAGCGCGGGTGACAAAGGCTTCCGGAGGCTTGTGGAAGACAGAGGAGAGGGTGGCGATGTTGGCGAGGAGCTCGTCCAGAAGAGATGGATCCAGCAGATTGGAGTCGTCACTGATCACAGGCTTCTCTGCCAGGACTATGTCCTTGGCAGCCTGCAAAGGAAGTTCAGAAACACATAAGATACAGAGGTGAATTCTATAGAAACCCAATTAGATGAAGAGAGGTTGTTGATTTATGACGGAAGCCAATTAGGAAGAGACAGGTACATATATAGAGAGAGAAAGAGAGCATTACACTAGATAACTGAGAGAGAGGGAGAAAGATAATAAAATCTATCATGAAATTTTCAGGCGTCGTCGATCCATGAGGGAAACCGACAAAAGGAGACAGATGAATCTAAATATATATATGAAGAGACAGGCGTATCACAAGGAGAGATAGAGGGAGAGGGTGGGAGGCCAATTCATCAGATAATGGAGAGAGCGGGAATGATTAATTAATCAGGGAACCTGTGGAGGTTGCTGATTAATGACGGAAGCCCACAAGAAAGATGCAGATGTATATGTAAAGAAAGAGAGAGATAGAGGTTAATTCATCAGACAACTGAGAGAGAGAGAGGCCCACACGGAAGAGACGGATGTATAAATAGAGAGAGAAAGAGGGCAAGTTTAGTCGTGATTACCGAGAGAGAGAGAGAGAGAGAGAGATAATAGAGAGAGATTATATATCAGGGAACACTTAGCGGTAGTCTACTCGTGAGAGAAGCTCAGAATAAGGCACGGAGGTAAAAAAATAGAGTGAGAAGGAGAGTCAATTCATCAGATAGCGGAGTGAGATTATTTTACCAGGGAACCTTAGGAGTTGTTGAGTAATGAGGGAACCAACAAGGAAGATAGATGAAAATGTAAAAAGAGAGATAGAGAGATTAATTCATCAGGGGATTAATTCATCATTGATTACCTGGAGGCAAGCAATGAAGAGAGAGGAGCCAGTTGGAAAAACTCATTACTGAAACAGAAACTCAGACATGAATTGGAGGTGAAGATTTCAAATAAAGACGGTACCTCAGGGTCAGTGGAGAGAAGACGCCAGTAAATGTAGGCTCGATCTCGCAGGTCCGGGTTGTCTGTTTCCACTGTGGCATTGTTCAGCACAGCCTGGGCCACCAGTTCCAAAACATCAGATAAGAAAAATCGTCGCCTATGTCTCAGATTCTGACACGAAGCCACTGATATGACAGAAGTAGGATTTGTAGATGATGATGATTTTTTCATCATCATCCCCAAATCTTTATCATTCATGTATGGGCTTTTACGAATGATGATGATGATGACAACTTGTCATCCAACCAATGGATGACTATGACAATGACGACTCTTGGAAACCAGATGTCGATGATGGCTCCTGGAAACCGGATGATGATGACGATCAAGGTTTTTCTCATCTCTTAATCAAAATCGCTGTAGAAGCCAAACTAGGCTTGACAGACTATGACTAATTCTCCATCATCATCCCAAACTTCGTCATTTTCATCCATGTTGGGCCTTCAATAAATGACAATGACAATGGTGATCCAATATCAATCAAAGGGTGGCAATCATGATCACTGCTCTTGGAAACCAGATGATGATGACAATTGACGCTGAGATATGACAAATACGTCATCATCCTGGATCTCGCCATGGTCATCTATGTTTGGGCTTGGATGAAAGACAAATGGCAGGGATGGATCGTCATCAACCAATGGATGACGATGATAATGAAGCCTCAAACGCCCTCTCCCTTTCTCCCCCTCTATCTGTGCGTATCTACAAACTCAACATAATCTACAGTTAACTAAAAACATAGATGTGCCTGTCTGGCCACAGATGATCTCTTTCTCCGTATAATTTGCATTAAAAAAGAAAAATATTTGAAAAGGAAAATACCTGAATCATTTGCTGTGGGCCCTCTGTTGGCTTTTTAAGGAACAACTTGACAGTTGCCGTCAGTAGCTGCAGCTGTACAAGCGCAGGCTCCTCCGGAAAGCTCTCTAAAAAGCTCTCAAGGAGCTCATCAGCGTTGTCAATCCTCTCAGCGTATTCCCCAATAATCCAAATCATTGAGGCCTGCAATGCAATTCAGTCTCAGAAGATGAATTAAAGAGAGACCATGGAAAAAAAATTTTGTTAACCCTGTGTAATCTCTTAACTAAACTCGAAAGAGCGTTAAAAGCTCAACCAATATTTGAAACATGTTCTTGGCCTCTACCAGAAGTAAATTTCCAGGGTCAACCAGAAACTTGGTTCCGGGATCGAACGAGATGAACCCAGTAGGAAGCTCGGCCTCTTCCTTACAATTAAATTGAGAGAAAAAGTAAAATCTTTAAACTTTGATAAAAGGAGGAAAAGGTAGATACATTTGAGTTATTATTATTCACATATACTGGGTCTTAGCCCGTTTATCTTCTAGCCGATAGAAAGGCTCTCATATCAAGGGCAGTTGACACAAGATCACTGTGGCATATTCAAGGGGAGAAGGCCCTAGAGGAAAAATGACATAAAAACCCATCCATGGGCTAGAAAATAAATAGGTTAGGGCCCATTATATATCACCAAGTGCCTTGCCCGTGGGCACATCAAGACATGCGGGCTTCACTATTCAGTAAGAGGAGTTACCTTGGCCTCTGGTTCATCAAGGTTGTCTAGGCTCTCACACAGAGTCGCAATGATTGATTCATAACTGCGACAATGAAATTAAAAAAAGTTTTAGATAAAAATGATTGATTTATACAACAATCTGTAACAAGGCGATGAACTTACGTGTTAGGATAGCGCCTGAAAATGTCTTTAATGACTATGATGGCCTCCTGTACTACGTAGTTGACTTTAAGCTTGATCAACTCGAGCAAGACACTGATGCAGCGTTCTGCTGCCCGCTCTAATTTGATCGCGCAACGGCCAATTGCACGTACAGCCTTCCGAACAAAGTCAACATCCACTTCGGTCGCGTATTCTTTGAACTCTAGCAAAACCTGCACAGCGACACATCGAAAAAATGATAATTAAAAATAGAAACGAAATATGCCCATAAATTACATAATTTAACTTGATCGGTAATAGATACCTGTGGGCTCACGTCAGAGAAGAAGGCAGAGGGAAGAGAGGGAGAATATTGATTCTTAATTTCTTACTTACACATTTTTTTGCTGCTCACTTAAGCTGAAAGCACACTAGGCCCAAATTGACCAAAACGCCTTTAATGGGTGACAATGCCGATGGGGTGTAGTATCGTTTCAATTGGTGAGCCATTATGAAATCAGGTAATTTATTTTGAATGTAGGAGTAAAAGATGGAATGGATTATGACATTTTAAGCCCCGGTATTTGATGAAGAGGGCATATACACAAACTCATACTTAAATGGTGGAAAATAAACGAAATCTGCATTGAATGGGATATATACCTTACGATGAAAAAGAGAAGGAAATCAAAGAGTTGGAAACGACTTTCCGAACCTGGTCTATGTTCCTATCAGATGCCAGCTTTATCATGATCTCCAGTTTTTCCATCTTTACGTAAATTGGATCATTATACTTGCAGAAGAAGACCTGAAAAGGAAGAAAAGTGTTGAAAATATTCGGTTGAGGAGCACAGATCACTCAATTGTGGCTACTAAAAACTTTAATATATATATATATACATATATATATTACCTTAATTTCATGAGCAAGGATGGTGGGCCTCTTCTGCACGATGAGGTTGATGTTGCGGAGAGCTACGTACTGTATTTCAGGCTCTGAAGAAAGAAGAGTCACCAATGGAGGAGCCATTTTCTTGCATAGATTTCGTACAACATCGGTACTCGTGATGAGCTCCATCTGCTGAAGAATCATCTGAAAGACCCAGGTCGTGATACTGTCAGATGAACGGTTAAAAATTAAAAAACCACATGGAAATGGATGCCGATTCGATTCTATTCATATCATGCTGACTCGACTCTTATGTGGCACACTTCGGAAAGTAAGATGAAAATAAATGTCGTCTACCTTTTAATAGAATAAGATACTTCAAAGAAAAAGAATATGCTGACGATCCTATCCCACACTTGCTGGTACGGAAAAGATGAATAAACTCTAAATAAGCTGGGCACAAAAAACTAAAACTGATAATCAAGCACCGAAGAATAGAAGGCTTCTAATCAAATATTAGACAAGGGATTTTATAAGAAATGGAAGTTCTTGGAACATTTAAGTATTTTCATATTTAAAGTAATTATGGCGCGTTTGAATTTACCCATTTCAGTCACCTTCGCCAGTCCATAAAAAAGCTACAGGACTGAGCATTTGATGAAACATCCAAAAATATGGAGAAAGAGAAACATTGCGAGCTACCTTGACAGCAGAAAGAACAACAGCGCAATTTGCATGCTGCAGACGTGGTGTCACCCTCTCCACAATCTCTTCAGCTTCACGGGCATCGGAAGCCTTGTATCTCGAGAGAGCGTCCAAAATGAAAACTTGGCCCCATCTGCACATAAATATGACTTTAGAATCTGAGGAAAAACTTTATGCAAGTCAATGGCTAATTAATGTAAGGGGGTATCTTAAAGAGAACTCGGGTACTTCTTCTGTTGGGCGTTGCCAGAACTACTAGTAGAGAGTATAACTGAGAAAGATATTTTGAACGTCCCAAAATAAGATGGATGGAGCGAAACCAGTTAACAAAGTAAATACTTCTCCACTTTCATGCTAAACAAATATACAAATATAAATTAAAACGGATCCATTCTCGAGCTACTTTTCCCCATTTTATAAGCTTCTAGCCATTAAAACACCCTCTCCTACAAGAGAATTTTAGTATCCCAAGATATCCTCCAGAAACCAGTATGATGGTACAATCCAAATGATTGTACCAGAATGTAAACTCTGATTGATCGAATATCGATCCAACTGATATCTTCCTTGAATGAAAGGTAGGAAGATAAACAGAGAGAGAGGGAGAGGAAGAAAGATCGAGAAGTAGAGCAGCTGAATATCCAGTGATGAGTAGAGATGAGGGAGAGATCGTGAGAGGGAAGGGAAGGTACGGGAATTCAACTTCAACTCATCTGGTTTGTCATTCTAAGGGAAGGGCTAACCCTATTTAACCGTATAAATAAAAATATAATGAAAGAGAATAATAACCAAAACACCCTCTCCCATGATGGGAAAGGACGATATTATCACTGCCAGGATTGGGATCACATCATCTGAGCAGTGCAAACCATACAAAGAAAGAAATAGAATAAGTGGATATATTAAAACAATAGAAACTAATGAGGAAAAAACAGAATCACTTATCGACATTTAAAAATCATTCATGACAGAATAAAAGATCGCTCTTTTCCCCCAAAGCCACGTTTAAGTTAAGCCATGTATACTTACTCGTTGCATTCGTTTAATGCTGTCAAAAGCTTAGAGAGAGTACTACTAGTAATCTCAAATATTGGTCTGCTGGTATTTTCTTGTATTTCTGCAAGCGCGGCCACAGCATTTGCCACCACCATCGGATTGCTGTCGGAGATCATGTCCTTGAGAGTGTCCAAGAAACCCCGATTTTCCACTAACTCAGCATTTATGTCATAAAGCTTTGCAACACAAATGGCAGCAGTCTTTCTGACATATGGATCATCATCCTAACCAATTGACAAGCAAGCATGAATACATGTAAAAAACATGGTAACCAAAATTTGAACAGGGAAAGGATTGCGCGTAGATATCTATAAAATGATTAAAAAGGACCTTAAGACATCTTTGAAGGGGATCACAAAGATATTCTGTGATTTTGTCCACACGAATGCATCCCATGGTTCTAACAGCTAAAGCACGAATTAACGGATTTGGATCTTGCGAATCCTGCAAAAAAGCAGAAAATCAGGAATTAGTCTAGGCAAAAACAGGTGTATGGCAATCGTAATTTCACAGAAAAATGATTAAAATCGTGTTATTTGATATAAATAGTCTGCAACGCACGATCAATTTCCCCAGGGTTCACTGAGATGAATCGGATTTTTCAGCACACTCTTCTTGTTAAATGAATTGGAGACAATTTTAGAAGCCCCCTAAATGTGTGAGCTTTAACAAAAAAAAATTACACATATTTTTCATACATAACATATCCCCAAGAGGGATAAGGTTTCCAATAAAATATATACGAGGAAGTCTTTATGAATCAGGGGGAAAGTTCTTTTGCAAATTAAATACATAAACGTGCAACAACTCGGGACCATGCTGTGTTGACATCTATGAAATGATCATGAGACATGATTATTACAATATTATCCTCAAAAAACAGAAAGAGTTTAAAACTGGACAGAAGCATCAGAAGACCTAAAAGGGAATACTACGATGATTCTGATATGATTCCATTGAAAGTTTATGAAAGGAGAAAGAAAGCAACAACAGCCCGTGAGCCAACTGGCACGCCCTTGTCAAAATAACCACCTTTCTTGAAAGGTAGTTAGTTAGGAAATAAAGAAGCAGTATAAATAAGGGGGGGGCGACAAGAAAGAGGATAAGGAGAATTCGGGTTTTTCTTGAGCGAGGGTTCTGGAGGAGTCGGGAGCTGCATTCGGCGAGGGATCCCTCCAGGGTTCTTGAGGGAGTAAAGCTTGGAGACGACGTGAGGTTATTCTTGAATGACGAGGAGCATCATTGAGGCTATTCTGTAAGTCCAACTTTACAGCATTTTTTACCAATTCGAGACAGAAGTGTATCAGTTTCCAGATTCATCAGTTCTTAAGTCCAGAGAGAAGGCTACCTCAAACCCAATTAAGTTACAGCGAACGTGATACGAACCCCATAGTGACCTACCAAAGGAGAAAGAGAAACAGGCCTCTCCACATGACACGTGCCGAGTAAGCATGTGCCAAGCATCTTCTATAAAGGGATGGAAGATTCAAGCTATAAAGAATGCCAGGAAAGACAAGACAAAATCATCAAGGTCATTTCTTGAAAGTGGTTGCTGTGGAGCGCGGGAGATCCCAATCTAGGGGGAGCTTTGACTGATGCGGCATTGCTTCTAAACCTATATCTTCTTTGTTCCTCTCCTCTAGCCTATTTTCACCTCCATCTCTATCAATTCTTATTTTTATCTGATCTTCGGGAACTACATTGTAGCAGATTCTACTGTATATTGGATTTCCTATTCTTGATATCAGAGGGGTTCGTATCAGAGCACAGTGGATAGTAGCAAAGAAGATATGAAAAGAGAGCTGATGATCATATAAACCTTTGGGGTACCCATCCTTAGACATCAACACGAGGAGATGCTTCCAACCTAGAATGTTTAGACATGCCCAGCAGGCCAGTCCAATAGGTCCTAGGGGAAGCAAATACAATTAGATAATTTACACAGGTAATCATCAGACACCCGGTAGGAAAAATATCTAGCCAGCAATTCCTCCTTCCTCACTCATGATCAAGTCTTGTGCGATCCATATAGTCCAACTTCTTTCCCATTCCAAAGCGTGTCGGGAACCTCCATAGTTGGGCATTAGTCGGACAAATTCGTGTTATTGGACATTGTAGATGCCCATCAGTCCCATATGTCAGCTCGTTATTCTTCATATGTGACTGGCTATTTATAATGAGATTATTTATTTCTCCTGATCCCTCAAATATAAATCAAATTTATATTTTCAAGGGGAGAGAAAGCAACGAGAGACAGTTTTTTTGAAAAAAAGAGTTCCAAGGATAAATGAGTCTAGCAGAGAGAGAGAGACTATCTCAAGAGAGAGGAAAAGATAGGAACCACTTTCACTCCCAAGTCCTTTAAGCCTTTGTACTATGAGGGGCATAGTACGCAGGTTTCATAGTGGACTAGCTTATTTCTCAGAAGCAACCAGATTCAGATCTGGGCCCAGATCAAAGATGAAAGAATAAATTCCTACAAGGGGATCCAAATATTATGAATTCCTGAATTTCAAAAAGAACTTACCAGATGTACATATTGTTCAATTAAAATCCATGAACAGAGGATCAAGATTTTTAGAGCTATCTTAAATAAAATGTCGAACATATTTCACCAGTCTAATGGCACGAGTGGATAATGTTACTTTCGGACTCTTCTGGAAAAATTATAAAAAGGAAACTATCTACTCAACCAAGAACAATATATACCTTGACAAAAGTATTGACGGCGAGTATTGCTAGGTCAGGCTGGCTTTTTGCATAATTGATGAGATACAAGTATACCAGCTTTTTTAATTCCAAGTTCTCCGTTTGCATACAGTTCACAACGTCGGTGAACAACAATGAGACATCCTTTCCCACCGTCATGGCAGCAATAACCTTCTTAACTGCATCCTTCCTCTTATCCTAAAAATTAATAGAGAGAGAAAACCATGCCATGAATAAGATGTGAGTTATTGAAAATGAAAATAAATAAGAGAAGTTCAAACCACAAGAAATTGATTAAAACTAAGTAAAAGAAAAAATTCAAGACGTAGATACAAGACTGGGAAAGAGATCGGATACTGTGCAATACATGACACCCTACGAGACTATATTGGACAAATGTTGGAGTCGATATTTCTAAGAACCAATATTCAGGGAGACCCTATCTTCATTTTTCCACTCTTTCACCAATTTTTCAGTTGGATTTTCTTTAACTAATTTTTCAGGACGATTAGTGAGAGGAAAACTTGGATTCACCCATAAAAAAAAAGGCTACCACATCTTCAAAACATTAATGAGAATAAGGAAAATCGATAAATTCCAGGAACCTAGGACAAGGAACTAGGGACATTCTAACACTGGACAAGCAAACAAATAATTTTCTTTAAAAACGAGTTCTCAATCTAGTCTCAACACGCTAAAAACAATTTCAAATTACCAAGCCATAAATACAAATTCCACTTTCCAATTCCAGCCAGCGGCGGGCCGGAAATCGCCACCCGCACCACAATTTCAACTAAATAAACACAATAAAACAATCTTCTCCGTTGGAATCAAGAGAAAAACCCCCAGATCTACACACCATCTCGCAGATCCGCCGCCGACCCAATTCAGGAAACACCACAAAACCCATCAATTGCGGGAAAAATCATGGAAAATCGAATTAAAAAGATTCAAAAAGCGGGATCAAGCCCGGATCGGCGCGTAGAGCGAGAAGGCTGACCGACCTTGTACTGGGAGTTGAGCTCCTCCTTGAGCTCAGGAATCTCCCCCTTCTTGGTCGTGGAGAAGTACTTGGAATCATGGCCGCTCATTCTGAGCTCCTGCTCCTGCTTCTTCCCCCTTCCCTCTCCCCCGACCTTCGTCTTCCTGCTCAAGAGACGGCTTCTGTTTGAAGAGACAGCTAAAAATGGGCCTTTATTGGGCCCTTATTGGGCCTTTTATTGGGCCCTTATTGGGTCTCTTTTATTCATCACTCTGATTCAGATTGAGATTTCTTTTCATCTCATTAATGTATAAATATACATAATATATGATGCAAATGCTATAGTAATATGAAAGATATCGGGTCATTACTATTATAGTTTTTTTTTGTTTACACCGTGTAAATGTACAAGTATCAAAGTATCTGAGGTGTGAGATATGATTTTAAGAAATTTATTCACTTTGTGCTGATTTTGTTGATTGCATGCTCATGGGTCACTTTTCATCTCATAAATGTATAGATGCAGATGAGATAGTAATATGATATAAATTGGTTTATTTCTGGCCATTAATTATTATAGTTTTTTTGTTTACATCTTATAAATGTACAGGCATCAAAGTACATGAGGTGTGTGAGATGATTTTAAGAAAATTATTCATTTTGTGCTGATTTTGTTGATTGCATGCACATGGGTCACTTTTCATCTCATAAGTGTATATGTTGCAAATGAGATAGTAATATGATAGAAATTGGTTTATTTCAGGCCATTATTATTATTATTATTATTTTACATCGGATCAATGTACAAGTATCAAAGTACCTGAGGTGTGAGATATGATTTTAAGAAATTTATTCGTTTTGTGCTGATTTTGTTGATTGCATACTTATGGTCACTTTTCCTCTCATAAATGTATGTGATGAAAATGAGATAGTAATATGATATAAATTGGTTTATTTCTGGCCATTAATTATTATAGTTTTTTTTGTTTACATCTTATAAATGTACAGGCATCAAAGTACATGAGGTGTGTGAGATGATTTTAAGAAAATTATTCATTTTGTGCTGATTTTGTTGATTGCATGCACATGGGTCATTTTTCATCTCATAAATATATATGTTGCAAATGAGATAGTAATATGATATAAATTGGTTTATTTCAGGCCATTATTATTTTAGTTTTTTTTTTACATCGGATCAATGTACAAGTATCAAAGTACCTGAGGTGTGAGATATGATTTTAAGAAATTTATTCACTTTGTGCTGATTTTGTTGATTGCATGCTCATGGGTCACTTTTCATCTCATAAATGTATAGATGCAAATGAGATAGTAATATGATATAAATTGGTTTATTTCTGGCCATTAATTATTATAGTTTTTTTTGTTTACATCTTATAAATGTACAGGCATCAAAGTACATGAGGTGTGTGAGATGATTTTAAGAAAATTATTCATTTTGTGCTGATTTTGTTGATTGCATGCACATGGGTCACTTTTCATCTCATAAGTGTATATGTTGCAAATGAGATAGTAATATGATAGAAATTGGTTTATTTCAGGCCATTATTATTATTATTATTATTTTACATCGGATCAATGTACAAGTATCAAAGTACCTGAGGTGTGAGATATGATTTTAAGAAATTTATTCGTTTTGTGCTGATTTTGTTGATTGCATACTTATGGTCACTTTTCCTCTCATAAATGTATGTGATGAAAATGAGATAGTAATATGATATAAATTGGTTTATTTCTGGCCATTAATTATTATAGTTTTTTTTGTTTACATCTTATAAATGTACAGGCATCAAAGTACATGAGGTGTGTGAGATGATTTTAAGAAAATTATTCATTTTGTGCTGATTTTGTTGATTGCATGCACATGGGTCATTTTCATCTCATAAATATATATGTTGCAAATGAGATAGTAATATGATATAAATTGGTTTATTTCAGGCCATTATTATTTTAGTTTTTTTTTTACATCGGATCAATGTACAAGTATCAAAGTACCTGAGGTGTGAGATATGATTTTAAGAAATTTATTCACTTTGTGCTGATTTTGTTGATTGCATGCTCATGGGTCACTTTTCATCTCATAAATGTATAGATGCAAATGAGATAGTAATATGATATAAATTGGTTTATTTCTGGCCATTAATTATTATAGTTTTTTTTGTTTACATCTTATAAATGTACAGGCATCAAAGTACATGAGGTGTGTGAGATGATTTTAAGAAAATTATTCATTTTGTGCTGATTTTGTTGATTGCATGCACATGGGTCACTTTTCATCTCATAAGTGTATATGTTGCAAATGAGATAGTAATATGATAGAAATTGGTTTATTTCAGGCCATTATTATTATTATTATTATTTTACATCGGATCAATGTACAAGTATCAAAGTACCTGAGGTGTGAGATATGATTTTAAGAAATTTATTCACTTTGTGCTGATTTTGTTGATTGCATGCTCATGGGTCACTTTTCATCTCATAAATGTATAGATGCAAATGAGATAGTAATATGATATAAATTGGTTTATTTCTGGCCATTAATTATTATAGTTTTTTTTGTTTACATCTTATAAATGTACAGGCATCAAAGTACATGAGGTGTGTGAGATGATTTTAAGAAAATTATTCATTTTGTGCTGATTTTGTTGATTGCATGCACATGGGTCATTTTTCATCTCATAAATATATATGTTGCAAATGAGATAGTAATATGATATAAATTGGTTTATTTCAGGCCATTATTATTTTAGTTTTTTTTTTACATCGGATCAATGTACAAGTATCAAAGTACCTGAGGTGTGAGATATGATTTTAAGAAATTTATTCACTTTGTGCTGATTTTGTTGATTGCATGCTCATGGGTCACTTTTCATCTCATAAATGTATAGATGCAAATGAGATAGTAATATGATATAAATTGGTTTATTTCTGGCCATTAATTATTATATTTTTTTTTGTTTACATCTTATAAATGTACAGGTATCAAAGTACATGAGGTGTGTGAGATGATTTTAAGAAAATTATTCATTTTGTGCTGATTTTGTTGATTGCATGCACATGGGTCACTTTTCATCTCATAAGTGTATATGTTGCAAATGAGATAGTAATATGATAGAAATTGGTTTATTTCAGGCCATTATTATTATTATTATTATTTTACATCGGATCAATGTACAAGTATCAAAGTACCTGAGGTGTGAGATATGATTTTAAGAAATTTATTCGTTTTGTGCTGATTTTGTTGATTGCATACTTATGGTCACTTTTCCTCTCATAAATGTATGTGATGAAAATGAGATAGTAATATGATATAAATTGGTTTATTTCTGGCCATTAATTATTATAGTTTTTTTTGTTTACATCTTATAAATGTACAGGCATCAAAGTACATGAGGTGTGTGAGATGATTTTAAGAAAATTATTCATTTTGTGCTGATTTTGTTGATTGCATGCACATGGGTCATTTTTCATCTCATAAATATATATGTTGCAAATGAGATAGTAATATGATATAAATTGGTTTATTTCAGGCCATTATTATTTTAGTTTTTTTTTTTACATCGGATCAATGTACAAGTATCAAAGTACCTGAGGTGTGAGATATGATTTTAAGAAATTTATTCACTTTGTGCTGATTTTGTTGATTGCATGCTCATGGGTCACTTTTCATCTCATAAATGTATAGATGCAAATGAGATAGTAATATGATATAAATTGGTTTATTTCTGGCCATTAATTATTATATTTTTTTTTGTTTACATCTTATAAATGTACAGGTATCAAAGTACATGAGGTGTGTGAGATGATTTTAAGAAAATTATTCATTTTGTGCCGATTTTGTTGACTGCATGCGCATGGGTCACTTTTCATCTCATAAGTGTATATGTTGCAAATGAGATAGTAATATGATAGAAATTGGTTTATTTCAGGCCATTATTATTATTTTTTTTTTTTACATCGGATCAATGTACAAGTATCAAAGTACCTGAGGTGTGAGATATGATTTTAAGAAATTTATTCACTTTGTGCTGATTTTGTTGATTGCATAATTAGGGGTTACTTTTCCTCTCGTAAATGTATGTGATGCAAATGAGATAATAATATGAGAGATATTGGTATTTCAGGCCATTAGTATTATAGGTTTTTTTGTTTGCATCTTATAAATGTACAAGTATCAAAGTACATGAGGTGTGAGAGATGATTTTAAGAAATTTATTCACTTTGTGCTGATTTCGTTGATTGCATACTTAGATGGGTCATTTTTCATTCATCTCACTGCTTTAGATTCATTTTCATTTTTCACATTGTACATGCCCAAATATCATTCATTCATCATCGTCGTTCTGATGATAACAATATCTCATCATGCATGCCTATAATGGGAAAGTGTTGTTTCCTCACAAACAATCACAACTTGTACAGATTTTATTTGTTTTCGTCGTATAAATTTTCAGTATCATAATACTTGATCTTTGTGAGATGATTTTGTTATATAAATTGATTATACATTTGGGCCTTTAATCTTCTGCTATGGTTCCTTCCTGGTATACCATTTTTAGTTTATCACGTTAGAACATATTTGCGTTCCTTTTCTCCATGGATGATCTAAGTGAGATAATAATAATAATCCATAATTATTAATTTTGGGCCTTTAATGGGCTGCTCTGATCCTCCCTATGTAGATCTCATTAGTTCGGGCTTGTTGTTTTCATAGTATAAATGTGCAAACATCATATTAAATTATATTTGTGAGATGATTTATACTGAAAATTTTGGCGTCTCTTTAATGGGGGCTGATTATATTTATTCCTAATAGATAAGTATGAACTCACTAGTTCATATTCAAAATCATTTTCATCTTCAAAATGTACGTATATCATTCTAAGTAAAAAATGAGATGATTTATGATAGACATATATTCATATGCAGCTTTCATTTGCTCTATATACATCTCATTTATTCACATCTGGGTGACTTTTTTCATATTTTAACTGTACAAATATCATAATATTGATCTTCATGCTATAAATTATAACAAAGTTATTATTTTGAGCCTCTGACCAAACCATTCCAAATTCTCAGAAGTCACCTTAATCGAGTTTTGTTTTTTCTCACTCTATTTCAGAGTATCCATTACTCAATAGTCATTGGCTTCTGTTTTCACTGATCACTTGTATTATTGTTTCATTTTAAAATCCCTTTAAATGAAATATGTTGAATTATGTCTCATTTTTAGTTGTATTTATTGGAAAAAATAAGAAGGGTTATTTTAGGTAAAATCTGTCACAGATGAGTTTCAAAGGATATTTGCCGCGGTGCATGAGATGTGGGCACAACAAGCCACAGTCAGGGCTCGTCACACAGAAAGGGTGCATGATATATAGTTAGATGTGGAACAGATTCTGTACTTGGCCAATTTCTAGGGGCAGTCCTCAGAACATTTTTTTAATGGAGGTATCAAGAAATTCAGTGGAAATATAATTTGAAATTGCAAGGGAAAATGAATGGACATTTTAAAAAAAACTTCTATGGGGGGGATTAGAATTTTGGGAATCAAACTGTCATTTATAAATGATAAATGAGAGAGAGAGAGGCGAAATCAAGATAGAGCAAATTAGAAGATCACTGATTGGGGAATTTTCATTTAACAATAATTTGAAATTGTTCTAAGTATCTAAAACAGGGTTTTTGTTTTAGACCATGCTACACTGATTTAGATATATTTTAATAATTTTATTGAATTAAGAATGAAATGTATATATCAGTTACGAATGAACTTATAAAATCACTTCAAAATCATCGACAAAACTTGCCTTTGGAAGCAATACTCTCTTTCCCAGCTCACTAGGTTGCCTCAAGCTTCAAGAATGGCTTTCCCCCCTTTCAAACTCTCTAAATAGATCCAACTATATGGGTGGATGGCGGGTTAACAAAACATTATCCCTAAATTTTGGCCCAATTGAATGCCTGGATCTCAAGACATCATGATTTTACTCTCGACTGTTATGGGTTACCATGTCCTAGAAACATCTGTCCCCACTAATGATTGGCCATAATTTCACATCATTTTATCAGCGTAAAAAGAGAAGAACCTTTTGAGACAAAGCTTCGCCATAAAGGCACCAAACTTTGAACCTTTTGAAAAATGCTAGGCGTCCAAAATATGTTTGTTTAGTGATAAGTGTTGTAGGAATTTAATGCACAAAAAATATCTTTATATATTTTAATATCACTTGGCCATGTGTTCACATGTTAAATCGCATTTGATGCTTAAAAAGTCCAACAATTTTTATGTCACACCATGCGCTAATACAACTCTCTACGTGGCACCATGTTGCCAAAGTTTTGACATCATAATACGATAACTCAATGAATGTTGCATTATGACATTGTGAATCGTGATACCATAATGATGCGTTATCCAATGATTGGGTGGCCAATCATTGGCCAAAATTTGGAGAACACAAAGATGCTATTGAATCCTAATAAAGTAACTTAGATATATAAAATACATAAAAATTAAGTATTATATACAATAGCTGTCTCGCAAAATTAATTTCTCTATGAATCAGGTGTCAAAATTTTCTTCAAAAAAAGGAATTTCTCTGAAAGTGAAGTAAATCATTATAAGTCACACCATTAGTATCTGGTTGTTCTGTGAATATAAACACGATAAATGCATGATATTAATGTGCCTCTAATCCTGGTACGATAAAAAGTAATGAGATGATTATCATGGTTTGGATTATTTTTACTCAACTGTACAAATCCTTTTGGGTAATTGATCATGATCACAATACCTACCGACCAAAATGGGATAATTTATACAAGAAAAAATTATATAGCTTTGTTAAAGTAATTTCTCGTGAGATAAGTATATTCACATGATTAGACTTATTAAAATTATTATTATTATGATATATCTGAGTTTTTTTAAAAGTGATAGATATGTTGTCTCATGACACTATGGACAAGTTTAATATTCCCCATCTATTTGGAGCCAGACTTTCCAAAAACATGGAAACAATATTCTTTATTAATGCATGGTTGTTGACAT
Organism: Wolffia australiana; assembly: GCF_029677425.1. Taxonomy (NCBI): domain Eukaryota; kingdom Viridiplantae; phylum Streptophyta; class Magnoliopsida; order Alismatales; family Araceae; genus Wolffia; species Wolffia australiana. The sequence goes on from NC_135838.1 coordinate 1,518,660, forward strand.
GGATGTTCTAGTGTGAGTAAGAGTGATCAAGAGAGAGATAAAGAGTGTGATATAAAGAGAAGGAGAGAGAAGGGTAAAAAGGGAGACAGAGAAAGGGTGACTGTGAGAGAAATAGAGAAAGAGGAAGAGAGAAATACATGGAAACAATATTCTAGTGCGAGTAAGAGTGATCAAGAGAGATGGATACAGTGAGAGGGAGAGCAAGAGAGACAGAGAGAGAGAGAGAGATAAAGAGTGTGATATAAAGAGAAGGAGAGAGAAGGGTAAAGAGGGAGACAGAGAAAGGGTGACTGTGAGAGAAATAGAGAAAGAGGAAGAAAGAAATACATGGAGAGAAAAAGAGAGACATCAAAAGAGTGAGTGAGAGAGGGAAAAAGTGAGAGAGCGCAAAAGATAGTGAGAGAGACAACAGTTTGATGATGGTCATCGTCTAGGTGTACAACTATTGGTCATTGTCCCTGTCACGGACGGCTGACAACCCCATCATCTGTGTTGTCCATAATGTTTCTCCCAATCATGGATGTTCTCTACTGTCAACAGTTTTCGGCCTTGTTGTCAGCAGTCATCGCCTCTATTATCGACACCTGTTGTCCCGTCATTGATTTTTGTCATCACTGTCATCCACAGTCACCATCCTCATCAGTCCATTTTCGCCATTCCCATCATCCACGCTCAGTGTTCCCATCATCAATGACGGCTGTTGTTCTTGTTGTCCATGGTTGTTGTCCCCTTCTACAATATCGTCATCCTCTTCAAGTATGACTGTCATGCTCCTCATCTCTGTCGAAGAAGGTCATCTATTAGTTTATTTTATCTTTTTAATTTATATCCAGAGCTCCTCATCCAAAACGTCATCAGTCATCCTCCAGCATCCACTCTGTCATTTCCGTCATCAGTCATCCATCATCTGTGACAAATGAATAATGACTAGAATCATTTCAATCAGTCATCAGTCCATCGCTCTTCACGATGAGGGATGATAAAACTTGACGGAACAGATGCCGGTACGTCATCCGCCTAACAAGCCTAGTTAAATGTAATTGTCTATTTTGACCAGTTTGATGATTTTTATACACTATTTGAATTATCTTTCAAATTTTAAAGATGATCGTTTTTGATAAATTTTACTTAAATTTGTGCATTTACTATACTTGAGGATTATCTTACTTTCATTTCAAGACTCTTGTTATGTGATGTTACCATCTAGTGGTAGCTAATATAACATTGAATGAAGATGGGTTTTAAGCTATATCATTTTATAATTTAAGGTCTTAATATTGGTTTGACAGTGTCAAATCTCTGCTTTGACGATTGTTCAAATTAAATAAAAGTGAAATAGCAGATGTACAATAAATTAATCTCGAATAGGTGAAAATAATAAATAGCTTAATTCATTTCACGAGATTTGATTCCTAACCAGACGGGCAATTGGTCAAAATTTGACTTTTAGTACGAAGTTGACAATAGATGAATATCATTATTACTCTTATCATTTATGAATTATTTAGATTGAGAAGGATTGATTAAACTATCGAATAAGATCAATGCTTTAATGTCTTCTTTGGTCAATATTGATTTAGTAATTAATACAAAACTCTGGATGATAAAATATTGACTGAATTCTGGAGGATAAAATGTTAACAAAGGTGTAGGCAACAAAAAGATGTTCCCAATGCTCCAGAAATCATTTAATTATGAGTGTTCCCAATGCTCCTTGTACAATTTTATTGATTTAACTCAACCAGTCTAGATTAAGGAACACAAACTCGTTCAACTGTAAGAAAGAACTACCTTTAAACACTCTAATTAAATTTTGGAACATTGGGAACATCTTTTTGTTGCCTGCAAGTAGTATGACCTCCAGAATTATGAGTGTTACTAAAATTAGTATGACCTCATCATCTAAGGGGCATAAAATCAATTATACATAGAGAGAGAGGAACATTGGGGACATCTTTCCCAATTCTTCCAGAGTTTTCAATAAGATGTGCATGGGTCATGTGAATAGTAAGAAATGATACGTCACATATCCCCTTTAGACATAAAGTTTGGCAAGACTCCTCTCTCTCTATTGTAAAATTGATTTTATGCTCCTTAGATGATGAGTTCATACTAATTTTAGTAAGACTTTTCTCTCTAATGTATGTAATTGATACTATGCCCCTTAATAGATGACTTTATATTTATTTTAGCAAGACTCCTTTGATTTTCCTTTTTTTTTAATGACATTGCTTCTAACTTTATATAAATTATTTGGCGGATTAGTGTACCATTAATCGGAAATATGCTTTGAAATTTATTGTTATGTTGATTAAGACTTACATGGGTCACGGTGATAAGTCTTATTTCATCCCGAGTGTTTAGAGGAGAGAGTTCTTGTTAGAGGTAAACGAGTTTGTATTTATTAGTCGTAACTGGCTCTGCTATTTATTATTCAATTAAATTGTACAACAAATAGGAATCATACATTTCAGTTAGTGAATCGAATACTAATAGTATATTAAGATATCAACACAAATAATGTGAATACTTCAGATTAACAAATTTAACAGAGCCAAACAATCTCTGTAATTCTGACTAGTGTTTATGAATTGTTTATCCCAAAGATAGTCATTCCCACTATTCGAGAGAAATACCATCACTGGCTATTGTTATGAAAATAATAAAATTACTGAATCATGGATACGCCAACTATTTAATAATCTTATCATCTTTCATCACGGCTGCAAATGATATTCTATGTGTAAATGCAATTTCCACTAGTAAAAGCATGCGAAGATTGCTTTTACTCAAACAAACAGAGAGATTTCTGTATCCGAATGAAGAATTTTTTTCTCATGGTCTATCTCATTCTCAAATTTTGGATTACTGAACTGATATGAGGCAGATTTATATGGGGGAGTGTTTCAATCATTTTAAATAATTGCATATAGAACCATAAGTCTTAAATTGCATAAAGGAACTGAATAAAATTTTTGAAAATTGTGCAACAAAAATATTAGAAAGCTCGGGTTACTTCAAAACCCAGTTTCAAACTCTAACCAAATATGATGGATTCAACAAAAAAAAAGAAGGATAATTCTACCAGCCGACTCGTTGACAAAAAAAAAGAAACATGGGCAAGAGATTTGATAAGGAGATTAGATCACCATCTATCGCTTCTTGGAGACACCGACAGTCTTTCCTCTGCGCCCGGTTGTCTTGGTGTGCTGCCCACGAACACGGAGGCCCCAGTAGTGTCTCAGACCACGGTGGTTTCTGTAAATAATTAGGGTTCATACTCAATATCAACAAAATTAGTCATAAAATGTTTTTCTAAAGATAGATCATAAAAGTTATAACACGAGATTAATTCAATTCTTCCGCTTATATGGACAGCAACATTCCATCCCACTCCCAGAAACAAATTCAAAACATCATTCCCTAAAGATAAAAAACTAGAAATAAGATATCATCCTCCACAGATTCGAAAGATCATACAATTAAGCGGAGAAAAACCCTTAATCCAGCACCGTAAACTTATACCCCATAGCTCTTGATCTAAAACCATGAAATTCTACCATAATTTTGACTAGTGCAAGTGTAATTCTTTCAATAAGAATCGGTTCATCCACTTCTGGTGATCGAGATCATATCGTTATATTGGCTGAAACCCTTTCTCCTAAAACCAAAACCTTAAAAAACAAAACCTTATACCCTTAAATACAATTTTTGAATTAGCATCGAGTGATGTTTCTAAAAATAAACTAATGAGGAAGTTGGGTTGGTAAGAACCTGATCTTCTTCAGGCGCTCAAGATCATCCCTAAGCTTCATGTCCAGGGCGTTAGACACGACCTGGGAGTACCTGCCATCCTTGTAATCCTTCTTTCTGTTCAAAAACCAGTCAGGGATCTTGAATTGACGAGGGTTGGCAACGACGGTCATCAGATTCTCGATCTCATCATTAGAGAGCTCGCCAGCCCTATAAAAAAATTTCAAAAGGAAATGATGGGTCAGCGATTAATCGATACAAAGCCATTTAATTTCTCTAACATCAACATTGGCCAGTAAGACTACGCTTCTTTCTCTACCTCACTGGCATTAAAAGAACGGCATAATTGAAAGAAAATAAGACGGATAGTAATTCATACAATCAACGAAATGTCTACATACTTTTGCCTTTAATCAACGCAAAGTTATTAGGACTAAGCCAATAGACCTGAATTACTGAATACCAGCGCAAAATGATGAGAGAATCATGCCACGGCAGAGAGATTCGAGAAAAAAAAAACAACTGTACTGCTAATCACCTCTTGTTCATGTCTACGTCGGCCTTCTTGCACACGATGTTGGCGAAACGGCGGCCAACACCCTTGATGGAAGTCAGAGCAAACATGACCTTCTTCTTGCCGTCGACATTTGTATTCAGTAGACGGAGAATATGTTGGAAATCTTCGTTGGCGACGAGAGACTGCAAGAAGTCAAACAACCCATTATTCACGAAACGGTGAAAAATCAAACTTGGAAGAAGATCCGAAGAAATGAAGATCAAACATTGTAGAAACTAGAAGAAAAACGAACCATTGCGACGGCGGATTGAGTTTCCTCGTTACCAGTCACCGCCTTCCTTCCGAAACCGAGGCCAGCGTAAACCCTAATTTCAAAGCTCATTTCCCTATTTATATATCACCGAGGCGAAACCACATTTCATATATCCCCTTTAAATATAAAGTTTGTCTTCTCTAACCCTCTATTGTGTATAATTAATTGTATGCCCCTTAATAGATCAGTTCATGCTAATTTTAAGTACCATGTCTGTTTTTAAGCACATAAGTATCGTTTAATATAAATTTAAAGTCTGAGTAAATTCGAAATATGAAGTTATGGCCTTCGGATTTTTGATAAATTATTTGGTGAATTTTTCATCTGTTGCATTGGAAATGTGCTTTGAAATGTATTGGTTGTTTGAGATAGATATACATGTGTCATGCGGATGAGTGTTATTCATACTTTTATTTCTCCAGTATAATGAATGATAGATATTATGCGGATAAGTGAAATAATAGATATTATGTGAAAGAAGCAAAAAAAATGTATTACTTGAATCCATTCAGAAATTATATGTATCCATTTATTAATAATCTGATAGATATCATATGATATATGCATTACTCAAATACATTTAAAAGTTACATGTACCTATTTATAAACTATATGATACAAATCATATGATAAATACTGGGATTGATAATCAGAAGTGTGCAAGTGATCTCTGACGTGTAAATTTTAATAAATATTTTTTTAGTATATAAATACATTATCATATTTTTTGTGGAACTATATCTCTTGCGCTACAAAATTATCTGCAAAAAACACATGCAAATATATATTGTAGGAATGTTCATGCAAAAATATTTATTAGTATATCTGCACATATAAATTAAATATGCATTGTGTTTCCCACTATTTGCATGAAATATAAATCATGAAATGTGTTTAAACGTGTATACTGGCCTGCCATTATCTTTCTATAGAATTGTGTGCGCTCATAAAAAAATATGCAATGGTATCTAAACATATATTTATCTGATATAAAATTTTATCTTATATTACAAAAGCTCGAATCCCATTATTCTAGTGGAAAAAGCTAAAATTATATTTTCTACTTTTGTTCGTATTTGTTTTCACCTTCATACTGCAGCTCATCTACCATGGTAACCCGAGTTTATCCCATCATGGTAACCCAAGTTTATCCCATCATGGTAACCCCACTTTTCACCATTTAGAAAATTACTATTTTTTTCTTGTGTGCAGACTATATTATTCGACGCCAAAAAAATTCAAAGATGTTGTTAACTAATTTGATTTTTTAGAAGTATACACCAATCGAGGCTGCCAAATCCTTGTGGATGACAGTAATATGATTCATCTCTCTTCGCATATCATGTTCCTTATTTGCTGTCATGAATAAATATGATCAAGGGTCACACATCTCTCGTGTGAACACACTTAAAGCAGTCAGTACATTATTTATTCTAATTAAGTTGAGTAATAAATTAACATGGGGGCTATTGGAAGCCTATGGTGTAACACCCAAATACTTGATAATTATGATATATATATTATAGAGTGAATATGTAGCGCCAAAATATTATTAGATGAATAATATCAATGGCATATAATGCAAACATACACAATGCCTTTTAATGAGTCAAAACCATGCAATGTAGAGTTCCTCGATAAACAGTGTTGAGGACAAACCTTTTGGATCAACTCAGTAGAGATTCTAGAACCAAACTATGTGGCCCAGAGTATGGACTCTATTTACAGGAAACACAGTTCACTCTTATAAAATTCAATTCAGATTTGTTCTGTCACATACTTTCCGTGAAACTCAACATAAATGTAACACTATGTTTAACTTCCTTAATACCATTAAGTCACATTGGTGAATTTTTTTAGGTTGTCATATCTTATGATATCTAATTCAACCACTATTACTTTATATATAATAAAACGTTAAAATATAACACTTGAAAAAATTCCACTGTCGTTTAAATTTACATGTTATACAATAGAGTATATCATCTCAATAAAATTTCACAACAATATATTTTAAATTTTGATAGTTACTAGAGGCAAAACTGAGCACATATGTCAATCTAGTGAATGACATAGATAAAACACATACGTGTGGGAATGAACGTTCAAAATATATCTTTAAATACTAATGATCATTGTGTTGTTGTCGCATCAAATTTAATTTATTCATTTGATTTTTTTGTGGACTTCATTATAAACATAGCATTAATATATTTATGAAAAAATATTTCAACCAACTTGAGTATGATATGGAAGTGTTATTGGTCTGATGACCACATACTATCCATCAGGCCCAAGGCCCAATTAAAGTGACAAGTATCATTCCGTGTTGGAAGAAATAACTTTCACTGAATGGGTCATGATCCCATTGCATATAAGACTAGCATTTCCCATTATTTCAAAAGAATAAGGATGTTATTTTTCTAGACCCTAATTTCTAGAGACATGGTCAGTGCCAATGAGGAGTGCATAGCTCACTATATAAGTAGATTTATATATAAAAGACAATTGGTTAGTGCGTTATTGTTCAAAATATAATAAATATAGTTTTCATGTTTGAAGACTTTGATATTACCCATATCAATGAGCATTAGAGATACAAACTCATTCTTTAAACAATTTTTAATATTGTGACAATTCTCTTCTGCTAGGTATTGTGAACCAATGTTTCATACCATATTATAATTTAGACCTTATATCGCTTACATCTCATCCCATTAAGAAATAAATCTATCCCAAAGGGAATCAATTATATATTGGCCATCATAAAATCAACAGTAAATGTTTTTATTTTCAGCGTACAATCATGTGTTAAATTTCCATTTTTAAAAGAAAAAATATATCTTTGCCACTTTCTATTTTGCATGTTTGTGTAATTTACCTACTGATCAATTATAACCACCAAGAAAAGGAATTTTGTGCATGTACACACTTTCACATACGAATGACTCCCCTAATCTCATGCACATGTAATATTTTCATACTCACGTCTTAGTAACCCTTATCCCTTTTTCATGATATATTCTTATAATTTTGTAAGGGGGTACATTGTGTTTTTCATTGTTGTATGTCTGATGAAGGCACATTGTGTATTAGTTTTTAATGTCATCGTAATTTTAATTTACCTTAAACCAAATAATTTTGATAATAATAGAAATTCACTCAAATGTATAATGCGAGTGAGTCATCTCCACAGGGACAGGCCTTTAGAGGAGCATTCAATAGTTGAGTCGTTCATGGGTACTATTAATAATAAGGATAGTGATTATAGTAAGTGACAAATAGTTAGTAAGAATGGAAATATTAAGTGGACGAGAGAACTAGACATGAGAGAATATCAGATATTATTTATATATTTTTTATAGATACTAGAAATAATAAAGAAGTAAGATGATAGAAAAGAAGTAATAGCATTATAAATATGAATGATGTTAATGGAGATAGTGGAAGAATTATAGAATATTAATAAGATATATAGAATAGTATAATAATATTGATAAAATATTGGATGTTATTTATATAGTTAAAAATAAGTTATATATTAGTTAGGACATAGGTATAATAATAATGAATAGCAATACTTAATTAGATAGTGAAGAGTAATATTATTATTTGCAAGATGTAAGGAGTTAATTAATATGAATAGTTATTGTAATTAGCGGTAATGAGAAGAAGAATGTGAGTAGAGTTTTGATAGATAGGGAGATATTATTTAATTAGGTACAGATAAGTGAGCTAGAGAAATCTATATATGTGGTAAGAGTTTAATGTTAATTTAAGAGAAATCGGGAGAGATGAAGGAGTTATCTAATTTATAATATAATTAATTAGCTAGATAGGAAGAGAGAGAGAGATGAATAAGAGGTAGAAGAATCAATAGGATTAGTAGGACAAATTTAGTGGGTATTTTTGGCTATTTATATTTATGATCACCATTAAATAATAGAAACATGATATATATGGATAAATTGATTAAATAGGTTCAACAACTTGATTAAATCACAGCCATGGACCCTCTTTAATTTTGATGTTCCCTCAAGCCACATCAACGTCCCCATCAGCCCTTTCTACAATCATTATTCGCTCGTCAAGGGCCCCACCATCCTAGTCATAAGCAACAACCAATTAAGCTCAGACGTCCGGAAAAAAGTAAAAATTTAAGTCAGATGCAACGCAGACCATCCGGATGATAACATGTCACTTACAAGCAAAAAATTTAGATGAAGATCAGACAGTTGCGATTAAAATGTAACTTATGATTTGGCTCGTTATGACGTGGCCCTCGGGCTGGGCAATAACATGCATTTTTATAGCTTAATATGACCATATTTACATGTTTACTTGCATTAAATTAAGTATATATGCATGTTATCAAGCTCAAATTGATTAAAATTTATTTTTAGAATGATATTCTGAATTTTTGGCATTTTTATGTATTTTTGAAAAAATACAATGTGTTGAGTCAGAATATGATTTTTTCTGGAATTGTTTGACATTAAACTCAAATAGATATGATATTTCTAAGTGAATATTTATATATTTATTTGTATATTTGAGCCTTTATTTTGAATTTTTTATTTTGCAACGCCACATGTCCCCTTTCGATTTGTCGAACGACGATGAATCAGAGTAGGGATAATGATTGGCAACAACCCATCATTAACTGGCTTAATGATTGGCGTCAGCTAATAATTTAGCTAAGGAGTTATGGCCTTATGATTAACGATGCCATAATTGTATTTAATGCTAACCGAGTTACTTTTTTTTTACTTTTCTTGTCGCAGGTGACGTGAACCAATCAGAAAAGGGAATCTCTTTTTTTGCAATAAATAGGCCTTGCGAAGTGGGGCAATGAAGATTAAAAAAACTATTTCTTTTCTATCTATCTCTCCTTGGACCAGTCAACTATTGCGGTGCTCGTTGAGTCATGCGACACATGGCACACACATGTCACACTTTCATTGGATTATAAGGGAAATTGTTGATGTGGCATGTGCTGACACACCACCACATCAGATGCGAACTAGATGATAAATAATACATTTAAATAATAGGTTATCTTGTTTTGTCTTTTTCTTTAGGGTGCCACGTGGTGTGATGACAGCCGTCAATCGCAGTTGATGAGGAAGAATCTCAACCAATCATTGCATTAATTGTTAGAACGAGATAAAACCCTGACCAAACGATGTGATAGTGTTGACGATGATGAGGAGAGAGAAATATTTGGATTAAATCAACGGTAAGGGATCATCCAACTTCCAAGCTTGATATCCGACAATCTAGAACTCAGATTGAGCTGAAATTTTAAGGGGAGCTTCATATTTCCATCCTCGTTCTTTGTAAAAAACATCTTTAAGCTCACTTCATCCTAGATAGGAAGATTGAAAGGAAATGAAAATTTGAAGGCTATCAAGTGTTCCTTGGCGTTTGTAGTGCTTGGAGAGGTTCAACAAAGAAGTGGGAAGGTTGATTTGCAATAGGACGGTGCCATGATCCTGGTGGTATATAGGGATCTAAGGTTAGCGTCTTGCCTAACATTGAGTTTTCTCCAACACATTTAGTTAGTTTAATTATCTTCTCCATCCACCACATTCATCCATCATCTTCGTCCATAACCATCATTCATCCGCTCCATCATAATCCATTTCACGTCTCCTTTTACACCATCATTAACTCATCACCCACCTCTATTTCACCAACAAAAAATGCAGAAGCGCCATCGCCAATGATGAGGAGAGAGGAAAAGAACATATGACAAAGATTGTTCTAACTTCAAAGGTTGATATCTGATGTTCTACACGTCCAACTGAGCTAAGAAACTTAAATGATTCATCTTCACCCCCTCTTTCTGTCCATAACCTCTAATCTATAAATATACACGTGGATCTTATTCTAATTCGTCCTTAAAATTTCTTCCTACTCACGTGGGCTAATTGAAAGATAGTGAAATTTTCATAAGAAGCAATAAAGAAAAGTGGGAGCTTACATGCACTTGCAAATCGTTATGATCATGGCAGAACGTAAGGATCTATGATAAGTATCGTCATACATTTTTATTTCTCGCCATCATCATTAACTTAGATTAATTTCATTGTCATGTCCCCTCATCGCATCATATCCATCCATACACTTTCTAATCACATCTTACTACCTACTCATCACCATCTCGTCTCAACATCTATCTTGTACAACTTGCTCCTTACCTCACTTCCATCATTATTACCGTTATGATCATTTCGCTCTCGCATTGTCTCAATCGTCTCTGGTCGTATTTTTTACTATATACTGATTGATATATGTGGTCAACAAGCCAAATCGTACCACCATGTTCTATTTAAGCTCATTGAATAAAATATTATGCTCATTATTATTCCAGTGTGATGCCAATAATGAAGTACATGAATATGTGTAATGACATATTACATTGATCACTAGTCTTTAAACATGTATTCTTAATATTCCTATTAGATGGATATTCGAGATGGACATGGAATTATTTGAATAGAATACCACTAACTAATCCTACTCATGTGAAAAGTATAACTGAGGACACTAAGGACAAATATGTGACTATCAGTGTGGCGACACTAAGGACAAATAGTGGGTGCTCTATAGAGAAAGAGTTAACGGAATTGATATGAAGAATCCTTGAATAGTATTATACCTAAACATCAATCAGGTTCATTCATGTCACGATTGTATAAGTGATCCATTGAACTGAGGCACCAAGGACATATCGTGGATGGACAACTACATTTTTACCATAGCTTACCAACATCTAAATAAGGGATTCAAACAAGTTATGGCTCTGATGTAGTAAGAAGCTAACATAGATGATTGAGAGGTCAAGATGTGATCATCCGCCCTCAGTATAAAAGGAGATTGACTCAAGGAAGACGATGTAGAAAATCCCAAGCCAGGGCAGTAAGGAGATTGATTCCAATTATCATCATTATACATCATTACTAATCGAATGACGGATTAGGATTAGGCGATCAACCATACCCTAAGTCATTCAAGTGTACATCTATGGTAACCAACGACGGTAAAGGTTCCATGAGAAAGTTTGAAAACTACTTGGTATCTTCTATAACACAAGGTGTAGCTTGGCAACCCACGGGTTGGAAACTTGATAACTTGTAAATTAACGTGATTAATTTATGTATTTTACATTATATTTATGTTTTTTAATGACTATATTTGCATGTTATCATATAAAAATAAAGATAAATCACTTACACTTTGATTTTACTATTATTTATGATTTTTACCATTTTTTACATGGAATTTAACCTCAACTCAGTGAGGAAATATTTTTTCAGGGTCTTAAATACTTGGCTAAAGGTTAGTAAGGGTTTTCCTAATTTTTCTGCAATTTTTCATATTTTTTATATAATCTTTGACCATTATATAGCCAAGAAATGATTTTTATATATTTAAATAACTCATATTTAATTTATTTGGCATTTTACAATATATTTATATATATATATATCAAGGGACATCCATGTCATTCGCCCAAAATTCGGGCGAATGAGTGGATGATTATTATTTATTTAAATAAGAAGAGAGACAAAAAGAATGAGCAGTATTGGCTCATTATGGCATGCAGAAATTGACGCCGGTAAGTTCACCACATTTGTTTATCATTTTAGAAATAATACAGGTCAAAGATTGTGGCGTGTTTTTTTTTTTTAAATGAAAGCCGCAATCAACATCCGTGTGCATTTAATGCACGCAGAGAATCGAAATTGCGGCTTATAAATATTAACAAAAAAGTGTTCTTTTGTCTTTTACATCTTTCTTTATTAAAACAGGACGACGTGGCGTGAAAGGCGATGAAGAAAAGGTCAAACATTACGGCTTAAATTGTCGTTTTCTGTTTTTTTTTTTGAAAAATAAAAGAAAAGGGGCGATATGGCATCATCTTAGCCGATTAAAGAGAGAGATTGTTCTCCAATGATTGTGGGCAGCCGACGCGGCCAACAACGTGTCGGCACGTGATCCAAGGATGGGGAAAACGAGAAAATCAATGCCAGCCAATAGAAAAATCCTATTTTTTTAAGAAGATAAAGAGATCCAACGACCTAGATTTTTCCTCACTAAAACCTCGATATCTTGAGATCTAGACGTCTGATTGGGCTGAAATTTTGAGGGTAGGTTCATCTTTGCTCCCTCTACAATCCAGACGGTTGGATCTTTAAATAGATATCTGGAAAAGGGCAAAAATCACTTTTTGAAGCTCTCTCTGAGGAATTGGCGAGGAAGGACACAAGGGATGCTTTGGAAGTCGACAGTTCTTGATTCTGCAAAGCTGTAAGTTTCTGATTTGTATTTCAATCTTCTTCTTGAACGATTTTAAAACGCCAAGGCATGGGCAAAATGTACATGCCCTAGAAGTTGGTTTTGAATGAAATTAGCACTGCATTTTGATTCTGATTCAAGATATGATTTTTTATTCTTAATTTTACATCAATTTATAACATTTTTACTTCATTAGATTTTTAATTTAGGGTCGGATTTCATCTTTTCCCCAAATTCTTCACTTTCTCTCTCTAGGTTATTTTTTCTAGTTTCTCTCTCTAGATTTCGATTTTTATTGTTTAGGAAATTAATTTAATATATAAAAAACCTAAAAATAAAATTTGATTCGAAAATTCATCCATCTTGAAGTCCAATTTAAAAATCTCTTTGTTGATTATTTAATTCCCAATTTTAATTCATAAAAAATGTCTTACAATTTTATAATAATTGGAAAATTAATAATCCAAATTGGTCTGATCTTAAAATTGAAATATTCCTATCTTGAGCTTTCTGACCGAAATATTTAAAATCAAAATTAAGTTTAATTTGATTTTGATTAATTGAAAACATTATTAAGCATAATTAAGATTTATTAATTGCAAAATTAATTCATCTTTGAATTAATTCATTAAAAATTCTTATTTTTTTCCTCCCTGTGGTTTGACCCCTTGCTTACTCTATATTCCATATTTAGTGATTAAGGGAAATTATAAATTTTATTGTATAAGTCGAAACCCCAAATTAACGACATATTTACGTGCATTTTTAGGCTTATCAAAACTTAACCTATCGATTGGGTTAATTTTATGCTTAGTTAATTAATCTACATGTTGATATAGTTAATTAATAATTTTGGGCAATAATTGTTATTGGGCCACTAAAGTTATTAACTACAACGATACATGAGCCTATAGGGACACATGCATAAGATTATAAGGGCATTGGTGAATATATTTTACTTTATGGGTTTTTGAAAAAAACTTAAGTAAAATATAAATAGGGAAGGCCAGCCAGATTTGAGAGGCCCCCCCTTTCTCAACTCTCTTATCTTCTCCACTCAACCGAGGAGAGTGTCTTCATGGTGAGAATATCTTCAATATTTTGAAGGAGATTTGAAGAATAATAAGTGGAGACTCAAGGGTCAAATGATCGCATGGATCCAAGGGCCAAGTAAAGGCCGAGCACGTAAACGACTTCCAAACGATCCCAGAGTGGGCAAGTCAAGGGTGGAACAAGTTCCCCATAAGGTACATGGGATGTATGATTTCATAGATCGAATGAGAATCGATAACATGCTTCTGCATCCTGAAAACCACATTTTTATGGTTTAACCAATGCACATAACCCAACATATACTAACCATTATCATATTCGTAACTATAGTACAAGGTATCACTATCTCATCTCGCATTTTCTTATTGCTCGACTCCATATTATATATGTATCTCATCTGACCAAAAAAATCCCTATTTTAAGAATACAAAGTACTTAACTAACGTTCCATGTGGAGATGATTTGTAATCATCACTAGCTAAAATTATTGAGTACATGTTTATATTTTTATTAATTAATCTCAAAAACACCGATGATGAATTAAAATCCCAATGTTTGAGCTTATCAACACATAGTGCGTGATTTTCAGCAGAAAGAATTCACTAAATTGATCATATTGACCATTATACCAATTTTTTAATCAGGTTAATGCACATCATAACCATGTAAGTGGTCCTTAGACCAAAGATACCAAAGAAGTATTGCGGACACTAGTTGCATTTTGACTATGAACTATGAGTTCCTAATCTTGGAATTCTAAACAGTCTTAATTTGGGGACATCAAGAATTTTATGAAGATGATTGAGTGCTCAAGTGATAACACATTTAGTAGGTTAATATGACCATATTTACATGTTTATTCACATCAAATTGATTGTATATGCTTTTTATCAATCCTAAAATGATTAAATTTATTTTTATAATGATATTTTAAATTTTATGAATTTTAAGTATTTTTAATGATTTTCTGATGTCAAACTTTGAAAGAACATAATTGTTTGAGTCGGAATATAATTTCTCCTAAATTTTTTGGCATTATATTCATTTTGTATATTCTACTCACATCCATCTTCTCATCATCTTATCTTCTTATTCATCTTCTACATCCATCATCACTTCATGTCTTCATCTATCTTACTCGCTCGTTTCCATTTGATTTATCCACATCCTCCTACCTATTCCTCATATTATTATCATATCATCCTTATTAAATAATTAGTATCACCATTTTACTACCTCGTATTCATCACACTACAATCTCCTACTTAATATGTATCTCCTCTTATCCCTATTGAGTCATCATTTAAATTGTATTTGAACCCTAATATGTGTTCCCTATGGAGACAACCCTTGTTCATCACTAACAAGTCAAATTATTTTATGACTAAAGATTTATAAATTATTATTGATTTACTCAAATACCAACGACCAATTAACACCCTAAATTTGATTGAATTATCAAGATGGGATCCTTTGCCTTCGATATTAGAGTAGATAGCTCGAGGAAGATGATGCAATGAAATCATAAGCCAAGGCGATAGAATATCGAAGAAGAGTTCTAGGATGATTTTCAAACATATCAGTACTAGCTCGGATGACAGATTAGGGATGACAGTTGCTCATAACCTAAGTCACCCTAGGAACATCAAGTGCATATGGGATTCTATGCACACGCTAACCGGTGACAAACAAGTTTCATGAGTGAGTCAATATAATCCTTTGTATATTCTAGAGCACAAGACGTAGTAACCACCCCATGGGCTGGAGACTTGAGTTTTGATTGGGTTAAATCAATCCAACATTAATTAATCTACATGATGATAGAATTCATTAATTTAGAATGTCAATAAAGGCTATTGAGCTCCTTATGTCATTAACTATACTAGTACATTGGCCAAGAGGGTCACGCCCAAATGGTATTTTGGACGTCTAAAGATATACTTATAGTTCGGGGTTTTTATGAAAAATACCCACTTAGTAAAAACTAGGGACGGCCCTAAACAAAATTCGCCCTGGCTAATTTTGTCATAGCCCTTTCCATTATTCTACCTTCTCACTTTTGCTCCGTTTCGTTCTTGATGTGATTGAGAAGCCATAAATTTTACGACGGAGCATGAACGAATGAAGGAGGAGAATCGACTTGCTTGAGATCATCTAGATATGTCTCGCGGGTGCACGCCTTAACAGCTTGACATGTCTTACTCGAGGATTCAAGAAATCACATATCCAATTAGTACCCACGAGATTTGAGATTTTGTGATGTCGTTTCAATTACGTCGTTAGTTTTCTGTTGGAGCCTGCACCATTCGTAGTCTACTAGTACAACAGTCTTAGCGTGATTTATAATTTTGACATGTTGACTGTCAATACTTTGTCTACAACCCTAATTGCAGGCCAATCAGATCAGGTTTTACATTTTACCCACGTGTGACACCTGATTAGTGCATCATTCGTAGATCATCATCTCATTTGTCTTCTTTATGTTATCAATTCAGATTTTTTTCTTGGTGCTATCCACCAATTTTCCTTTTTTCCACATTTGTTTTCCAATTTCCAACCATAAATAAATTAAGAATAACTTCCCAACCACAAAAGGAAAGTCAATGCACCTCCAGTCTAATGAGAGGATAATTCCACAGTTCGAAAGTTAGATAAATCGATCGCTGAACATATATCTCACCTCATGCCCCTCATTTAGAGACAATTACATAAGAAAAACACACACCAAACGTAAAAGTGTAATCACCTATTGACCCTTGCAAAGATAGATTAGTATAATGGCTTCTGGTATGATTTACATTTTCTATCAATTTCATTCATCCCTCAAGTTTACAAAATCGATACAAAATATTGATTATAGTTACGACGCGGTATTATTGAAGAGATAAACAAGGTAAAATGCAGGAAATATATGAAGAGATGCAGCCTCTAGTCTTTCTCGCTCTAGAAAAAGGAAGGGATTTATTTTTCTTTACCTGTGGCATCAGGGCTCGAAGACCATGTTCTCGGCGTCTCTCCTCACAGACTGGAAGAGAACGGTGGAGAGATAGCGCTCTCCGAAGCTGGGGAAGACCGCCTGCATAAAAGATAGATATCTGGGATTTTAGTGGGCTAGAGAGAGAAAGGAGAGAGGGAAGAGTGAATGGGGTTGAGAGAGAGGAGAGGGAGTAGGGGGAGAGAGAGAGAGAGAGAGGAGAGGGAAGGGAGAGACGGACACCTAGAGAGAGAGAGGAGAGGGAATGGAGAGAGACAGAGACAAACACATAAAAAGAAAGGAGAGGGAAAGGAGAGAGACAGAGACAGAGACATAGAGAGAGAGGAGAGGGAAGTGAGAGAGATGGAGACAAAGAGAGAGAGGAGAGGGAAGGGAGAGAGACGGAGATATAAAGAGAGAGAGGAGAGGGAAGGGAGAGAGACAGCGACAAACAGATTGAGAGAGAGAGGAGAGGGAAGAGAGAGAGACAAAGACGGACACATAGAGAGAGAGAGAGGAGAGGGAATGGAGAGAGACAAAGACGGACACATAAAGAGAGAGGAGAGGGAAGAGAGAGAGACAAATAGATAGAGACAAGCAGACATATATAGAGAGACAAAGGCAGAGACATACAGACACATAGAGCGACAGAGGCAGAGACATACACAGAGAGACAAACAAGAAGATTGAGAGAGGTACAGAGAGATAGATAGACACGTTGAGAGAGATCTAGAGAGAGAAACAGAGAGAGAGAGAGAGAGAGATAGACACGTTGAGAGAGATATAGAGAGAGAAACAGAGAGAGAGATAGACACATTGAGAGAGATATAGAGAGAGAAACAGAGAGAGAGAGAGAGAGAGAGAGAGATAGACAGACAGACATACTCATAAAGAGAGATACAGAGAGAGAAACACCGAGAGAGAGAGATAGACACAGATACAGAGAGAGTGAGAGATAGACACAGATAGAGAGATGCAGAGAGAGAGAGAGATATAGAGAGAGAAACATAGAGAGAGAGATACAGAGAGAGAAACACAGAGAGAGAGAGATAGACACGAAGAGAGAGATGCAGAGAGAGAGAGATAGACACTTAGAGAGAGATACAGAGAGAGAAACACCGAGAGAGAGATAGACACGAAGAGAGAGATGCAGAGAGAGAGAGATAGACACTTAGAGAGAGATACAGAGAGAGAAACACCGAGAGAGAGATAGACACAGAGAGAAACACAAAGAGAGAGAGACAGACACAGAGAGAAACACAAAGAGAGAGAGACAGACAGAGAGAGAGAGAGAGACAAACAAATAGAGAGAGATAAAGAGAAAGAGAGAGATAGACAGAGACAGACACATAGAGAGAGATTAAAAGAAAGAGATAGACAGACAGAGACAGACACAGAGAGAGATACACAGGGAGAGAGACAGGCAGACACCTAGAGAGAGATACACAGGGAGAGACAGACAGACAGACCGACATAAAGAGAGAGATACACAGAGAGACAGACAGACAGACACATAGAGAGAGATACACAGGGAGAGAGACAGACAGACAGACACTAAGAGAGAGATACACAGAGAGAGAGACAGACAGACACATAGAGAGAGAGATACACAGGGAGAGAGACAGACAGACAGCCACTACGAGAGAGATACACAGAGAGAGAGACAGACAGACACATAGAGAGAGAGATACACAGGGAGAGAGACAGACATACACATGGATAGATTGAGACAGGCATACACAGAGTGATTGAGTGAGAGAGAGAGAGAGAGAGAGAGAGAGAGAGAGATTACCACAATGAGCTTCCCCGCAAACTCCGGCCGTTGGCCGATCTTAACCGCAGCTGCCGCCGCAGCCCCCGAGGAAATTCCCACCTGCCAGAAGCAGAAAGTTCCACTCATCTACCTGCCCAATACCGAATGCCAACACCAGTCCCTCTTGGTTTTCAATGGCTCACCAGCAGCCCTTCCTTCAGCGCCAACTCCTTTGCTGTCTCCACCGCTTCCTCACTCGATACCTGCCAGTTTCCGCGATAGAGTGAGATAAGGAGATAAATATAAACATATTCAAGCGGCAAAAAATCAAAGGCAACTTAGTATATGATCTCCACAATGACTTATTGATGTCCACTTTAATAAGGTCTAAATGGGAGCCGATGGGCAACTGCCCTCGATCCTCGGATATTATCCACCATTTCTTTGAAATCAGCCTCACATTTAATTTATGCATTCGCTTTATCTGCATCTAATCAGTCTGGGAGGAGAGAGATACTGATCAGGCAGATACATTTCGAGATGGAGAGAGGAACCGAATGGATTATGAGTCTTTGTGTGAACCATTAGAATGGCACAGTCAGGGATGGAGGGCTGGAGGACGGATGACGTTGCATGAGGACGAAACGGGACTGAACGGCCGTCCGTTCGGTCATCCAGTGATCCAATCCATACTTAGACTTGATCTTCATCCTGTCTGCATTTCGTCATCGTCACCATTCCGTCATCGTTAATCTATGATAGAGAATGGAAGGGATGACGAAACAGGACTGAACGGCTGTCCGTTCAATTATCCACTGAACCGTTCATATTTAAACTTGATCTTCATCATGTCCGTCATCAACAGCTGTCCGTTCAGTCATCCATTGATCAGTCCATAATTGGAGTCGACTTTTCGTCATCATGTACCCATTGTGACATCGTTAACATTCCGTCGTCAGTCTATGACAGAAGAAGGGAGGGGATGACAGAAATGTTTTGATTGTTTGGTCATCCCATGTAGGGAACGGCACGCCTGGGACGTGACGGGACGGATGGCGATCCGTGACAGACGGTGTCTTGATGAAATTTTTGTCATGTTACCGTCCCGTTACACGTCCAAGGATTTTGGATAAATCCGTCACGTTCGTGTCCCCGTCATGTCCCCGTCACTGGACCGCATCACCGTCACGTGTGACGGGAAAAACAACCATGCGGAGGAGAGAGAATTGGAGGGCATATCTCCAATTATCTTTGGACTGAATCCTTTTGTGCGTGCAAATTAATGCAGGGACTTTTCTGCCAAATGCCAACAAATCGAGTTAGCAACCCCACGTGGCGAAATCTCGGCCGTCGAAAAGCTTAAATCTAACAATTTTTAAGCTTTTTTGGTCATTTCTAAAAACTCGTCACGGCCGTCATCTGTGACGGCCGTCCCGTCACGTCACTCGTCCGAGGCCCCCCGTCACCATCGCGTCACCGTCACGCCCAGTTTATCATCCGTCATAGGCCCCGAATTTTGGCACTTGCCGTCACCGTGACATGTGACTTGACGGATGACGGCTGCCGTTCCCTATTCCCATGTGGACGATGGTGGACGGATTGGGACGAAACGGATGATGACGACCCATAAATAGAGAAGGATAAATTATGATGACGATTCATCAGACGGAAGAAATAAAGAAGGATAAATTATGATGACGACCCATAAATAGATGAATAAAATACCTTAACGACTTCATCAATCATGTCCACGTTTAATACCCCGGGAATGAAGCCTGCGCCAATTCCCTGAATCTTGTGAGGGCCTGCAAGTAAATAAAGGAGAGTAAAATATATTCTTATGACAAATGAATGCAGCTTGGAAGAAGAAATAGCCTTTACCCGGTTTTCCTCCAGAAAGGACTGCGCTCTCCGCGGGTTCCACTCCAAAAATCTATATATATTTTTTATCAAAAAAAGTTAAGAGTAAAAAGGGAGAAATGTTAGAAATAATGTGGGGTATAAACCGAAATGCACCTTGATATTTGGGTTTTGCTCTTTCAGATATCTTCCAGCCCCGGTAATAGTTCCTCCAGTTCCAATTCCAGAAACCAAGGCGTCAATCTTGCCCCCAGAGGCCGTCCAGATCTCCGGCCCCGTCGTCTCGTAGTGAATCTATTTAGAAATAAAAGGGTTTTCCCGAAAAAAAAATGAGATTTATCATGCTGGTTAATTTAGTGCTGATCTGTCGAGAAAAAGAAATACTGGGTTTTTTTATAAATAAATGGGATTTGTAAAGTTCACAATCAGAGAGAAATGAAATGAAATAGAATGATGAAAAAAATGATTCGATAAAATTTATTAAGTCGATAATTAATTCTGGAATCAATTGAAATAACTGAACGAAAACGAGGAGTATTAAACGATCGAATTAAATATGCCGCGCATGATAGAATGGCATTCTCTTGAAAAAGAAAGAAACAGGCAACTGGTTGAACGGTATCCACCCCAATCATTCTTGATTATATATAATCAAGAAAATTAAGAAAATGAGTCAAATAGAAACAATAGAAAAATTGAAATTTAAAGAGTCGATCGAGGGTGTGCACCTTGGGATTAGCCGGATTCTCGAATTGCTGGAGAATGAAAGAATTGGGCGTCTTGGAAGCCAATTCTTCTGCCTTCTTCACCGCGCCCTTCATTCCCAAGACCGGGTCCGTGAGAACCAACTCGGCTCCAAAAGCCTTCAGAATTATCCTTCTTTCAAGACTCATCGAAGCAGGCATCGTCAGATAGAGCTTGTAGCCCTTTGCCGCCGCTATGAAAGCCAGCCCAATGCCAGTGTTGCCGCTCGTTGGCTCGATGAGAACGCTCTTCGAAAATAAATAAAAGAACCATATAGTATCGACTTTGGTTAAAATAAAATTGTAGTGAGTGATGAAGGGTCACCTTTCCCGGAGTGATGAGACCCTTGCTCTCGGCATCGGTGATCATACTATATCCGATTCTGCAAAAGTAGATGAAAGTGAGGTATTGATGTGGTATTATTTGGAGAAAAGGGTATTGATTATTTGTAGAAAATTACCGGTCTTTAACGCTTGAGCAGGGTTCCATTAGTTCTAGTTTTGCGGCGATTTTAGCGAGGGATTCATTCGCCGTCCTGTTGAGATACACTAACGGGGTCTTGCCGATTAACTGCGCAAGATTTTTTTTAATTTTTAATGTTAAATGCGGTTTTGTGACGATGATTCTTTGAAAGGAATCGAGAAATTATCACCTCTGTTACGTCCTTGGCGATTTTCGGCTCCATATATGCGCCCATTCTTTCGATGATTCGTCACCTGCGTCAATGAATCGTCATATCAAGGGAAGAAACTAAGAATAATTGCGATAAGAAAACGCTTGATAAATAGCTTTTTGGATTTGTGAAGTTGATAATCAGAGAGCAATGAAATGAAATGAATGACACCTGTTGTATATAAAGTTGATAATTAATTCTGAAATCAAAGAAATAACTGGATGAAATCGATAGTTATTTCAAATGATCAAACGAATTTAAAGAGTTAAATAGTGTGGGCTTGATAAAGAACTTATTTCCGAAAGTAGTCAAAGAAAACGCGCATACCCTGCAGAGGATGATAATGAAAAGAACAGAGTAGACTCAAATAATCAGCTGACATTGAATTGGACGCAGAAGGGAAAATAATAATTCTCAAACTGATCGAAAAAAGCTTAATCGCCGTCAAAGCCCGTATAAATCGAAAACGAACGCCGGACAAACGCAAAGAGATTAAAAAAAGCGCAAAGAACGCGCTGAAGACCTGAATGATGGGGATGATAACGGCAAAAACATTGTACATTCAGTTAATCAACTTTGTGAAGAGGAGTCAGCAAAGATAAAGAAACGAGCCAAAGACGGCAAGAACAAATTATATGCAATTAACCGACTGTGATGGACAGTGACGACAAAGGAAACGAAAAGAACTCCAAAACTGATCACAAACAAACCCAATCGCCGACGAAACCATCAACACTTCATAAACAAACAAAAGAACATGCAATAAAACAAAAAAAAAAATCGCGGAAACGCGAGGAAAACGGCAAGAACAAAGTAGATTCAAACAATTATCTGCGCTAGGCTGTGGCAACGAAAAGAAATCCACAATAGATCACAAAAACTAAACAAATCACCGACGAAACCTTTACCAATTCACACACGAACATAATAACACTGAAGGAAAGAGGAAAGAATCATAGAAACGCGAGGAAAACGGAAAGAATAAAGTAGACTCAAACAATCAACTGCGATGGACGGCGACTACATAGAACACGAAAAGAATTCCACAACGGATCACAAAAACAAGACAAATCGCCGATGAAACCATCGCCAATTCAAAAACAAACACACTAACACTAAAGGAAAGCAGAAAGAATCACAGAAACGCGAGGAAAACGGCGAGAACAAAGTAGACCCAAACAGTCAACGCGATAGTCAGTGACAACGAAAAGAATTCCACAACGGATCACATAAACTTGAAGAATCGCAGACGAAACCATTACCAATTCACAATCAAACAATAGAGCACAAGCAAAGAGTAAAGAATCACAGAAACGGGAGGAAAATGTCAGGAACAAAGTGGATTCAGACAATCAACTGCGATGGACAGTAACAACAAAGAAAACGAGAAGAATTCCTCAACCGATCACAAAAAAAGCCAAATCGATGATGAAACCATCACCAACTCACCTACAGGCTCGAGGACATGCAAGAAAAGAGTAAATAATCACTGAAACCTTCGGAAAAAGGAAAGAACATAGTAGATTCAAACCAGCAACTCCGATGGACAGTGAAAAAAAAGAAAACGTGAAGAATTCCTCAACAGATCACAAAAACAAGCCAAATCACGGATCAAACCATCACCAATTCACAAACAAGCTCAAGAACATGCAATAAAAGAGTAAAGAGTCACAGAAACGCGCAGAAAAAAGAAAGAACATGGTAGATTCAAACAATCAACTGAGATGGACAGTGACAACGAAGAAAACGAGAAGAATTCCTCAACGGATCACAAAACAAGCCAAATCGATGATCAAACCATCGCCAATACACAAACAAGCACATGAACACGCAATAAACGAGTAAAGAATCACAGAAACGCCCAGAAAAAAGAAAGAAGTAGATTCAGACAATCAACTGCGATGGACTGTGACAACATAGAAAACGAGAAAATTTTCCTCAACATATCACAAAAAAAGCCAAATCGATGATCAAACCATCGCTAATTCACAAACAAGCTCAAGAACACGCAAGAAAATAATAAATAATCGCAAAAAACGCGCGTACCGCGCAGAAGATCTGCAGAAAGACTGATTAAACAGCCAACCTCGAGCAGATAAATAGTCCGATGTCCACCGCCAACCTCCTCAATTCGCGATAATATAAAGGGGGGACAAGCCGTGGGGCCCGCCCACAGATGTTGACCGTTGACCGTGTACTTCGATTTTTTGAAAGTCGTCTCATGAGCGGAATGAGAAGTCAACGAGTGCGGAAATCCGTCCAGATTCATTGAATGCGTCCAAACAGCTCCCGCCGCAGATTCCGCGGCAAATTCCGCTGCTGCCACTTCGAAAATAGAAGGATACGGGCCAAAAATGGAAATTTCTCTCTGAACCATATAATATCTTTGAATATTTGGAGAAAACCATTGTTTATGAGGGAAATTCTTCGAAATATATCAGAAAAAACAACCAAAGAACTGGAGTCCAGGATGTCCTTTTCTTTTTAAAAAATAAGAAAATCCTGGGTTGTTTAAATATATTTCAACTGAATTTTTGGATGTGAGGTGGTATTAATACACTTTGTGCTCTATCAGAAATAAAAATAAAAATTTGGGGTTCAGAATGTTTTTTTTATTTTAAAAAATAAGAAAATCCTGGGATCCTTAAATATATTTCCACTGAATTATTGGATGTGAGGTGGTATTAATACATTCTGTGCTCTATCAGAAAAAAAAAACCCAGAATTGGAGTTCAGAAATTTTTTTCTTTCTAGAAAATAAGAAAATCTTGGGTTCTTTAAATATATTTCACTGAAGTTTTTGATGTGAGGTAGTACTCATACATTGTGTGCTTACCAGGAAAAAAAAACAAACAATTGGAGTTCATAATGTTTTTTCTTTAAAAAAAATAAGAAAATCCAGGGATCCTTAAATATATTACATCTTGATTTTTGGATGTGAGGTGGTAATAATACACTGTGTGCTCTATCTTTTTTTCCTGCAGCTTTTTGGTTTAGTGGTATCCTGTTGACAAACTTCATGCGTGATCATCCATCCCAAATTGCTCCCACCGCGGCACGCTTAACTATGGAGTCTCCTTATTATATTACCTGATCGGGCAATAAATTATTTGGATTTTTTCAATGACAGTAGTCTAACCACTATTGGGTTACCTTTTTCCCATTCAGGGAGACAACTTATTGTTTGGAGTGACCACTAAAGTCACGAGGGCTATCATTTTACTGCTCACCATTTTTTCTCACTATAAAATATTCTTCATTGGTTTTGGATTTGATCAAAATCATGTATTGCTTGTTTGCTGAACCAAAGCCAATCTATGAGCTTAAGCTTTATGATTAAAATGACTTCACCACGCCTCATTGAGAAATTAAGGCATGGTAATCATTCTCTAAATTTATAACAAATACTGACCTGTCATTAGAAGATTAACTAAATCATATGCATCATGGTATTTTTTGGATGTATGGGTTTACTGTGTTCTTTTTTACCATGAACATATGTTTTTACCATACTATATTTCCATAGTTTTACAATGCTTATTCATTTTTCATCAATCAAACTATGTGATGTACTCATTAGTTCCAATTTGACTTTTTTTGGCATTTTACAACACTAATGTACACATTTTCTTCAGTCAAATGATGTCTTGACCATTATACGTACAATTTCTTATTATTTTTAGATCATTGCACTTTTCTCTGCATCGAGTAATGAATTTACCACGTTATCTTTCTAAAAAAATGGAGGCCAGTTATAAATGAGCATCATAGACCCATAGTAACACATATCAACATGTGATTCAATAGACTGCCCATCTAGGACCAGTTCATTGATTTGTTTTACTTCAAAGGCGAAGTCTAATGGGTGCCACCCCAATCTTTCAGGTCGCCTCCAAGTGGCAAGTGATAAATGGAACTTTAGTAGTCAAATTATACACATTTTAGAGTCATTATATCCATCATTTTATTTATAGTATCTCTATTTTAACATAAATTTTCCATGAATGCATTATTTCATGAAAAATCTTAAAAATTCCATTTTATTATTAAAATCATATTAGGTGCAAGGAAAAATATTTATTTTTATTTCATTTGAAAATGATTATGGCCTTCATAATAAAAATAAAAAGTATATAGACATGTGTGTATATATATAAAGATTTGGTGTGACAAGCCGGCGGCCCTCAAGCCAACCGCCAGCCAGCGAGCATACTGCGGTCAAGCCGGCCCAGCAGCTAGCGAGGCCCACCACACAAGGAGCCCCATCAACCACCGAGTAGACCACAAGAAGGCCCATAGAGAGGACCATTCAGGCCCACAGTGACGACGAGGACACACACTCAAAAGTATGTAATATCAAATAGTGATTAGATTTAATTCATTAGTACATATATGTCGATAAATATATAGTGTCGTGGCTTTCCATATTTTTCCACACGGGATTAGATTTCCACCATCTATTCTACTTTCGCATCGGGTCGGGCCGATGGGCAACGAAAGGATCATGGCCCAACGGGACGCGATCTGATGGAATTATAAAACAAATAATATCAAATAGTGAGAAGTATCCATTTTTTAAAAACTTTTTTTATATCTATTTCAGGTCCTCTGATTGGTTGTCAAGCCCTAACGCAGATCGCGAGATCCTATGCGGGCAAGTCAGAGCACACAAAGCTGACGAGGCAGTTGACGAGACTTGCTGTCGGGGAAAGAGATGGGTAAGCCGATTATAATGGGTCCACGACTGCAATTCAATCGCAGTTGTTAACCCAAATTTGAGGAAGGATTGAATGGGGGGGGGGTCAATCTCTTCCTTTAAACCCTAAACCCTAAACCCTAAACCCTAAACCCTAACTCGCCCCCTGGCCATCATCCTCAACGGCCTGTCAGCATAAACCACCGATAAGGGGACCACATGCCCGGTCCAAGGGCCTTTGGAAGGCCGTTGGACCAAACCTGCTCTTTGAAGGGGTTGAGAGACCTCTCTCGACCCTTTAAATGCAATTTTAAGCTTCAATTGTGTATCTCTGAGTGCAGGAAAGAAGGGGCACGGTGGCGGACTCTTTGAAAGTGAACCAGAAGCCTGTGGAGGTGTCGTGACATGCCTCGCCAGCTTAAAGGACTCTCAAAAAGATCATGAAGGTCAGTGCATCATCGAGTTACACCCACATGGAGGAGAATATCAATTGAATCACTAAATCGAAGCTCGACGGCGGTGATCCATGCCACCACTCCTGCTCTTATAATCAGGGCGTTCGGTGAGGTTTGATCATCTCAGATAGATCCCCCAACATATCATTTCACTATCAGCAGAAATTTTACTGAAAATTTTGAATCACAGTTCATTTTGATAAAAAATTGTTCACCGATTTTGTTTTGGCATTCAGTCTAACACCTTGCAAGTTCGAGGAGCACTTGTCAATTTATATAAGATTCTCATTATCTACTGAATAAAATCAAAGTGTATAAACCCACATCAACCTCTCAGAGATATTCCATCGAGTACCTCTCAGATTTCAACGACTTTACACGGATTATTTTCAATTTTCTAATCTAAACTATATATATAACACATCTACATGACCCGACTCTCTCGGGCATTCTATCCAGCACCTCACAGGCGTTCGACAAAACAACCTGTGTTTACACAATTTTCTAATATAGCATATATAATACAAGAAACATATAAAATTATATAAACTTAGATATCTTCCTTATTTCGACCTGTTGTTAAGCATTTGGTCGAACACCTCCTGGGTGTTAGACTAAATCAAGTATTGCCTCTAAATTTTGAACCTAAAAAAATCTAAAAAATATAAAGAAAATATAAATACATATATATCACTACATAGTAGCTACTAACCACATATAAATCTCTCTTATAACTAACATCCACGAATACTATTAGTCATCCCTAACATTATTGTTATTATCTTTACTTTCTCCTAACTTTATTCTTATCTCTCATTACTATAACTTCTATTCCTCTTCTCAATTATTAATCCCACTTTCCTTAGATTCTACTCATATTTTCATAGAGCTTACTGATAGTTAAGTAAGTAACCCTTTGCCTTCATTCATAGAACTTTACTATATCTTATTAAAATTCCCTACTTACATTATCATTTCAATTACTACTACAGATAACACTTATGACATCTCTTATTTCTGTATTATTTCTGGTATCTCTAAGAATTTATAAATAATATAATATTATATCGATTACCAGTTATTCATCTTCCGCTACACTCACTGGCTCATTAGTATTTTGACTATCGTTATCCCTTAAGTAGTAACTTAAATATTGAATATCTCTCTAGAGGCCAATCCTTGTGGATATGACCATACTCCAATTGTACAGTTGAGTGAGTTATACTTTTATAAATTTCATTTGATAGTAGGCAAATTAAACTTACAGCGACAACTAAAATTTATTACGCAATTTGCCTCCATCAGCAAGTGCATGGGTAGATAGAGAGTGGGGGATTAGATAAAAAAATATTTATTATTTTATTTTTCAACGTTGAATCCAAGGGAAAGTTTGTCTCAGTCCTTTATTTGAATATCAGATATCTGATACCATCATCTGCCACTATCCATAGGCAGAAAGACAAATCGCAGTGTCCAGTATCCTCTACAAGTCAACACCTGAATTAATGCCTGATACTTTTGACACCACACATTATTTTCCTGTACATCAAATATTACATTGTCAAATACCATATCTCAGGCTGGATATGTTAAGCTGAACATTACTTTGAGTTGACTTTTGAATCTCTAGAGTAATGGCATGCCAAGAGAGAGTTCAACTAAATCCTCTATTTTTAGGTAAGAGGTCAACTGAATTCTATCTTGTCCATCATAGGTAAGAGGTAAACTGAAATCTCTCGTGTCAAGTTCAATTAAGCCATACCTACTTCAAAACGCACATAACATTTACATATGCAGGGAGCCCCATAAGGAATAACTTAGTCCCATAATTTTTCTATGAGTGAGCCATGCTAATCAAGTAAAGAGACAGCTATGATGCATGATAACGTATATTTGTCCACTTGGGAAAATTAACACAAAATGAATCACATCTATCATTTACTTCCCATTGTCAGCTTAACCTCTCTCACTCTCCTCTATCATTGTCTCTCCTTGCATCTCATTATCTCGTCATTTATCCACCCATCTAATATGCCTCTCACTCTTTCTCTATCTATTTGTCCTTTTCCTTCGTAATTTTTTCTCCCCCTCCCATTCTCTTGCTCCATCTCCATTCCAACTTCCAGTCATATTTTTTATACTGTTATCTACATCTATCCCTGCATCTCTCATCCAATCTGTCCTCATCCACGCAAGTGATTGACATCGTTGAATTCCAATTTTTGTTTTAAAAATTGAAACCTACATTTTAGTTTTAGTTGAGACACACAAAAATAACACGTGAATATGACTAATTGGTAGTATAGGTTTCATTGAAAATATTGTGGTCATGGCTCATTCGAAGTTATCAGAGCTAATTAGGTGAAATGAATCCCAGTATATTTAGTACATATTCATCTCTATACCCTCTCCTAAGATTGGCTTTTCAAAAAAAAAACCTAAATTCCATTTCTTGTTTCAAAAACTGAAAACTACAATTGTAGTTGAGACCCATGAAAGTAACACATGAATATGACTAACTGGTACATGTTTCATCGAAAATATTGTGGTCATGGCTCATTTGAAGTTATTGTGCCCAATTAGGTCAAATGAATCCCACTATTTTTTACAATTTGGGCCAAGCTACAATTTTATTGAAACAATTTTAGTTTCAGACCCACAAAAGTAACACGTGAATATGACTAATTGGCGCATGTTTCACTGAAAATATTGTTGTCATGGGTTATTCAAAGTTACTGGACCCAATTAGGTGAAATGAATCCCAAATATGTTTTACATTTTGGACCAATCCCAACATTTAGTAGATATTCATCTCTATACCCCTTCCTAAGATTGGCTGTTCCAAAAAAAACCTGAATTCCAATTTTTGTTTAAAAAACTGAAACCTACAATCGTAGTTGAGACCCATGAAAGTAACGCATGGATATGACTAATTGGTACATGTTTCACTGAAAATATTGTCGTCATTGCTCATTTGAAGTTATTGTACCCAATTAGGTGAAACGCAACCCAGTATGTTTTACACTTTGGGCCAAGCCCAATATTTAGTACGTACTAATCTATATTACCCACTCCAGAGCCTGTTTTGTAAAGAAAACCAGAATAACACACATTTTTTAAACAAATTTAAACCTAGATTTTTTGTTGAGACCCACGAAATTTACACATGAATACGACTAATTGGAACATGTTTCACTGAAAATATTGTGGTCATGGCTCATTTGACGTTATTGTGCCCAATTCGGTTAAATTAATATTAATATGTTTTGCAACTTGGGCCAAGCCCAATATTTAGTACATATTGATCTATATACCCACTCCTAAGTATGCTTTGTAAAAAAATCCTGAATAACAAACTTTTTTCTGAAAATTGAAACTTATAATTTTAACCAAGTCCCATGAAAGCTACATGTACTAAATATTGGGCCCAATTAGGCAGAAGGAGGCTCAATATGTTTAACAATTTAGGCCAAGCCCAATATTTAGTACTCGTTGATCTCTATAACCCCGCCTAAATTTACTATGTAAAGAAAACCGTGAAGACCTAATTTTTTTAAAAAATTGAAACACAAATACTTGTCGCAGACTCATGAAGTTAACATATGAATATGATTAATTGGTCTATGTGTTACTAAAAATATTGTGGTATTGTCTCATTTAAAGTTATTGGGCCCAATTAGATGAAATGAAGCCCACTATGGTTGAAAATTTGGGCCAAGCCCAATATTTAGTACATGCTGATCTCTATACCTCGTAATAAGTCTACTCTGTAAAAAAATTACAAATACCAAAACTTTTAAAAAATCGAAACATACACTTTTACTCGAGACTCATGAAATTAACATAGGAATATGATTAATTGGTATATGTTTCACTGAAAATATTGTGGTCGTCTCATTTAAAATTCTGGGCCCAATGAGGGGAAATGAAGCCCAAAATTCATGAGAATTTGGGGCAAGCCCAATATATTGAGTACATGTTGATCTCTATACCCCCTCTTAAGTCTACTTTGTAAAAATAACGCTGAATCCCAAACTTTTAAAAAAAATTGAAACAGACTCTTCTAGTCCAGACTCATGAAATTAACATTTGAATATGATTGAGTGGTATATGTTTCACTGAAAATATTGTGGTCACGGCTCATAGAAAGTGTTTGGGCCCAATTAGGTGAATGAAGCCCATTATGGTTAAAAATTTGGGCCAATCCCAATAAATTTAGTACATGTTGATCTCTATTCCCCCTCATAAGTCTACTCTGTAAAAAAAACGCTGAATACCAAAATGTTGTAGAAAACTGAAACATACACTTTTAGTCGAGTCTCATGAAATTAAAATAGGAATATGATTAATCGTTACATGTTTCTGAAAATATTGCGGTCATGTCTCAATTGAAGTTATTGGGCCCAATTAGGTGAAATGAAGCCCAATATAGTTAACAATCTGGGCCAAGCCCAATCAATTAAGTTCATGTTAATCTCTATAATCCCTCCTAAGTCTACTCTGTAAAAAAACCCTGAGTATCAAAACTTTTAAAAAATTGAAACATACACTTTTAGTCGAGTCTCATGACATTAACATACGAATATGATTAATTGGTATATGTTTCGCTGAAAATATTGTGATCATATCTAATTTAAAGTTATTGGGCCTAATCAGGTAAAATGAAGCCCAAAATGGTTAACAATTTGGGCCAAGCCCAAAATATTAAGTACATGTTGTTTATCTCTATACCTCCTCATAAGTCTACTCTGTAAAAAAAACCCTGAATACCAAAACTTTTTAAAAACTGAAACATACACTTTTTGTCGAGACTCATGAAATAACATACGAATATGATTAATTGTTATATGTTTCACTGAAAATATTGTGGCCATGCCTAATTTAAAGTTATCGGGCCCAATTCGGTGAAATGAAGCCCAATAATGGGGCCTAATTGGGCAAAGTCGGGAAAGAGAAAGGTATAAAAAGGTGAGCTAGGGCTTGAAGCGAACGATCAGGCAGCCGCCGGCGCTGCGGCAAAACTCTTCTCGGAGCTGCTCATCGAGCGGGCATTACGGTAAGATTCAGCGCTTCGATCTCCGATCATTGATTCTTTCTTGTTATTATCAGTCTCTTCCATCGATTGCCGAAGTTGTTTCGGTGTTTTCGTCGTTCGATTTGCGTTTTTTGATGGATTTTTTCTCATTTAGACGTCTTTGAAGTTTTTATGTAGAATAGAGATTTCCGCGAGGAATTTTCTCTGTTGATTTGTGTTGAGTAGTGGTGTTTACGTGCTGCGTTTGGCAGAGAGCTACTTGGAGATGTCGCACAGGAAGTTCGAGCATCCCAGGCATGGTTCCCTCGGGTTCCTGCCGAAGAAGCGGTCCTCTCGCCACAGGGGCAAAGGTTCAATCCATCGCGTTCTTTGCTGAGATCTTCTACAATACAATCGTGTTGTAGTTTCGATTCCACTTTGAAAAATTTTAACTTGCTGATGATTTCTTGCGATGCTGTGATTTACAGTGAAGGCTTTTCCCAAGGATGACCCCTCGAAGGCCCCGAGACTCACTGCCTTCCTCGGATACAAGGCAGGAATGACCCACATTGTTCGTGAGGTCGACAAACCAGGATCCAGTAAGCCCTCTTCTACAACATTTTTTTTTCATTTTTTCTTCTTACCCATGATTTATTGACGTTTTTTTTCTTCTTTGCTCTTCAGAGTTGCACAAGAAGGAGACTTGCGAGGCCGTGACGATCATCGAAACTCCTCCGATGGTGATCGTGGGAGTTGTTGGGTACATCAAGACGCCTCGCGGCCTCCGAACCCTGAACACCGTCTGGGCGCAGCATCTCAGCGAGTCGCTCAAGAGGAGATTCTACAAGAACTGGTACAAATCCAAGAAGAAGGCCTTCACCAAGTACGCCAAGAAGTACGAGTCCGCCGAGGGTAAGAAGGATATCGAATCCCAGCTCGAGAAGATGAAGAAGTACGCTTCCGTCGTCAGAGTCCTCGCCCACACTCAGGTATCGCCACTCTTCCTCTTTACTTACTGTTATGCGTATTATATATTTCTTTTGATACATCCTGCAATTTGCTAGCAAACTCTTATTTGCACCTTTTTCTCAAATTTATTCAATGGGTTTATCAAAAGTAGGCTCTATATTTTAACGCATCCTGCAATTTGCTAGCAAACTCTTATTAGCACCTTTTTCTCAAATTTATTCAGTCGGTTTCCCTAAATTAAACTCTATATTTTAACTTCAAAGTTATGAATGCTGCTTGACTATTAGGCTGTCCATAGGATTTTTATACCTTTTTTATACTACTCAGTGCCATGCAAGTTAGTAAAGGTATTAATGGTAGTAAAAGTTTTGGGTTTTCTTAAAATTAAACTCTATATTTTAACTTCAAAATTATGTGTCTTGCTAGGCTATTAGGCTGTCCATAGGATTTTTATACTATTCAGTGCCGTGCAAGTTAGTAAAGGTTTTAATGGTAATAAAATGTGGATCTATGGGAAGAGACTGGGAATTTGAAATTTTCTGATTTTTGGAGAGGCATTAAATTATATGCAACGTGAATATATTCCCAACCCAGCAAGAAAGTAAACATGGGCTGCGTGTTCGATGTAATGGCAGATCAAGAAGATGAAGGGGCTGAAGCAGAAGAAGGCCCATCTGATGGAGATCCAAGTGAACGGCGGGACGATTGCCGAGAAGGTGGACTACGCGTACCGGTTCTTCGAGAAGGAGGTGCCGGTGGACAGCATCTTCCAAAAGGACGAGATGATCGACATCATCGGAGTGACCAAGGGGAAGGGCTACGAAGGCGTGGTGACGCGTTGGGGCGTGACCCGCCTCCCACGCAAGACCCATCGCGGCCTGCGGAAGGTGGCCTGCATCGGCGCGTGGCACCCGGCCCGTGTCTCCTTCACCGTCGCCCGCGCCGGGCAGAACGGGTATCACCACCGCACGGAGCTGAACAAGAAGGTCTACCGGGTGGGCAAGATCAACACCGAGTCCCACAAGGCCGCCACCGACTACGACAGGTCCTTCTCGACCCCGGCATGCATGCGTTGAATTTGATTGTTTCGCGACCGCCTCGTCTTCGTCGGCTGACGGGTGGACGGATGCAGGACGGAGAAGGAGATTACGCCGATGGGGGGTTTCCCTCACTTTGGGGAGGTGAAGGAGGATTATTTGATGGTGAAGGGGTGCTGCGTGGGGCCGAAGAAGAGGGTGGTGACGCTGCGGCAGTCGCTGCTGAAGCAGACGTCTCGGCTGGCGTTGGAGGAGATCAAGCTCAAGTTCATCGACACCTCCTCCAAGTTCGGCCATGGCCGCTTCCAGACCACCCTCGAGAAGCAGAAGTTCTACGGCCGCCTCAAGGCCTGACTTTCATCCCCCCAACCCCTCCACTCCACTCCAAGTAAGCGTCTTTCCTTTCTTTATTTCCTGTTTCATCTTTAGATAGAGGAGGAAGAGAGAGAGAGAGAGAACATAGAGAGAAATGTTCTGCTTCTAGTTTGAGCTTGTTTTGTTCCTAATTTGCTACTTTGTTTCCTTGTCTTGTGAGGAGACTTAGATGTATTTTTCTTACTTGATTCTGTTTATTGTCAATCATTGACAAGTTTTGGTTTGCCTTAATACTTCTCATTTCATCTACTGCTGGAACAGTTTTGGTCTGAAATTCACGATTGATAACTAACATATAAAGGTTATTGAGTCCCAAGGTCAGATTTTACTTTTTGTGGCATATTTTAAGTGCAGTTCTAAACTAATGTTTCATTTACCCCAAATTTAATTTGTGGTGCATTGATTGAATTTATATTGAATGTTGAGAATCGAAAGTAAAAGGGGTTATCCAATAAGTTACATGATTTGCTCGTGAAGAGTATTTTATCCAATATTATATTTATTACTTGCTTCGACGCTCTCTGTGGTTTATATTCTTTTTCTACATCATTCATTCTTAACCTGCAGTGGAGACTTCAACTCAGTGCTCTTCTCTGAGAAAGACTTGATACCTCACATTTCTTTTTTTAATAAGCTGGGACACGTCAGCCACTGGGACGCATGCTTTGCTAATAATTCTAACTGTTGAGTACCAATGGCTTCGTTAGACTGAGCCAATTTCGTCGACCTCGACAATTGTTGAGACTTTTCAAAGGTTATGTTTACCCATAAACTGGCGCCTTCGGATGCTGAGGCGTCGTCGACAAGCGTAGTTACTTCTAAGCCGATATATTGACAGTGGGTCAACTTTATAAGAAAGAAGAGGGGAGCAGCATAGACGTAATAACACTTTATAAGTGTATTTAAATAATCCAGGTAAATTTGTTTAAGCTATTAAGGGTTTTCAAATTTTATAAATAGACTTTTGCCGAAGTAATTTTCTTCGTAGTAGGTTGTATTTTTAAGGCAGTGTTGTCCTATAAAAAAATTATAACAATGGAAGATTGAGAAACGATGAAGAAAAGAGGTGTGACTCAAAGAGGCAACTAAAAGATATCATGGAGAAGTTTATATGTTTATTGAACTATAGATAGCCTGTAAAATTATTCAGAGTATTCAAAGTATGAAGGACATGGAAAAAATACATATGCATAGATTGTAAAATTATTTAAATTGGAAAGATAAAATATTCTGATGCATGTCGGATTGGTGAAAGAATTAGGTTAATTATAATGGACATGGTAGCTCATGCAACATTCCTAGGATTGTCCAAGGCAGTAACACCCATTCAAACTCCATGCAAGACTCCAACAGTGAGTGATAGAAGACTACTACTTTCACAGGTGTTGATCTAGTAATGTCATATAGCATCGTACTAATCTTTTGAGTGATATTTGCTGACATTAACACTCCTGGGCAGTTGCAACACGTGTTGACAGATTATGCAATGACTATGGGGTTTGTCAAAGTACCAACACAAGCACACTCAGATGATGAAGTGGGTATTTTAGGGTTATATTTTTGCCATTAAAAAGAGGTTGTTTAACAAATGACTTTAGTATTCCCTTCGTTGAGACTGTGCTAGCTCCCACATTATGATACTAAATTTAGTGCCAGTTCACTTCATGACCCTAAACATGCGTCTATATACTCGGCATAATAGTAACTACACTAATGGGTCTTCATATCAAAGAGCACAGATAAATAACCATCTCTCGCCTTATAAGTACATCAGCTATGCATAGCGAGCATCATTCTGTGTACACATTATAAGTGCATCAGCTAAAACACATGGTTGACAACGCCTACAAACATGATCCTATTCACAAAAGAGATTATAATATATAGAATTATTTTATATTGCCTTGCATTTTTGTGGAAAAATTAATAGTCTTAATTACTCTTATGCGGAGCGTGAGTTGCCTTAGTATATACTAAGATTATTATTATATTTTGAGTGTTTTGAATATCCCTCAGTTTAATTATCTTGAATGGTATTCTCAACCCATCAAAAAGAATACCAAACCCCTAGGTTCTGTTTACCCTGCCACAATCTATGCGTAAAACCTATAATAGCAAGGTTTAAATTTGTATTATATATTAACAAAACATTATGACCTTCCCTCTTGATGTACTAGATTTTTTAGAGAACTCCAATAAAATTTGAAGACGTATAATTTCATCCTTAATTCATTAATGCACTTCCCGTAGTCCATTAAACTATTAATGGATGTGGCCAAGTATACTAGTTGATGCACTCGTTATACTTTATATGTGTAAAGTACAAAAATAACGTACAATCATACTGCGTTAAGTGGTTTTTGGTTGTGATATATATTCCGGTGGTTCATAAACTCAGATATTTGGTTTGTCAACTTGCACAAAAAATATCAAAGATAATACCGAAGGAAAGATGCATGCCACTTGGGCATGACGACACTTGTAGTCATCAAATAGCACAATAACTCAGTTCTCATTTAGTCTTTGAAATCAATACCGTCAATTGTCACTTAATTTGATGGTTAAATAAATGCCTTCCCAATGGGACTTTTGATTATGGCCTATCTTAATTGGCCTTTAAGCCTTAAAGAGCAAACCCCCTCCAATAGTCTATTTTTTCCTATTCAATTTAGATGAATTGTAAATCGGAGTGACTGATAAATAATGTTATAAGGCAATAAAATATAAACTAAAAATGTCATCTGTGTGAGACCACAACTATAAGCTATTACTTTGTTATCTAAGCATGTCACTAATGCAGTTTATCTAAGCATCAACCAAGGTCTTTTTGTTTGGTAGATATGAAATTGAGTTTCATAAACTTTTTACAAACTTTACTCATAAAATAATT
This sequence comes from Wolffia australiana, assembly GCF_029677425.1. Classification (NCBI taxonomy): domain Eukaryota; kingdom Viridiplantae; phylum Streptophyta; class Magnoliopsida; order Alismatales; family Araceae; genus Wolffia; species Wolffia australiana. Next base: position 1,556,040 of record NC_135838.1, read on the forward strand.
GAGTTATTTTGTGATGATTAATAGTCGTCCCCACAAGGAACGGATCTCAAGGAAATAGCTATCTCGATCAAGTAGATTTAAGAAAGTGAGAAGGATTATGTCTAGCGTATGAGGTAGTGAATGGGTGAAGATAACGATCACGATAGAGGCAGTAGTAATTTAAGAAGATGGACAATTATCATGTTAGTACTAGTAGTGGATCATTCAGTAGGGCAAGAGGATAGAGGTAAATGGGAATGGTGGCGGAGACATGAATAGTGTTAATGATAATTAGTAGTTTTTTTAGTGTTGAATGATTTAGGGTTTACTACTTTAGGGTTTAATGGAATATAAGAGAGTGAGAAGATAATAAGCGATCATGACAGTCTAGGGGGACACGTGAAATGAATCATAGATAAGGGCAGGGATGATAATGGATGATGATTGAAGTGGATGAGTGATGGTGAATAATAGAGGTGATGGATGATGATGATAGTCGAACTACCTTAGTGTGTTGAAGAATAATCAACGTAAGCAAGAGGCTAACCTTGTATCCCTGTATTCCACTGCGATAAAGGCATCTTACTGATGCAGATCAACCTCCCCACTTCTCTGTTGACCCTCTCCAAGCACTATAGACACCAAGACACCATTGATGGACCTTCAAAACTTCACTTTCTTTCAATATGCCTCTCTAGGGGGAAGTGAGCTTAAAGATGTTTTTACAAAGATGGGGGGCTCAATTTATTGATCTGACTATATGGACGGACAAAAGACATAAAAACAAAGCTACCCTTAAATTTTCAGGTCAATCGGAAATTTGGATCGTCATATATCAAGCTTGAAAGTTGGATGATTCCTAAACGTTGATTTAATCAAAAGATTTATCTCTCATTTTCCTTGTTAGCACTGTCACGTTGTTGGGTTAGGGTTTTGTCTCATACTAGCATTTAATACGATGATTGGCTCCAATTCTTCCTCATCATCCGCGATCGACAACTCCCGTTGCTCCATGTCATAATAATATATATTTTTTAGAATATGGTATATATTATTTAAATATACTATTTAAATAGCTAGGTCACAGCTAACATGGTGGCGCATCAGCTCACGCCACCTCGGAGTGTCCCCTTAAAATCCAATATAGGAATGACACATGGTGCAATGATACACGTGCGTGCCACATGTACACGTGGTGTGTCGCGTGATACGTTATCGCAGCTGTCATTTTTGACTGGTCAAAACGAGAGAAAATTCTTGATTTTCAATAGTTGAACCTCGATCCCTGCACCGCATTCATTACAAAAGCACCCCTTTTTACTGGGCCACATCACTGTGCGTTAGAATAAGTAAAAATTAAAATCATTAGCTTTAAATGCCATTATGTCGTCGTGAATTGCAATGCCATAATGTTTGAGGTTAGTGATTGGCTGATGCCAATCATTTTAATCAGGTTTAATGCTTGGCTGTCACCAATCATTATCCCTAACCGTGATTGGTCGCCGTTAGATGAATCCAACGACAACACATGACGTCGCGGAGATAAAAAAGTTTCAAAATATTCTAAAATTCATATTAAATTTAATAAAGGCCCAAATATTAAAAATTAATATTTATTACAACTTAGAAAAATCATATCTTTACGGATTTAATGTCAACAAGATGCAGACAAATTTAATTCTGACTCAAAATTTTTGTTCTTTCGGAGTATGTTAGAAAATCCTTAAAATACATAAAAATACATAAAATTCAGAATATCATTCTTCAAATAAAATTAATCATTTTAATCTTGATAATACACATATATACTCAATTTAATGCACATAAACATGTAAATATGGTCATATTAGTACGTTTGTTTTTTGAGGGGTTTTCTGTCTCGTACTTCAACCCTTGATGATATCTTTCACCTCAGGTCTTATTTTTAATAATTAGGACACATGTTGGAAATGAAGGACAAATTTTCCAATTAAATTTATAAGAAGTCAATTTCGAGTCTTTTTTTGGAACAATTGATAAGCCCCTATGCACAATCAAGGTTTTAAGACCAGATGTCTGCCCTTCGTATCGTAATATAAAGGGTTTTTTTGTTTAAATAGGCAACAGCAAAACAAAGTTGGGTTGATGAACATTGTGACGCTAATCTTCGCATTATAAACTTTTTCTACAAGGGTCTTGACTTAAATAAAATTATATAGCTTGAAAACGAAGGCCATAAATTTCAAAGTAGTTAATGATTCTTATTATAACAAGAGCCATTGAGGAAGTCACTATTAATTTATAAATGCATTTCTGAAAAAATATTCAAGAACAAGTCATTGCCCTTCAAAATGTAAGAGAAGTGTCTCTTTCTGTTTTAGCTGGTAAAAAAAGCAGACAGATTACTACTCTATGAATCTGATCCTCAAATATTAATAAATGTTTTCGCTAGTGTCTTGGTTAAATTAAAATGAAAGAGCTTAAAATCGAAGGGCCTAAATTTCCAATTAATTAATAATCAGTTTCAAAATAAGCAGTCCCACTCGAGGAGTTACTGTGAATTTTCATTATAAACCCCGTCAAGCGATTTATTCATTTTTACAGCAACTAATGATCTCCATTTAGTGATTTATTAATTTATTATACCACTTTATAAGGCCCTTCCACGACCAAGAGTCAATACCAAATACTTACCCTTTAGAGTATAAGATAAAGGTTTCAACTGACAATAAAAAAAGTAGAATCATGCAGATGGCTATTATCACGTGGCTGAGCTTGAGGGGACCAAATTTTATGTTTAGCAATGTGCCTACCAGACCGACATGACAACGTTGACAAGGATGAGGAGACAGAAAGTTTTGGAGTAAATTGACGAATAGGAATCATCCAACTTTCAGGCTTGAGATCTGACAATCAAGAACTCCAATTGAGATGCAATTTTAAGGGTGACTATATCTTTATGTCCTCTATCCATCCATTGGTTCGATCTATAAATTGAGCTCCAAATCTCTGTAAAAATATATTTAAGCTCACTTCCTTCTAGAGAGGTAGAATGAAAGAAAGTGAAGTTTTGAAGCTCCATCAAGAGTGTTCTTGGTGTTCTGAGTGTTTGGAGAGGATCCATAGAGAAGTGGGGAGGCTGATCTACATCACGAATATGCGTTAATCTGGACAGGATATAGGGATCTAAGGTTATCCCCTTTTCTTACATTGGTCATTTTTCAACATATTTAGGTAGATCATCTATCATCCGTTTCTATCATCCATATCCATCAACATCTGTGATGGGGACCATCTTGCATCAAAGACTGATCTCATTTAATTCATGGAGCGTGGGCTGAAGGAGAGACCTGGCCTTCAAGTATTCGGCCTAGTTAGGGGCCCCCTAGAGGTTGACGTTATCTTTGTTGTGTTTGCATTGCTTCTTTCTAGTTTTGAAGGCCGTGTATGTGGGCCTACATGTTCGTATGTATGGGCCTCTTTCCCCTTCCCTTAGAGGGAGGCCCATATTACACCCCTATGTAAGGGGGGGTACCCCTCATTGAGTTAGAGTAGGAAAGAGGAAATATAGTGTATACATTTAATTTTTATTGTTATTTTTTACTTTTTGACTTATTTATGAAAATACCACTATGAATTTGGGCATTCTTTGGGAAACCCTAATGGGCCACCGCTGATGCTGCTGCCTTCGCCTGCATTCTTTGGGAAACCCTAATCGGCCTTCTAGGCCACCATCCGCGCTAGGTGTGTTGCCCTCGCCGCTGCAGATGCCACAACTGTCGCTGCCATCGACACCCCAGGACACTGTTTCTAACCTGCAAGGCCTTGCCGATGCCAAGCTACTACTGTGCCTTCACCGATCCGCCATGATGTCTTCGTCGATGGCGTTACCCTAGTATCTTCTTTACTTCTTCAGTGCCTCCCGAGTGTGTCTCCACCACTGGGGATAGGACAGATTTAGATAGGATTGTTGACTTGAGGGATAGGATTCTTCACAGTACATCCTTGGTTGGACTGTTGAGTGTGTGCGCACTAGAGACAGTAGTCGTGCACTAGGACCCAGGAGCTCCTCACTGTGGTTTAATTGTTGCTGATGTCTTTTCAACGTTGAATCTATACTTCTCGTTGAGTTTAAACGTTGCATTAGCATTGGCCCCCTTTTGCATTTTACTCGCCTAATTGATGTGGAATGGACATTCGATCCTGTCTTGTCATTCCACATCAATCCGTCATCCATCCCTATCACTATCGTCATCTACGATCAACCTCACATGTCACCTACACTGTCACGATCTCGTCATGTGTCCCCCTCTCAATTTTTCTTAGAAAACCCTAAACCACCATCTTCATCTCGCTCATCGCTCAACTCCTACTTCTACCACCTTCATCACCTTGTTTCATCCTGTTGCTTCGATCCCGTTTCGCCTTCACAACCTCCTATATTTTATTAAATCCTAAAATTTTAAACCCTGATAAGATACGCCTTATCATTAGTTCTCATTTCGCCTTAGCGTACCTCCAGGTCTTCCTTCATCTTACTCTCTTGTTTTCACTCGTTCTAATCACGACCCTCCACTTGTGTAACACTTGTCTCACTATCTAGAGAGCTAACTCCCTGAGATATGTTCCATGTGGAGATGACCCTTCCTCATCACTGTTTAGTCAAATTATTCATGAGCAAAGGTTATAAATTGTATTGATTAAACTCAAATTCACAACAACATAATTTTACCACTAAATTTGAGTTCATCACCCAGTCAACCAATGCTTTCGGCAAAGACTGACATCGAATCTGTGTAAATCATCGACCAAGAGATACATCATTGCCCAAACGTTGCACACAAGTTGTGCATGCCCAAAGTCAGTTATGGCACATCCGTCATTTTTGGTATGAATCAGGCATGTGCACAAACCCATCACAAGTGCAGCACAATGTTGTTTGCCACCTTCACTGATGTGTGCCACGCCGCCAAGGGTCGCACCCACAGTTTAAATAAACACTATATGATCATGAATATGAAGGTCCTAAACCTCCAAATAGTTAGTTATTATTTTGATAATAAGCAAACCCACTTACAAGTTATTGTGAATTTTCATAATAAAACCCATAGAGTGAATTATTCATTTTTATGCCAATTAATGAGCTCCATTTGGTGAATTATTGATTTCTCACACCAAGCAACAAGCCCCATGCACAACCAAGAGTCGATATCGAGTACTTGCCCTTCAGAACCTAAGATAAAGGCTTCAACTTACAAGAAATAAAATGGGATCAGGCTGATGACTACTCTCTACAACCAAACTTCAAATTATAATATCTCACAACTAAGGACTTGGTTTAAATAAATACGATACAATGATGAATATGAATTTTGATAATAAGAAACCCTACCTAGGGAGTTAGTATGAATTTTCATAATAAACCCCTTTAAGCAAATTATTGACTTTTACGTCATTTAATAAGCTCCATTTAGTGAACTATTAGCTTCTTATAACAATTAATAAGCCCCATGGACAACAAAGATTTAAGACCAAACCGTTGCAAGGGTCTAATTATTTTTACAAGAAGCTGACCTAATTAAGAAGTCACAATTAATTTTTATAATTTCTGCAGCAATTAATAAACCCCATGAACAACCAAGATTCAATACCATATACTTGCCCTTGAGATTAAAAGATAGAAAAGGCGCTCTTTCTCTACTATCTTCCCTCGCTAAATCCTCTACGATCGAACGCTTGTTCTTGCAAATCTCAAATTCCCTTCTCTGGGGTTGAAATTTGCAGAAAAGGGTATCTGGAGCTGCCATGGGAGTTCCAGCTTTCTACCGATGGCTTGCAGACCGCTACCCGTTGACGGTGGTAGACGTAATGGAAGAAGAACCTCGTCAAGGCGTGGACGGTCGCGCCATCCCGATTGATCTCACTTGCCCCAACCCGAATGGCATGGAATTCGATAATCTGTACCTCGACATGAACGGGATCATCCATCCCTGCTTCCATCCGGAAGGAAAGGTGCACCTTCTTGTTGATTTCTTCTTGTTCAATTTCGGGTGCTCGAGTCTCTTGAGATTCGTTCCTGTTGAATTTTCCAAGGTTATCTTGCTTATACTGTGCCGTGTGCAAGGATTTTGGGATGGGTGAGATTTGTGTTTGTTGGGTTTTTGATCAGTTTCCCGAATTTTTGTCGCCCCTGTAGTTTATTTTTCGAATTTTCATCTGGGTCTTCTTCCTGGCTTAATTCGGTGATTGTAAATGTCCTTCAATCGGAGAAATGTATGTTGAATTTTCCTAGGTTATCTTGTTGGTACTCTACCGTGTGCAAGAGATTTGGGATGGTTGAGATTTGTGTTTGTTGGGTTTTTGATCAGTTTCCCGAATTGTTGTCGCCCTGTAGTTTATTTTTCGAATTTTCATCTGGGTTTTCATCCTGGCTTATTTCGTTGATTATAAGTGCCCTTCAATCGGAGAAATGTATGTTGAATTTTCCTAGGCTATCTTGTTGGTACTCACCGTGTGCAAGGGATTTGGGATGGTTGAGATTTGTGTTTGTTGGGTTTTTGATCAGTTTCCCGAATTGTTGTCGCCCTGTAGTTTATTTTTCGAATTTTCATCTGGGTTTTCATCCTGGCTTATTTCGGTGATTATAAATGTCCTTCAATCGATGAAATATGTGTTGAATTTTCCTAGGTTATCTTGTATGTACTCTACCGTATACAAGGGATTTAGGATGGTTGAGATTTATGTTTAGTGGATTTTTTGATCAGTTTTCCGAACCATTGTCTCCCTGCAATTTATTTTTCGAATTTTTGTCCGGGTTTTCATCCTGGCTTATTTCGGTGATTATAAATGTCCTTCAATCGATGAAATATGTGTTGAATTTTCCTAGGTTATCTTGTATGTACTCTACCGTATACAAGGGATTTAGGATGGTTGAGATTTATGTTTAGTGGATTTTTTGATCAGTTTTCCGAACCATTGTCTCCCTGCAATTTATTTTTCGAATTTTTGTCAGGTTTTCATCCTGGCTTATTTCGGTGATTATAAATGTCCTTCAATCGATGAAATATGTGTTGAATTTTCCTAGGTTATCTTGTATGTACTCTACCGTATACAAGGGATTTAGGATGGTTGAGATTTATGTTTAGTGGATTTTTTGATCAGTTTTCCGAACCATTGTCTCCCTGCAATTTATTTTTCGAATTTTTGTCCGGGTTTTCTTCCTGGCTTATTTCGGTGATTATAAATGCCCTCTCATCAGAGTAATGTATGTTTATTTTCTGTGTGGTTAGGCCTACCAGAGTATCGTACTTTTTTGTGGCATTTGGTTATATCTTCGGTTGTCTGGAAAACGTTTAATTCTACGTTCTTCTACAAACCCCAAAGAAAGAAATCATAATCATCTTAAACTCGGTTTACTTTCGGTTAGCCAACTGGTCAATTAAAAGAGAAACAAAGTGGCAGAGATGAAAAAGTCTAGTGAAAAAAAACCCACTCCAAAATTTCATTTGACAGTCTGTTCATTTTCTGGAGAATTTCTTTAAAATAGTGAGAAGAAATTATCTCTTCCATCCATGGTTATTCCTTAGCTTTTGGGGAAATTCAACGGATTGGGGAAAAGATCACCTTCAGAAAAGAAGGATATGGGAATCCTTATCTCTGTAAATAGGCATATTGGGGATAGCACTTTTGAAAATTTGTAATAAATGGAGTACTCTAATGTTAACCAAAAAAATCTTTACTAGTAACGGAATCATTTATTACTGGAAATGGAAAAAAGGGATGACGGAGTTGTTCTTGAGCATTTATTATAGGGTCCACGATGATTGGCCATACGATCTCAGTTTTTTTTTGAACTACATACCATCTCAGTTTTAATGGAAAGTATCAGTCGTCCCATTCAATTAACTAGGAAACTGGTGCATCTTTTCCCTTTTGTATGTAACATCCTCCTTGGTATTTTAAATGGGCTTAAAAGCTTTTCTAAAAAAAGGGCTTAAAAGCCAAAACACTAAAACCTTATTTGTTCATCTGCAATAAATCAAGGGATGGCAACCTTTTGTGATATTTATTCGATAGTTGGATTGGCGTTTTTCTTCATATTCTTGTAACTCACACGGTAAGTTATCAGATTCTGCGGGGGAAGATACAAATCTTTGTATTCCCTAAAAACCAGTTATGGATCTAATATCTCATGCCACCCAGTTGGTATTTTTACAGCAGCATGGCTCCATAAGCCTGGTTTTGTTAACAAACATTACCTTTGATGTGAAACCAGTTTTCTCTACGAAAGGCATCTAATATGTGTTTCCTCTTCTCCCCCTGAAGTTATGCATTCTCTGTTAGTATTGAATGGAGTTTCACCACACCCGTTTCTATGATCGTCATGCTTCTTCTGTTCCTTATAGAGACGAGGGATCTTTCTCATTTTTTATACATGGAGTGATCAAACGGGGATAAAAAATAGTGTTCAGAAGTTCCATCTCTGTTAATGTTGAAAAGAAAACATTGAAACGGCCATCATCATATCTCCTTGTGAAGTCGAAGTATAACCATTGAGTAAGTTTAGTGATGGAACTCAGTTTACAGTAGAGAGTCCTGATCATAAGTGTAAAAACTGGCATTTCTTTGAAAAATTTTTCTGGGTGAAGAGTTTGCGTGTCACGAGATAACATAGTGCCTTATAAGTAGACCACTAAGATTTCTATGATTTGGTCAGTTGATTGCTACTTTAAGGATTTAAGTGTGTGAAGGACATTGCTTATTGTAGAATTTTGGAGGAAGAGGAAGAGAGAGAGAGAGCGGCGGATAAACAGAAATTAGGGTTCGATTTTGACAAGACGTGCCCATACACGTTAAATAGGAAGGGAGGAGAGAGAGAAAGTTATTGGACCAAGAATGGCCCAATAAAAGAGGAGGAGATAGTCCAACACTCCCCCTCAAGCTGGAGCATGGAGATCAAACATGCCCAGCTTGCCTCCAATTGTCGCAACATGAGGAGTACAGAGAGTACCATCCATTACGTAGTGTCGAATAAAGTGGCAATCAATCTCAATATGCTTGGTCCTCATGTGAAAAGTGTCATTGCTAGCGATGAAAGTGGCGGCTTCATTATCACAATACATATTCATAGGCAAGGGAGGCAGAAACCCTAGTTCAGTAAGAAGTGATCTCAACCAGAGTAGTTCCGATGTCGTGTCTGCCATGGCCCTGTACTCGGACTCAACAGTGGAACGGGAGACCACAGATTGTTCTGTGATCTCCACGTGACCAGATTAACCCCAACATAAGTGGCATAGTCACCGTAGGACTCGCCGTCCTCCTTATCACCCGCGTATCCTGCATCTGAGTAGGCCTCAACATGTAGATGGCCATTACGCCGGTATAATAGCCCTTTTCCGGGGGCTCGCTTGATGTAAGCGAGAACACGATATATACCATCAAGATGTACCACCCGAGGAGCTGGCATGAATTGACTCAATACACTCACTGCATATGCAATGTCAGGGCATGTCATGGTCAGATAGAGAAGTTTGCCGACCAGGCGGCGATACTGGCCCCGGGTCAACATGTAGATGGCCATTACGCCGGTATAATAGCCCTTTTCCGGGGGCTCGCTTGATGTAGGCGAGAACACGATATATACCGTCAAGATGTACCACCCGAGGAGCTTGCATGCATTGACTCAATACGCTCACAGCATATGCAATGTCAGGGCGTGTCATGGTCAGATAGAGAAGTTTGCCGACCAGGCGGCGATACTGGCCCCGGGTCCTCCAATAATGTTGTGGCCTTGTCCCACCAATCAACGCTTGCCTCCACAGGAGAAATTACGGGTTTACATCCGAGCATACCTGTTTCTTCCAGAAGGTTTAAAGCATACATCTGCGGACATAAAACCATGTGATCGGGGCGGTAAGCAATTTCAAGGCCAAGGAAGTACCGTGGCGGGGAGAGATCACGCGTCACAAAATGCTGACAAAGATAAGCCTTGGTCGCAGCAATCTCGACCTCGTCACTGTCAGTGAGAATAATATTATCAACATAGACAGCCAGCACAACACACCCCATAGGAGTCCGCTTGCACATAACTGTAGGATCTGAGACAGCAGAGACGAAGCCATAAGCAAACATCAACTTGGAGAACTTGTGAAACTAGGGCGCGAGGACTTTGCTTCAAGCCATAGATTGCCTTTTTCAAGAGACAAACCATAGAAGACTCCCCCTGAGCGACATAACCAGGAGGTTGCTCCATATAAACCTGCTAAGTCACCATAGAGGAAGGCATTGGAGACATCTAGCTGATGAAGAGACCACGCCTGATTGAGGGCCACCGAGAAGAGGACAAGAATAGAGCTGAGACGGGCCACTGGAGAGAACGTCTCAGTATAATCGAGACCATAGGCCTGGGAGAAGCCGCGAGCGACGAGACGAGCCTTGTACCGAGCAATAGTGCCATCGGGATTGCACTTGAGGGAGTACACCCACTTACAGGAGACGACGTTGGTGTCGGACGGGCGGGGCACCAGCTGCCATGTGTCTCGTTGACGAAATGCAGCATATTCCACATCCATCGCTGCCTTCCACTCCGGAACCTGCAAAGCTTCAGAATACGATTTGAGAATTGACCCAGTGATGATGGAGAGGGCGAATGGGCGATAGGAGGAGGATAGACGAGCAAAAGAAACATGATGGCTATTGGGATGTTGAGTGCATCGACGGGTGCCCTTTCGAAAAGCAATTGGAAGGTCAAGGTTCAAGGGAGGAGAGTGAGGTATGGGCGGTAGAGGTGCGAGAGAGGTGGATTTGGGGTCAACGGAGGCTGAACCGACGGGCTAATCAATGGGTGGAGAAGGGGAGGTAAGGACTATGGCCTCATGAGCAGGAGGAGGTGCGGAAAGGGATGGAGAGTCGGGATCAGAGAAAGAGTCTGCAAGAATGGTGGAAGAAGAGGGAGCCGTAGCATCATCGGGAGTAGAAGACGAAGGAAATAGTGGGAGAGGACTGCCGGTGTCAGAGGAAGTTCTAGAGACAGGTGAGGGAACCAGGGGTGATGGTGGAAAGTAGGGAACATCCTCATGAAAGGTGACATTGGCAGATGTGATGTAGCGACGTGTAGAGGGAAAGTATATCCGGTAACCCTTCTGAGTCCTGGAGTAACCAACCAAGACACCCTTGAGGGCACGCGAGGCGAGTTTGGACAGACCAGGGGTGTGATCTTGAATGAATGCCGTGCAGCCAAATACTCGAGGAGGTAAGGAGAAGGAATCGGCACTAGGATGAAGCCGCTGAATAGGGACTGCCCCACTTAGTGCCGCAGACGGAATGCAATTCACCAAGAATGTGGTAGTAAGAACTGCATCAGACCACAGATACATGGGAACATGCATAGAAACCAACATGGTGCGTACCATGTCCAAGATATGTCGATGTTTTTGTTCAGCCACGCCATTCTGTTGAGAGGTGTAGGGGCAAGTCGTCTGATGGAGAATGCCCTTGTCTGCACAAAAATTTCCAAGGAACGTTGCACAAACTCCAGTGCATTATCCGTACGAAGAACCTTCGGGTTAATAGCGTATTGTGTAATGATCTCCATCACAAAACGTTGGACAATGTCCAACTGCATCAAGTGTAGTCATCCACAAAGATAATGTAGTATCTTCCTCCCGAAGGCGAGGTGTGCTGTGCAAGGCCCCATACGTCGCAGTGCACTAGATCGAAGGCTCGAGCGGAAGGTATGCCGATGCGTGCAGGATATGATGATCAATGATGCTTTCCTAGTTCACATGATTTGCATTTAAACAGGCACACCTTAATCCATGGTAAAGCTTCTTTAAGTTTTGCAAAACTTGGATGTCCCAAACGACAGTGCCACAAAAAAGAGTTTTGAGAAGAGCATTCGGAAGCAGAAAACGAAAACAAAACATGTAATCCAGCTGAGGGTGAAGCTGCCATGGGCTCATAGATGCCTCTTCCATTTTCACGGCCCAGTCCAATCCTCTGCCCCGTACGAAGGTCCTGGAAGATGCAGTGATAAGGATAGAAGAAGACACCACAATTAAGGGCTTTTGTGATGGCACTGATGGAAAGCAAATTGGTGGGAAAACCGGGAACGTAAAGAACATTGTGAAGGACGAGGGAAGATGTGGCCTGAGTGGTTCCGGAACCCTTTACAGGACACAAGCGACCATCAGCAATGTAGACATCAGGGTGTAAGGTGTCAGGGGAATATGTGTTTAGGATGGAGGAGGTACCCGTCATATGAGCCGAAGCTCTTGAGTCAATTATCCAAAGCATATCAGAAGCTGAGAGGGCGGACATACCTGGAGTGGAGGAGCTTCCTCCGGCATCAGAAGCTAGGCTTGTGGCGAGGGAGGTCATACTAGTTGATGCACCCGGCGGAGTGTGCATAGTGGATGCCCGGGCAGCCTGGAGATACGCAAGCTCAGCAGGTGAGACTGAGATCTGGTATCCTGCAGCAGACGAGGCGACAGTGGACATGAGAGAGGGAGCTGAAGTGCTCGATGCGGTTGGTGCAGATTTTCCCCCATGGGCGGCGAGGACCCAAGCAGGTTTCCCGAATTCCTTCCAGCACTTCTCAGAGGGATGCGTCAGTTTCCCAGAGTACCTGCACGGAGGATAAACATTTCGTGTCTTCCCAGATGTAGGGCCCTTGCCCGAAGTCTTCGGGGAACCCCCAGACCCACTAGATGCAGCTAGGGCTGAGATGTCGACCGAAGGCGTAGGCGACAAGGTAGGCACACTATCATGAACCCGGAGTGCCGCCGAGAAAATCTCCTCGATAGGCATAACCTGAGAACCAGCAAGAACTTGACCGCGTATCATATGAGCGAGTTCGGGCTTCAGCCCACTCAGGAATGCGCCCGCCAGAAGCTCGTCTCGGTATTGAGCCAATGTGTCGGAATCAGTGGATGGAGACTGATACACCGCGATATCGGTGATGATTGACTCCATCGCGCCATAGTAGTCCTGTAGTGAGCGAAACCCCTGCTTGCATGCAAATAAGTCCTCGTACAGGCGGACCGTCTTACTGACATTAGTCTTGTTGGCATACATCATAGCTAATCGCTGCCATAAAGCCCGAGTTGGGCGAGTCCGACTGATGGGTTGCATTATCTTGCTGTCGATGCTCTGGCACAACCATGTACATACCGCTGATTCAAGATAACTCCACTCAGCAAAGGTCGGATCTGATGCAGTCGGTGGAGGGTCCGTCAGATGATGTCGAAGTCGATGAGCATTCAGGAATTCAAGGAACGCAGTCGACCACGAGCTGTAATTCTATCCGTCGAACATATACGCGGGACGCGTGAGTGCTGTCATGATAGAGTGCCTTACGGGAATCGGACCGAGGGAAGCCGTTTGGACTGAAGATTCTGCTTCGTCTGCCATGAGGAAAGTGGTGGATGATTACTAGACGCCGCTGTTAGAGGACGCCCTACTGTGACGATCGTCAGGGTAGAGATGTGACGTCGAGGAGAAGAGTCCTTATTGAGAGGGAACCTCCGTCGACACGAGAGGGAACTGCCGTCGACAAGAAGCTCACGCCAGAGAGAGAGAGTCGCCGTCACGGAGAAGAGCCACCGGGAAGAGAGGTCTCCCCGCAAAGATAGGAGAGTCGCCGGCAGAAAGAGTCCCGTCCAGAAAAAAAACAGGGGAGAGAGGTCTCCCCGCAAAGATATGAGAGTCGCCGGCAAAGGGAACCATCGTCAGGAAAGATAGGAGAGTCGCCGGGAAAAAAAAACACCACTGGGGAAGAGAGGTCGCCCCACGAAGAGAGGAGAATCGCCGGCAAAAGAGGGAACTGCAGTCAAGGAGAAAATCCGCAGGAGAGAGAGATCAGATGCTCTGATACCATGTAGAATTTTGGAGGAAGAGGGAGAGAGAAAGAGCGGCGGATAAACAGAAATTAGGGTTTGATTTTGACAAGACGTGTCCATACACGTTAAATAGGAAGGGAGGAGAGAGAGAAAGTTATTGGACCAAGAATGGCCCAATAAGAGAGGAGGAGATAGTCCAACACTTATATTTTAGGATCTGCTAAGTGGTTGATGCATGAAATGTCTTTATCCAACATAATGCATATTGCTATATTTTTGATTACTGTCGATATCGCTCACAACTTTACTTGACCTGGTTGCTATTCTTTAATGGAATTGATTAGTTAATTGTGGTAGGATAGTATCTCTGAAGTCCACTTGCAAGGGCTTTGATTTTCTTCTAGCTATGGGACTCTGTCTGAAGTTATGTAGTTTAACAGTTACATAAAAGGACTTACGGCACTTTGTGATGGACACAATTTCATCAGCAACGATAAATTAGCTTTTGTTGGCAAATAAATAAAGATGGATGGGTAGCTGCCCAGTAACTTGTGTTCTCGAAAACTTCAATATGCATCTGTTTTCTTGACTGTCTAATTAAAGGTTTTTCTTTGCATGCAGCCCGCGCCTGCTACTTATGATGATGTATTCAAATCTATATTTTATTACATTGATCATTTATTTGGCTTAGTGCGACCAAGAAAGCTTTTATACATGGCTATCGGTGAGCCTCCAAGCTGTCTTTCAGGACTTCCTTTTACAGGCGCAATATCTCGTTCCCTCTCTTTTTTCTAATCCTTATTTCCTGTGTTCCACATAGATGGAGTTGCTCCACGAGCTAAAATGAATCAACAACGTTCTAGGCGTTTCAGATCTGCAAAAGATGCGGCTGAAGCAGTAAGTATCTGCCCAGCAGTAGCTTCTTGTACCCATTACCAGTGTTCACCGTGTGGCTGATGATGACAACAAGCTGTCATCATCCCCTCCTTCCTTGACCGGATTACGATGATTTTGTTTTTTTGAAATAAGGATTATGATGATGATTCTGTCTTGTCATCACCTCTAGTCTGTCCTTTTGTTAACATCGTTCAGATTATGACGATGGCTAGTTTCTCGAGGTGGCTGGTGACTTTGTCAATATCCGCTAAGCCTACTCATTACAGTGATCAACCATTAATGTGTTATTCGATTCTCTTCAGGAGGCTGAAGAGGAGAGGCTGAGGAATGAATTCCAGGCGGAGGGTAGAAACTTATCTGCAAAGGAGAAAACTGAGACGTCTGATTCAAACGTCATTACACCTGGAACAAAATTCATGTCTGTTCTCTCTGTCGCACTTCAATACTATGTGCAGATGAGGTTGAACAACAATCCTGGATGGCGGCATGTCAAGGTCTAATTCGCTCTGTATGCAAGTGTTTGAGTTTGTTCTCTTGCTGTACAATACCTTTTTGTGTTTTTATTTATTCAAACATTGCTTCCAGGATGCTTCTTCTATGTCTTGTTTTATTCATTCATGGAGCTATGCATTGGTGCTTGTTTGAAGGTTATCTTGTCAGATTCAAATGTCCCTGGTGAAGGCGAACATAAAGTTATGTCCTACATTCGGTTACAACGCAATCTTCCTCATTTCAACCCAAATACAAGGCACTGCTTGTACGGACTGGTGTGAATTTTCTTCCCTTGAATTTTTGAATAATTCTTTTTTCTGAAACACAAGTATCATCCTTAAGCTTTTTATGTCTTCAGGATGCAGATTTGATCATGCTCTCTTTGGCGACGCATGAGATCCATTTCTCAATTTTAAGAGAAGTAATATTTTTTCTAATTTAATTCATTTTTTTTATGTTCTCTTAAAATTGACTGCATCAAATTTGTTCTCTTAGGTGATCACCATGCCAAATCAGCAAGACAAATGCTTTGCGTGTGGCCAGAGCGGCCATCTTGCTGCTGATTGCAGGGGCACAGCCTCAAATACAAATGATAAGCAAATAGACGACACCCCAATTTATAAAAAGAAATACCAGGCTAGATCCTCTACTCAATCTGCCAGTTCTTATCTTTCAGTGGCAAATATTTTATTTGTAACATGAAGACTCAGATGAACTGACTTCTTAAAATGAAGACAAATTGACTTTCTAACCTTAAGCCTGAACCTCATGCTATGCTGATTCAGCCTTTTGTCATTTTTTTTGGCCATGTCTCTCTTCCAGGGGCAAAAGTCTGAACAGTCATTTGACTTAACTTTTTGTATTAGTTGATTTTTGACGTGGAAATCAAACTTAGTTTTCTTTTTTGATGGCAGTTTCTCAACATCTGGATTCTACGAGAGTACCTGGAAAATGATCTTAATATACAAGATCCGCCGTTTAAAATAAATTTCGAACGAGTTATTGATGACTTTGTGTTTATGTGTTTCTTTGTGGGCAATGACTTTCTTCCTCATATGCCCACATTGGAGATTCGTGAGGTACGTGTCAACCTACGCATATAATCAATGCTTTCCATGTCTTCCAATTTCGTTGGGGTTTTCTTCTTCTTATCCATAAAATCTTTCAGGTTTTTTTTTTGAAGAAAATATGGAAGGCCACCCAGAATCGGTGGCCAACCCGCTATCATTAAATTGTAAATGTTTTGTAGAAACAATGTACAAACCTGACAGAAAAAGGACTATCCCCCCCTTCCAACCCAAAAATACACGAGTGCCTCAACGGCATGAATAACTTCTTCTACCGAAGCCGCCTTTCCTTTAAACACCTTTCATTCCGATGTAGCCATATCGCCCAGAGCACTGCGAGTAACCGCCCCCATTCCTCTCCGCTTCTGTGTCTTCCTTCTATGGCTGAAGTCCAAAAGGCCTCATCCGAGGAGACATTCACCTCCGGTACCTGTTGCGATGCCCAGAGACTCTGGGCGAAGTGACACGTGAAGAATAGGTGAGAGCAGTCCTCCTCCCCCCTAGCGCACATAGGACAGTCAATGGGATCCATGGGGGCCCATCTCCTCTGATAGACCTGTGTGATCAGCCTCTGCCCCCGCAATAACCAGCTGAAAAGTGGCACTTTCAGTGGAACTTTGAGCTTCATCAACATGTGGCATGCCCTATTGATAGTCATGTCGTCCCTCGCTTCTCCTCTAATCTTCAAATATGCTTCTTTCACTGAGAAAGACCACCCCCACCACGTCCAACCGTCTCTACTTTCAGCTGAAGGGCTGAGTGGTAGAAGTGACTCTTGCATCCCCAAAAACTCCTCATAACGTGGCTCTGATAAAGCTCTTTTCAAGATATGGACCTGTTGGGGAAGAGAAGAAGAAGGTAATGACATAACATGAACAGAGTACATGTAAGGGTATATGTACCCTAAGAGGGAGAGAGGATAATAGGGCTAATGGGCTTATAGAATAGGGCCCATTAGCCCATGAGGGATAGTCTATCACTAACAGGACCCACACCTCGTCCCAACGCTCACTGACTTTGGCCTTTGGGTGTCTCGCTAGTGCAAATAGTCTTGGGAACTTTAACTTCATGGTGCCTTGGTTAGACCAATTATCAGTCCAAAAACGGAACCTTGCCCCATCTCCCAATTTGGGCTTAAAGAACTCCCGCAAGTGAGGTATCGCTTGGCGTAGACCGCTCCAAAAGGGGAATTCTCCCCTGACACAAGCCCAACGCCTCTCCCAACCTATCTTGGAGCCATATCTGTCTCTCAGGACATTGAAAACTAGGCCCTCTGTTGACTTCATAATCGGTTCCACCCATTTGGCCAACAATGCCAGATTCATTGATTCCAGATGAAGGATCCCCAGCCCTCCCTGCTTCATAGGTCTACACAATATCTCCCATGCCACAAGAGGCACTCCCTTGCCCCCTTCCTCTCCAGTGCCTCACCAAAAGAACCTTCTCATAGACCCCTCCAATCTGTTTAAAATCTTTCAGGTTGATCTCCACGGGTGATCTTCCCTCCTTTTTTTTGAACAAGAACTCCAAAATCTTTGTTATTTATCAATTTTTGGTAAAGCTCAAATTATTCAAACTTGAAGCGTTGCAACATTAAGTGTCTTTTGGATAAATATAAATTGTTGGTTTATTAATTGTGTTCATTTTTATAATTCAGGGTGCAATAAATCTTCTGATGTTCGTCTATAAAAGGGATTTTAGAGTAATCGGGGGTTACTTGACTGACGCAGGAGAGGTACATTTTATATAGTGCTATATAAATTCTTGAAACCAACAATTTATTTTCATAAATGTCACTCATTATTTTTGGATGCGAGTTTCTGGTCCATTCTGAAATTTGTTAAACCCATACAATACATTCTCATGTACAAATTTAGCAGAGAACTTTTTATGTTTTTGCTCATCACGTCTTTCTCTAATTTGACGTACAAGAAACTTTGACCTGCCTTTTCTGGCTGCGCATTATCTGTTTTGCTATCCCCTCAATTTACATTGACTTTGTGGCCTTACAGTTGTGCGTGTAGTAGATGGTGAGATACGTTTGGGCTCTTTGTCATGTCTTAACATACATTGAAAATTCTCCTGTTTGTGCATCCTTTTATTTTTAAAGCCTAATCATTTGACAACTCTCGTATAGGTCAACCAAAGAACAGAGTAGAGTGTTGATATGATCCCTGACCCTCCCGGTGACAGTTTCATCTTATGGCCATTAAGGGGCATTTATGTCTTGCCCTTCCTATGTTCCCTTTAAATATCACAGCCTTCCCTTTAGAGGGGCAGACAGAAAGTATTATGCTTGTGGATGTTCTTGTCCCTTCTCCCCGCTACATCCATGTCCCGCCTCTTCCCCTACGATCCTCGTTCCTGTGACTGCCTCTTCTTCATTGCATCTGCAGGTTGCTTGTCTCTGGTCTATCCCTACCTCCTCCGTTGAAACTTTCCTCGGACCATTCACGTTCTCCTCTCCATCCCCGGAACTCTCTTGCTCGCCTCCCTCTTGACCCTGTCTATCCCTATCCAAATTGAGGTTTACATTATTGGAATTACGTCGAAGACAATGATACATCCTGCGGGGAACATACCAAGTGTTTCCCTTATTTTAGATTGGTTATCTGCATTGGATGTTTTGAGTCGGTTCGAAAGTTGGAAGGACCCTGAGTAAAGAGTTATAGTTGATTTCCGCATTTTGACTTGACAGAATGTTGGTCGAGCCTGAGCAGATCATTCTTGGACTTTGTCCAGACAAGGGGCGCAAAGTTAGCAGAGGCAGAGTGGTAGGGGGCAATCAGGGCGACACGAGCATCAAGTGGAGCTGGTGAGACCCTTCTCGAAAGAGGAGTTTTGGGCGGCCATGAAGGGAATAAATGTAGAAGGGGCTTCGGGATCGGACAGCTTTCTTTTGTTTTTCTTTAATGAGTTCTGGGAGTTAGTCAAGACAGTACTGTGGGCCATGTTAGACGAATTTAGGAATGGTGATGATGGCGTGGAGAGAATCAATCGGTCATAATTACTTCTTCTACCAAAATATCAAGGCACATTTCCTTGTCCAACTCCAGTTATCTCATCACTGCAAAGATTCTAGCAACATGTTAAGGATGGTCATCAGAGATTTAATTGGACCTTTCCAGTCAGTCTTCATTCCGGGTAACATTGAATGGATGGTGCTGTTGTGGCTGGAGATATGGTAGCTGCATAGCATAGGAAGGGGCTAGGAGATACATGTGGAATATAAATTTTTCAGAAGCTGGTGACTCTGTCGGTTGGAATTTCCTGTGGTACTCCATGAGGATGAGAGGCTTTCCCACTGAATGACTGGCCTGGGTCAGGAGGGGGGATGGATTCATCCACAAGGAGGGGTCATGCAGGGATGTCCCTTGGCACCATTGCTCTTTGTCGTGGCGGTGGGCATCCTTACTGTAAGTACGATTGAGTCTTGCTTGCATAACTTATTAAGGGGTTTCCAAATGGTGAGCTTCCTAGATGGCATCCCGTGTCTGCAATATGCTGGAAAAACCAATTCTTTCTTGGAGGGCTCCAGGGAGGAACCTTAGAATCTCTCCATGCTTGGGTTTGGACAATAGCAAGAGGAGGGGTCCAATGCTCTGAGAGCTTGACGTGTCGATTGGGGTATTGCCCATGTGTTATTTGGGCCCACCAGTGACAAAGGGCCGGCTTTCAAGCACGGATTGGAAGCCAGTGGTTGAAAAGGTAGAGAGGAGGCTCGAGGTGTGGCAGGCCAAGGTACTGTCCGTTGAAGGGGGTGGGCTCTGATGCTGCTGCACTTTGTGCTGTCTATGATCCTTATATTCTATCTCTTGGTATTTAAAATACAGGCGGGATTTGGAAAGTGGCTGGAAGTTTTCGATGCAAATGCTTTTTTAGAGAGGCTCAGGGTCAGGGGAGAGGGCCTGGTCTCTTGGGATGTGGTTTGCAAACCTGTCAACCAGGGGGGCTGGGGGTTCTACATTGACAAACAATGAATCTGGTGCTTCTTCAAAAAATAATCATTCCCAAGTTGATGACAGCTTTGACGGATGGCATCATTCATGAAGTGGAGGGTCCTGTTTCAAGGACTAGTTTGGTCCTCCTTGTATCTATATACTCATGTTTATATCTATATACTATCCAATTGATCACTGATTTAGAGATATCTTCCTTTTTTCTGTCAAAAAAATCCAGTCTCAAATACATAGTGCCATGTACTAAGATACTTAAATATTTAATATCCAAGAGGAATCCGAACAATTTCTAGATCACTGATGAAGAGGAAGAAGCTGGCAAGGTATGGCGCTGACAGAGGGCAAGAGCTGATAGGAGAAAGCGGAACACAAAAAAATATTCTATTGCATTGAACAAACATACATGTATGCTCATGAGAGACAACGGCCATCTAAAAACTAGTTTTCGGACGAAGTGATGTAACATGCGAGGTACCTGTGCTATGTCATGACACATAGTATATTTTCCTTAAAGAATCATCAATGATATTGACTGTCCTGAAGATTTTTCCAACATTTCCTGGGGTGTAGGAATCCCATTTTGATGTGAACCATAAATAGTGTGTGAAATTGTCTACTGATTCCTGGCACATACTTCTAGAAGGAGTTGGGACAAATAATTATCCTTGGGAAATTTCACCGTTGGTAGATCATTCGGCAGGATTTGTGGTGTCGGAGAATATTGCTTAGATAGCCACGCGAGGAAGAAAGGGATGCTCTGTGTATTAGCTTGAAAGAATGGAACCTTCAATCATCAACATGCCATGATGTATGATACGATCCTCGATCTAGGCTTGTATCGGAGGGGAGTAGGGGGCGAGGCAAGGTAGAAGTTCCCGGGGTAGAGAGGAGAAATAGGAATGATTGGAGGGAAGGTCGAACTCATGAGGCCGGGATCGACTGGGGACGAGCCGCATGAAGTTGCTGTAAGGTAGAGATGATCATGAGGGATGGGGATCGTAGAGGTAGAGAGGGACTGTAGACATGGAGAGGAGAGAGACAAAAGACCTTACTTCATTCTTCTTGGCTGTCCTCCTAAATGGAGGGCATCCCTATTTAAAGAAAATACACAATGACCAAAGGACTGAAATGTCCTTGTGGGCTAACATGACAAGACTACCCCTAGATAGTTTGAGGATCCTATCAAGGATCCTATCAAGTAACTTTGAGGAGCTCTGTGGAGCCGATAGAGCAAAAAGTATTGTATCTTTCTATGGGCAAAAGCCCGAATATTTATACAGCAACATAAGGTCCACTAGCCGTTAGCGATGCCCGTTAGTGTGTGCATCAAAAACGAAAAAGGTCATATACACAACATCCCAACATTTGGGGTAAAATATTAATAAGTCGGAAAATAACTAGCTCTGCCTACGTGTGGGGTAGAGCGTAGGTTTGGCTTTATGAGAAATTTGCTAATCAATATGTTCACGGGGACTATTATGTAGAATATCACCTTTCTCTTTTTAGAATAAACTCGTATGGTTGACGCTGATCACCATTGAAATGGGTCATATTACACTTTCATGATTTGACTTTATTTATGGATATGAGCCCCTTGTCTTGCAAGAAGTTGTACAGTATTATTTTCTTTTATTTATCGTATCGTTACCCTTCCATTGACCGTGGTATGTTTCCCTTCCATTGAAACATTGTCATGCCATCAAACCTGTTGCTTCAACTGTTTTATTCTTAATTTTTTTATTTGCCTAATACCTCTTTTTCCGTTTTGTCTGCTAGTCCTGGGACCCTATGCTCTTTAAAAAATTCTTGGATTACTTTCTAAAACTTGGTCGAACATATTTATTCTCAGTACTGGCATTTCATGTCTTCTACGGTTACATTGGGTTGTACTTAAATGTTTAAATATAAAAAAGCCCCTCATTTGTATCATTATGGTTCTTGACGTGTTTTCTCATGTCAGATGCTTGATACTTGAATGAATAAGCGCCGTTTGTTTCCGTAGGTGATCCTCGAAAGAGCTGAACGCTTTATCCAGTCTGTTGCCATCTATGAGGATCAGATTTTCAGAAAGCGTACTCGCATACAACAGGTGCTTTGTTTTTCTTTTAAACCATGATTTTATACACGGTTTTTCTTTTCTTTGATGAATGTTCTCAGGGATTATTTTCAAGGACAGACTTTTTTTTTATCTGTCTCAGGCCATTCAGAACAGGGAGAACCCCGAGGGGTCTTTGATTAAAGATATGAACAAGGTTAACTTTTTATATTCATTTTACTCTATTACATATGAATTTTGTATTGTCCAATGTAACCTTTGGTGAATCATGTACTTATTCATCAATGACTATTCCATTTGACGGTTTGACTATGTCCAGGGAAATAAACTAAAGATGAACTATTAAGTGAAGGAATTAGGAAGGTTAGTTTGTGACCCAGAATGATTACGGTTGCTATTTTTTTTTCTTCAAAAAAAAATACAAAAGTTAGAGAATAACTCCAGGTGCCTAATCAGCAGCATAATGGAAAAAGACACGATCATCCCTAAGAGGGGATTAGAGGATTCGGGATTGTATCATTCTCCGATGGAAGATTCTGATTACTTTTCTTTTACTGGAATTTTTTTCCTGGGTCAAACTAGTACATATCCAATGTAAAGTACCTTTATCCTCTGCTGTTAAGTCTTGAGATTTTTAAGGGTTGTTGGATTTCATCTGTTAATATTGCCAGCAATTTATGAGGCATTTGAACCATACTTCGGGAATGGGATGGGCCTTGATGTGCTTCAAGCCACATCCCAACAACACACATGGTGGGAATTGATATCTCAGATCATGTCCCATCCTGTGTCTCGTTCCATGGCCTAGGACAGAAGACAGAATGGGCACCATTTGTTGGATGCCACCCATCCTTGTGAGCATATTGTAATACTAAATTATCAAGTAATGGGTCAAATCTGCCCAACTATGAATTAGCAGAGAATACTTTGGTACATTTTATTATATATCGATTGGGCCACCCAGTACACATCACCGTATTCCGTCTACCTTCAAGGGATGCAGGACTGGACTGGACACATGCATCAAGGGATGTGCATCCCATGTCCTTTCAATATCCCAGTCCATTCCACATCCTTACTCTGGGATGTGTAGAACTCTAATTGGAATTGATGTGGTTGGTTCTGTATTTATTATAGATGCAACAAGGCTTTGCTTCTAAAAGGTGCAATAACGCTTTGTATTTATTTTTAGACATTTATGATCTATCGTCATTAACATGAGGTTTGCCAAAAAAAGGTGGATTTGTAGAGCTTGGGATAATGGCTTAAGGAATCCTGTGTAGCCGTTGGTACCTGTCATGCAGGTTGTTGCATTTAGGGCATGATGACTCCTCTTCATGCAATCAATGTAGCGAACTTAATTTTTATGTTTTTCTTCTTTGTGCGTTAGTTTTGCGACAAATTTCCCTAAAGGAGTTGAATGGATCCAAAATTTCACGATCAGTTCTGAATTAGAGACATTAAAAAAGATCAGCTTACGTCGGCTATAATCCCTAGCCATCCAAGCTAACGACGTGGGTTTGATTTGGGCTACCCACATTATTTATAATTTTTCTGGTTCCAGCATTGGTTCATATATACATATTAGAGTTTTTCAAAAAAAAATACATTAGATTTTTTCCTCTTTTTCGTCTGTTGAATATGGGTTTTGAACAACCACATTGGTGATGCAAAAACTGCCGAATTGGGTCTCATTTTCAGTTGAATAAAAATTGTAATTTCCCGTTAGAAATTAGAGTGTCATGGTTAATTACCAAATCTGTATAGAATTAACTGCAGCTATATTTCGCAGGTGAGATTAGGGGAACCCGGCTACAAGGAAAAGTATTATGCTGAGAAGTTTGAGGGAAAAGATGAGGAGATTAAGGATATCTGTCAAGATGTGGTAAGTCTGTAACCTTATCCAGTAACAGCTATTTTTTTTCTGGTAAATTGGTTAATTTGACTACTTTGCTTTTAGTGGTTTTTTGAAACATGGTTTAGCTTCCTTCTACTGAAACTAAAACCAGTTTCGTCCAGTTAAACCCCAGACTGGTGTTCAGCTTGTTATACTTCTTTTTTACTTGTCCTTTAGATATGAGAAGACCTACAATTTTAAATTCAGATATGATATTGCTTCAAATTATTTGAGTTCAAAGGTTTCGGATAATGCTTCATATTTAATCTTAGGCATGAAAGCGATGATGATATGATCCTGGTTTGCTATTAAATGAGAAGGATACAATCCCATATTGGGACTGATCAAGAGGGAAGAGAGAGATAGAGAGATAGAGGGGACATCGGCAGAAAAAGCGTCGCCAGGAGGATGAGGAGAGTGCTGCTTTCAGTCGTGCTGGGAGATTTTTGGCAAAGGCCAGAGGGAGAGAACATGGCAATTGGGGGAGACAAGGGAAATGACCCAATTCTTCTATTTATATTTCGCTCCACTATCCCAGAGAATTATATCTATATTAAAATAAAATAAGAGAAAAGGAAATTAGAGAAATATCTCTAGTGGGTAAAATGAAAAAAAATGTTGCCAGTAGGGCTGAAATGGTAAAATAATCGGTTAGATTTCTCTCCCTCTACTTTTGAATGTGTAACTTGATTTTACCTCTCTCTAGTTGAAGTTTCTGTTGACTTCCAGGAGGCAGGATTATAGTCAGGTTGCTCACGTTATAGCTCTTACCTCAATTCACATCTGAATCAAAACAGATTTTCAAAGACGAAGTCTCAATTGTCAAGTAATTTACGACTTAATTGCGCTAGTTTTGTCATGACTTGCCCTGAATTTTCATCTTACCTGAATCGCAAATTGTTGTAGAGTGAGTTAATCCTACCTTGGGTAAAACCCATTTTGGGTAAAGTGTTACGAAAAATCCATCTATAATCTATTATTACTCCCACAGATGGAGCCGATGGAGTTAAAAAAATGGGGATCGTGGTGGAGATGCATGGGGTCCCGTTGGTGCATCTTAATAAATCGACGCTGACAAAATTGGTCTCCTCATTCGGACGGCGTAAGAGTATCATCTCGACAGGGTTGGAATTCGGGGACCCAAACGTGGTGTTACTAGATGTTGAAGTGATAGAAGGGGAGTCGTTACCAGAATCAGCGTGGTCACATGGACACACGAAAACCTTCAAGGTCAGAATAAGCCACAAGACTCCCCCAGCAGCACCTTGCGAGTTCAGGGGCTCCCTCACCAGACCCCCGTCGGTGTGACCTACCATGGAGGAAGGAGTTGAGAGCGGCAAGGAGTCGAGAGCGGCAACAAGATGCAGGGGGAGAGCGCATCATCGGCCTTACCGCTGACATCGGCCACTGTGGACAAGGTTCAGAAAGACCGAAGCCCAAGACGGAAGAGGATACGGCAGATAACTAATGAAGCTCTTCACTGGTTCAAGGGCGTGGTTTACCAAAGGGGGAAACTGGCTTTAACGGAGGCAGATGGTAAGAAGACTTGAGTGGTGTCCGGGCAAAATGGTCAGGTGCGCTTAATCGCGGACAATCGATCAAAGAAAGTGAAATCTCGAAAAAAAGCCACACGAGGTAAGCACCAAATGGTCAAAGCTCCAAGGGAAAAGAGATCATAGAGTCATCAAGCCACATAAAGGAAATAGGGACAGAGGAAACTCAAATCACACACCCGACATTGCTTGAGTTGGCAGAGGTAGTGGAGGTGACACCGGAGAAGATGCAGGGAGGGCAATTATCATATAATAGATGAAGTGTGTATCGTGGAATGTGCACGGTCTACGGGATGAAGGGAGACGGGGAGTGGTGGGGAGCTATTTATGGGACTGGGGAGCCGATGTGATCTGCCTACAAGAGACGATGTTGGAGAGGTGTGAAACAAAAGAATGGAACTTGGTGGGACGAGGTTTTCTCGAGGGCTTCGTGGCCGTGAATGCCACAGGTAGATCCGGGGGCCTATTGGTGGCATGGAATACGACGACCTTTGCTAAAGAGGGGTCATAGACGGGACAGTATGTGGCAGCAGTAAAAATGAAGAGAAGGAGCGACGGTTTTCAATGCTTGGTGGCATCGGTTTACGGCCCTGTTATTGCAGCCTTCAACACAGGTTATGGGGAGGAGCTGGAAAGTGTAGTCTCCCTCTTTCACGGGATACCATTGCTATTTGGAGGCAATTTCAATGTGACCTTAGAGTCAAGTGATAGACCGAATGGGATGGGAGGGCAGGATCCAGGGTCAGAGGCTTTCTGGTCTTTCATATCCGAGACGGGGTTACACGAAATGGGACCGACAAATTGTAATTACACTTGGCGAAGTACGAGAGGCCCTACCACATTTTCTCGCCTTGGCAGATTCCTTTGCTCGGTGGACCTATTGGAAGAGTATCCATTGGCAGATGTACGAGCACTTCCAAGACTATTATCTGATCATGTTCCAATTATCTGGCAAGCTAATGTTGGCAAAAACAGATTCACCTATTTTAATTTGAATCGCTCATGGCTACGTGAGAAGGGATTCAAAGAAGAAGTGATAATATGGTGGACAAGTCAATCAGCACAGGGCACAGCCACGATGAGGCTGGCCACCAGATTGGCAGGTCTAAGACAACGCCTCATTGGGGTGAAAAAAAATATCCGAGAGGGAAGACGCCAGCGAAGAGATGAAGCCCTTTCACTAGTCCAACAGTTAGACTCCATCGAAGATACAAGATGCCTGGTCGACTCCGAACTTAAGGGAAGAAAAACATGCAGAGAGGTAGTGGAGGAAGAGGATAAGAAGTTTGAAATGGATTGGAGGCAGCGGTCGCGGCAACTTTGGCTGAAGGGGACACCAACACACGGTTCTTCCATATGGTGGCGAATGGAAGGAGAAGGCCGAATCATATACCACGTGTGAAAGTGGGAAACCATGAAGTCGTGGGGGCACAAGGGGTGGGAGAAGCACTAGCAAATCACTTCAGAACAGTCACTAAGCGGGGGGCTCGCAACCAGTGGAGATGGGAAGGTAGAATCGTATCTCGGTTATCACAAGCACAACAAGCTGAGCTAGTGAAGCCTTTCTACTTGGAAGAGGTACGAAATGCGATCCAAGGTTTGAATGGAGAAGGAGCCCCGGGCCCTGATGGACTCCCAGTCTTCTTCTTCAGCGAATTCTGGGATGTTGTAGGCTCAGACGTGATGGATACATTGGACGAGTTCCGGATGGGTAACTTTGGCATGGAAAGACTGAATCGGTCACATTTATTTCTGTTGCCCAAGTGCTCGAGAGCAGTGAATGTGGGCGACTTCCGACCCTTTGCTCTGTCTAATTCTATCTATCTCATCATTGCCAAGGTGTTGGCTAACAGGTTGAGAGGGGTGATTGGGGGCCTAATCGGACCCTTTCAATCCGCCTTCATTCTTGCAAGACAATTTGCTAGACAATGCGGTGGTGGCAGGAGAGATCATTTCAGCTTGGAAAAGAAACGGGACAAAGATCTTTATTTGGAAGGTGGATTTTGCAAAAGCCTATGATTCACTGGATTGGAAATTTCTATGGTCCGTCATGCGAAAGCGAGGATTTCCCGAGGACTAGGTGGCCTGGGTGCGACGTTGCGTTACGTCCCACTCTTTCTCAGTCTTGGTCAATGGCCGGGCAGGAGGATGGATCCGCCCATAGAGAGGAGTCAGACAAGGTTGCCCATCAGCCCCATTATTGTTTGTCCTTGCAGTAGACACTTTGGCCACATGTACCCTTAAGGCGTGCGAACACGGCCTACTGCGCGGCTTTCACACGGCGAGCTAACCCAGGGGTATTCCACTACTCCAATATGCGGATGGCACAACATTCTTCATGGAAGGAGCTGCGACAGAAGCTCACATCATATCATCCCTGTTAGAATTATTTGCTGATTTCTTGGGGTTATGTCTCAACAGAGAAAAGTCAGCCTTTGTGGGATTCGGCCTGTTGTTGGAGGAGGAGATCCAATGCGCTAATGCGCTAGGCACACCCCGAGGTTCGCTACCAATGAAGTATTTGGGTCTTCCGCTGACAGGGAGATGCCTCCTAGCTTCAGACTGGCAGCCAGTGATTGACAAGGTGGAGTGCAGGTTGGAGGGCTGGAAGAACAAGGTGTTATCACGAGGGGGTCGCCTGGTACTTTTAAGGTTGGTGCTCTCAGCGATCCCTATATTCTTCTTGTCAGTATATAAAGCACCAGCAGTTGTGACAAAGCGGCTAGAGGGATTAATGAGGCGGTTCTTTTGGGGAGGTGGGGGAGAGGGGGATCCTAGGGGGATACCCCTAGTGGCGTGGGATGTGGTCTGTAGACCTCTGAAACAAGGAGGGCTGGGGGTTCTCCACTTGGAATCCATGAATTCATCATTGCTGGCTAAATGGGTCGCACGAGTTATGACACCAGTGGAGGGTCTTGTTTTCAATGTCCTAAGAGACATGTATGGCCGTGATATGGATTGGGAAAGGCGATGGGTGAGAAGTAGTGGGGAGTCCCCTTTTTGGCGCAGCCTACGTCAAATCATCCCTCGCATCCGTGAGTTATTTGATGCCAAACTGGGAGATGGGGAAGGCTTTCGGTTCTGGCATGATAACTGGTCCAAACAAGGTACATTGAAGTTGAAGTTTCCCAGACTATTTGCTCTAACAAGGAACCCAACTGCCACGGTTAGCGAATGTTGGGACGGGGCTTGGGTCCCAACCCTCTCTGAGACATTATCAGATCTTCTGTTTGAGGAGTTTTTGGGAATGCAGGAGATCCTCCTACCTCTCAGTCCTTCAGGAGATTATTGAGACGGATGGTTATGACGGGGGCCACCTTTCTCGGTGAAGGATGCATACTTGAAGATTCGAGGGGTGGCGAGAGATGACCCAGAAGTCAGGCAGGCATGTCACATAATGCTGAAACTAAAGATTCCTCTTAAAGTGAGAATTTTTGGCTGGTTGTTGAGGAGACGGAAACTCGTCACCCGGGTCTATCGGCGAAGGTGGGCACCAGCAGAGCCCGTCGACTGCCCCTTGTGCGCTAGGGGCGAGGAAGACTGCTCACACCTTTTCTTCACCTGTCACCTCGCTCAAGGAGTATGGGCTTCGCAACAGATTTCAGGGGTGAATATCTCCTCAGACGACGATTTTTGGGCATCAGTCACGACGGGTGGATACCGGAGCAGAATGGAGTGGGGGAGAATTCTCGCAATACTGGGCGGTATGGTTGCACCGAAATGAAGTGGTGTTCAAGGGAGGAAAGGCTTCAGTCGAGAGTGCCATATTTGATGTTGAGGCACTAATATCTTTTTGGGGGGTAGGGGGATAAAAGCAGGATGTGCAGTCATAACTGTAAATGATGTGTACATGACTTTGTTTTTTTTATAGTATCAGGTGGGCCACCAGTTTCGGGTGGTCTGCCCTATTTTCTTCAAAAAAAAAATCTATTATTACTCTGATCTTGGACTAACTAGATGTCAATAGTGCCTTTTAAACGGCAGCATTGGTCATATTCCGTGTATATTCAGTTAAGTTATTAGCTTAAATGTTCCGTCTTGTCAGGTTTTAAAGTATGTGGAAGGCCTTTGCTGGGTAATGCGATACTATTACCAGGGCGTCTGTTCGTGGCTATGGTACGTCTCATGGTTTCTTAATATTAGTTGTCTTCTGCTCGGTATTATAATTCTCTTGAGATGCATACCTTGGATCAACATTTTGTGAGAAAAAAAACAGTATACAATCATCCCAACCCTATCTTTTTTTGAGTTCTGACTTAATTTCTTTTTATTATTCGTAGGTATTATCCATATCATTATGCCCCCTTTGCTTCTGATCTGAAAGGCTTGGCTGATATGGAAATTACTTTTTTCCTAGGAGAGCCATTTAAACCATTTGATCAGCTAATGGGAACGTTACCAGCTGCCAGGTCAGCTAAACGTTCATTGACTTGGATTTTTTAATTGTTGGGTACACAATCGTGTAAGTTTATATCCTTACTGACGATGTGGAGCCTGCTTTTCTGCAGTTCAAATGCGCTTCCTCTTCATTACAGATCACTGATGACAGACCCAAGATCTCCAATAATTGCTTTCTATCCGGAAGGTAAATTCAACAGCTTTTCCCTGTATTTTGGCGAACCTGACTGTTGGGGAAGAGAAGAAGAAGATAATGACATAACTTAAACAGAGTACATGTAAGGGTATATGTACCCTAAGAGGGAGAGAGGATAATAGGGCTAATGGGCTTATAGAATAGGGCCCATTAGCCCATGAGGGATAGTCTATCACTAACACCCCCCGCAAGCGAAGTATGGATATCTTCCATACCGAGCTTGGAGACGGCACGTTGAAGAAGAGGACGGGAGAGTCACTTGGTAAGGACGTCCGCTGCCTGGTCGGCGGATGCAACAAAGTCCAGGTCAAAGATCACTTCGTCAACTCGCCCCTTGAAGAAGTAGCGGTTGCGCTCCATGTGCTTGATGCGGCCCTGTTGTCCAGGGTTCTTGGCCAACGCAATCGTCGACTTGTTGTCGCAGAAGAAGTGAATCGGGCCAGCATACTCCACGCGAAGATCGTGAAGGATGCCGTAGATCCACTAGCCCTCAGAGGCCCCATCGGCGAGTGCGCGGTACTCGGCTTCGGCGCTAGAGCAGGAGACTTTGTCCTGCTTGCTACTTTTCCAGCTGACGAGACTGCCAAACACAAACGTGCAGTAGCCCGTGGTAGACCGATGATCCACAACGGAGCCGGCAAAGTCAGCATCAGTGTAGACTTTCACTGTCCGGTCAGTGCTGCGAGGGAAGAGCAGGCCCTTTCCGGGGCAGCCCTTCAGGTACGCAAGGACCCGGTGGGCGGCCTGATGGTGAATCTCCCGTGGGGAGTGCATAAACTGACTGAGCAGGTTGACGGCGAAGGCGATGTCGTGCCGAGTGTGCGTCAAGTAGAGGAGCTTCCCCACCGGCTGCTGATACCGGTGGGAATTCGTCAGCGGCGAATCCTCCCCTTTGCCCAACTTCACGTTGGGATCAATGGGAGTGCTCACCGGCGCACAATCGGTCATCCCTGTCAGTGCCAGTAAGTCGACGGCGTATTTCTGCTGCGAGACGAAGATCCCACGGGTGGAGTAGGCTACCTCAAGGCCAAGGAAGTAGCGAAGAAGGCCTAGGGCCTTGATCTCAAACTCCTTAGCCAAGGCAGTGCTGAGGCGGACAGCTTCGGCAGCATCAGATCCCATGATAAGGATGTCGTCGACGTACACGGCAAGAATGGAGACACCGGTCGGGCGGTGACGGAAGAAGAGAGAGGCATCTCCATTGCTCTGAGTGTACCCTTTGGTCTTCAGAACAGAGGAGAACCTCCCAAACCACATGCGCGTGGACTGCTTGAGTCCATAGAGGGACTTCCGCAGTCGGCACACGTGACCGGGGGGGCCGAGTGAGTAGCCCGGGGGTTGCTGCATGTACACCTCCTCCGTCAAGTCGCCGTGTAAGAATGCGTTCTTGACGTCGAACTGGCGGATGGCCCAGTGGAAGTGCGCTGCAAGCGCCAGAAGAAGCCGGACAGTCTCAATCTTCGCCACGGGAGAGAACGTCTCGAAGTAGTCCACGCCATAGGACTGAGTGAACCCCCGAGCCACAAGCCGAGACTTGAGGCGTTTGAGAGTACCGTCCGCATGATGCTTCTTGGCATTAATCCACTTGCAGTCCACTACCCTCTTGCCCGGAGGTAGTGGAACGACGTCCCACGTGTGGTTCTTGAGGAGAGACTGCATCTCCTCGTCCATCGCCGCTTTCCAATGGGGAGAAGCGATAGCATCGGCTAAGCGTCGAGGAACAGGATCCGACTCGATGCGGGTGAGGAACAACCGGTAGGGAGGACTCAGCCGGTCAAAGGAGAGGTAATGAGAGAGAGGGTAGAGGGGGGCCTTAGTGCACTGACGGACCCCTTTACGTAGAGCAATAGGCCACCCCAACTGATCGTCACCATCGACAGGAGAAGGAGCGGAAGCAATGGGGGACTCCCCGGGAGGAGCAGTAGACGACACACCGGGAGTCGGAGGAGACTCACCGGAGGGCCAGGGTAGACCGGGAGGGGGGGGTGACGAGGGTTGGTCACCGAGAGAGGAGGAGGGTGATGCACCGGGGGTTGACAAGGATGGGGGGCCGGAAGGAGGAACGGAGACCAATGGGAGAGGGAGAGCTGCCGAAGGGGGAAGGGCAGGTAACGAAGAAGAGGTAGAGGACACGTCCAAGGACCCCGCAGGAGGAAGTGAGGAAGAGGAATCAAGGGGAGAAAGATCCGGAAGTGAAGAGGGTGGAGTGGGAGTGGTGGACTCCGCGATTGGACTTGGCCCCAAGGGGGGGCCGAGGGAGCCTCATCCAGCGGAAGGCGTGACGAGGTAGAGTAGTCCCCAAAATAGGGTTCATGCTCGGCAAAGGTGACGTTTGCCGAGATGAAGAACCGCCGAGAAGGCGGATGATAGCACCGGTACTCTTTTTGGAGGGAAGAGTAACCCACAAACACACAACGGAGTGCGCGTGCATCAAACTTCGTGCGTGTGGGAGAAGTATCATGGACGTAGGTGGTGCAGCCGAAGATGCGAGGCAAGAGTCCCGTCCGCAAAGAAGCATTCGGGAATGCCACAGTCATCCGGTCTAAGGGGCTGGAGAACTCCAGGAGTGGGGTGGGGATACGGTTAACGAGGTGAGTACTCGTCAAAACCGTCTCTCCCCAATAACGCCCCGGCGCCTTGGAGTCCAACAGCAATGTCCGCGCCGTCGAGGTAACATAGCGGATGCGACGTTCAGCCATGCCATTCTGCTCGGGCGTGGCCACACAAGAGGACTCGTGGAGGATGCCCCGGTCGGCAAAGAAGGAGGCGAGGTCAGCGTTGAAGAAGTCCCGGGCATTGTCGGAACGAAAACGCTGGATGCCTCGACCAAACTGTGTCTGTACCATGGCTCAAAAGTGTCGAACATTCTGCGCAACCTCCGACTTCGCAGTCAGGAGGTAGACCCACGTATAGCGGGTAGCTTCGTCCACAAAGAGTAGAAAGTAGCGGTGCCCTTTCAGACTGATCTGCGTGGCCGGCCCCCAAACATCACTGTGGACTCGGAACAGCGGGGTCGATGTGTGAGACGAGGATGAAGCAAAGGAGGATCTGCGATGCTTGGCTAACTGAGAAGGTTCACAAAGCATAGTCTTAAGGTCCACGCCCGAACACAACGTGGGAAAAAGACGCTGTAAAGTGGAGAAAGGTGGGTGTCCAAGTCGCTGATGCTCCATCAGAAGGCGTCCCCGACGCTGCTCAGCCACCGAGAGAAGAGTCCGGTGCACCATGAAGCACTGGGAGCGGCCTCCATCGTCCAGCATCAGCAGTCCGTTCTCCCGCCTAATCGGTGTAGTCCGGCCCACCTTGTCAGACAGAAACATGCCGTCAGGTTGTAGGTGGAAGGAGCAGGAGATAGCATCAACTAAGCGCTGCGGAGACATAAGCACGGCCCGCAGGTCAGGGACATGGAGAACGTTGTGGACCACACCAAGGCCGTCCACATAGACTGCCCCGATTCCGGCCACACTGAGACGTCCACCCCCGGCCGTGAGGACAGTGCGGCCACCACGATGCCGCTCATATGATACAAACCGGGCATTGCTCGGGGTCATGTGTTCGGTAGCCCCCGAGTCAAGGACCCAAGTCGTATCGGAGACGACAGGTGAGTGGAAGGCCGTATGGCCACAGTACCACGCATCTGAAGATGAAGGAGTGGAAGACGCACCCAAGCCACCGAAGTAGGCCGTGGAAGGATTCTGCAGGGCAGCCATCTGGTCACGGAGGCGGGCCAAATCTGCCTGAAGCTGGTCCATGGTCACTGCGGAGGTGCTGGCGGAGGAGGAATCAGAATGGGCCACCATGGCCTTGCCTTCTGCGGCCTCTTTCTTCTTTCGCCAGTCATTCAGGCGCTTCTTGCACTTGTTCTTCCCGTGGCCCAGTTTGCCGCAATACGAGCAAATCGTTGTCCCAGCTGGAGGAGCGGCGGAGGTGGGCGTAGGGAGGATTGACGGTGCCTTGCCGCCTGAAGGGAGGGCAGAAAGTAGTGCGGTCGACTCACCCAGGGGGCCGGAGGAGGGAGTCCCATGGAGGAGGAAGTGGCTTTCCTCTTCTTGAAGCTCCTTCACCAACTCCTCGAGGGCAGGAGGACCTTCCTTGCGGTGCAAGGCACGACGACGTACGTCATCATACTCGCGGTTCAGGCCGCTGAGGAAGCCCATGATCCGCAGAAGAAGCACATTCTGGAACGTCTTGGACGTCGGATCGTCGGGCGGTAGGTAGTAATCCACTTCATCCCACATCTTCTTGTGGGCAAGTGCATATTCAGAGATCGTCAACGACCCCTGACGGAGATTGCTGGCCTGACTTGCAATGGAATAAAGATGCCACCAGTCGCTTTCCCGGCCACAGAAGGAGCGCACCTGATCCCAGAAGCCTTTCACCGTTTTCTGATGCGGAAGACGGTTGCGGAAATCTGGAGCCAGGGTGTACGCATACATCCAGCCGAGGATGAATGGGTCCTCAACGTCCCACGCTGCATAATGTGGGTGGTCGGCGGTAAGGGGGTCTTCAGTGCAATGCTTGAAGAGCTGGCGTGCCTCCAAGGTGGCCTCGACTGCGCGGCGGCTGCGGGCTGCGGCTGCTGTGCGTGCGCGGCGGCTGCGGGCTGTGGCTGCTGTGCGTGCGCGGCGGCTATAGGTGGGCGATGTCAAACCCTAGGGAAGGAGCTCTGGAGCTCTGATACCATGTTGGGGAAGAGAAGAAGAAGATAATGACATAACTTGAACAGAGTACATGTAAGGGTATATGTACCCTAAGAGGGAGAGAGGATAATAGGGCTAATGGGCTTATAGAATAGGGCCCATTAGCCCATGAGGGATAGTCTATCACTAACACTGACACAACAATGTTTTTTCTGATAGAGAGATATAGACTTAGAGGTAGATATAGAGATAGAGATAGAAACATTGAAGAGCAATGTTTACAGGCCTGGATCGGATTCTGAATCCCCTCCGTGGAGATCTCCCAGACAATTCAACATCTTCTTGTCGACCCTAAAAGAAGGGCTACATAGGATTAGAGGATGATGACGAATCTATCATCGTTGTCAACTTCTGTAATCAACATTATCATCATTGTCTGCAGTTATGATATGGGTGATGCTGTTGTTTTTGTCATCCTGGCTACATATTGAATGATGATGACGAGTCATCATTGTTCTCTCGTCATCTGAAAGAGACGAGGTAGAGAGTAACATTTAGCAGGAGAAATTTTAATGAATAAAATCAATTCATCTTCCCCTTGTCGTCTCATCCTCATCATCTGTCTGTCTCATGGAAAATGAGCACTAGGATGACCCGTGCTTGTCAACCTTGCCCTGGACGAAGGACGACTATGTTCTAGTCATCGTCATCCTGGGTACTATTAATGACGACAAACATTAGGGCTACATCTATTTAAATGGAAAATTATCTAAAGAATGACGAAAATACCCTTTACTATCTTTGGGGGTCCTAACATTTTCCTATTGCAGACTTTCAGATTGACATGAATGGCAAGAGATTTGCATGGCAGGTGGTTAATGCACTAAACTTAGAACCTCTGTGATCCCAGGTTCTAAACCCCTAAAGTTTCCTTCTGGCAGGGTGTTGCCAAGCTTCCATTCATAAATGAAAGATTATTGCTCTCTGAAACGAAGAAGCTCGAGGGAACATTAACGGTCTGTTCGATTATTTCTTTAAATATAACTGTATTCATCAACATTTATCCTTGACTTGGTTTTTTATTTTTCTTATATCTAGGAAGAAGAAAGGATGCGGAATAGCGCTATGCTTGATATAATCTATGTATCAGATGATCATCTTTTAGCTGAGCTGATCAAATCATTGTACCGTAAACGATCAAGAAACCTTCTAGGACAACAGGGTCCTTATAGTTCTCAGATTGACACCAACCTTAGGTCTCTCTTTTATATAGTTCTTGGCAGTTCTCTATATTTCGATGAATCCTCTTCTATGGGAAGTTTTATATTTTTGATATGTTTGTGGACGCAGTGATGGGATGAATGGGTTTCTGTGTCTTTCTGAGAGGAATGATATCAGACCAACAGTTCCTTCCCCGGTGAATGGGTTGAAAAGCCTGGAGAATAATCATACTTGGTAAGCATTCTAATCATCCCGAGAACATTTATAGCTTGTTAAATTAACCCCTTTTCTTTAATTCGAAGGATCATCAGCCATTTGCTTTATCTCTCTATCTCTCTCTCTCCGACTCTGTCTCATTCTGGATCTAAAGTTCCTTAATATCCTTTGGACAAACCTTGGTTGAGAAAAAATCTCCAGGCTTCGAATTAAGGATACAGAAATAAGGTTTAGGGTTAAGTGATTTAAGGGTTTTAGGGTTAGGTTTTAGATTTTGCAAATTAAAGCAAAGGTTTAGGGTTTTATTTATTTATTTTGAGGAAGATTGACAAGAATGTGGTTTTTTGTTGCACAGGAATGCGTCATTCATCAATCCCAGGGATCATTGTCACATCCCCGAACCACCTGAAGGGGTTATGATACCGCTGAAGGTATCTTCTAACAGTTAATTTTAGGAGTATATTTTCTGGTCGAAATTTTCTGCAAATTGTGCCATCTGGATGCGACAAATCTTCTGTTTGTAATGATTGGGATTGCTAGTATGTGTCCTATATCGTATGATATCCAGTGAACTGCTCAAAAGGAAGCGTGTCTTGTTTTAGATTTAGACTAAGGCGAACTTTGACTTTTTCAGAAAGTGAAGCCTTATTCAAAGTAAACCTCTCCTAGAGCATGGCTTAATCTTTTTACTCTCTATATTCAAGATTATCATGAAGAGTGTTAACTTTATGCTCCATATAATTGTGAAATATTGCTTCAAAAAAATTCTCGTAACAGTATTTTGAAGGTCACATTTTGTAATCTTTTCTGTTTTCAAATAAATCTAGAATTTTTTTCCTCAATGATTATAGCGGCAAAGTTTCTTGCAAAATTTAGTTACCCGCTCAACTTTTTCTTGCAATTTGGC
Organism: Wolffia australiana; assembly: GCF_029677425.1. NCBI lineage: Eukaryota > Viridiplantae > Streptophyta > Magnoliopsida > Alismatales > Araceae > Wolffia > Wolffia australiana. Next base: position 1,593,335 of record NC_135838.1, read on the forward strand.
AATTTGGTAATATCATACTAGTTGAGTTCGGAAAAGCCAAGACTAAAAATTGTCTACCTGCATTCCATTTTGATTTCGGCATCACATTATTATTTACTACTTGCTTTATTGATCGTGAATTAATCTGTACAGACAGTGAGACCTTATGATATGAAGCCATTCCCGGTGTTATGGCATGAAGATAATGGCAGGTCTTCCCAATTCAGAGAAAGGTGCCCACTTAGATTCTCTCTCTCTCTTTCTCTCCCTTTTTTCAGCGACCTGAATAAAATTATAGTTTCTTAGTATTCCACATTTTATCGCTGCCTTTCTCTTCATCCTGTTTCAACGACTTGGATAAAAATATTTTTTTCTGAAAGAAACTTGGATAAAATTATAACTTCTGAGTGTTCAACATTTGCCCTCTGTCTCTGTCTCTGTCTCTCTCTCTTCCCATCTCAGAAACCTGAATAAATTTATTACTTCTAATTATTCCACATTTCGTCTCTCTCTCTCTCTCTCTCTCTCCCTCTCCCTCCCCTATTTCAGCGATCTGAATAAAACTCTCTTCTAATTATTCCACATTTGCTGTCTCTCTCCGTCTGTTTGTTGTTTCTCTCTCTATCTCTCTCTATCTCTCTCTCTCTCTCTCTCTCTCTTTCTCCATTTCTGTGACCCAAATAAAATCATCACCTCAGTATTCCACTTTGTGCATCTCTCTCTCTCTCTCTTTCTCCATTTCTGTGACCCAAATAAAATCATCACCTCAGTATTCCACTTTGTGCATCTCTCTCTCTCTCTGGCTCGGTCTCTCCCTCTCTCTCTTCAAAGTATTCATCATTTCTCTCTCTCTCTCTCTCTCTTGAGTTGAACAACCAAAGCATACTATCAGTTTCACACTCCATATGTTTTATCTCTCTGATGACAAATCTCTGCATGACATCTCAGGGCGCAAGTGTCTGGGTCTATCTCTGGGCAACTCCTGGGGGATGCCGCCCACCGCCTTATCAAGAACACCCTCCAATACAAGCCCACCAATGGTGGTCCAACCCTGGTTGACCACCCCAACCGGAGGCTCCCAGGGCCCCAGAGACCCTGGGCCGGGCCCCATCCTGGCCCAATGGGCTTCTACGGCCCAGAAAGAGCCCAGTTCGACGGCTATCCCAACCAGCACTTGGGGCTTCCCAATTACGTCAACAGCAGCAGCAGGATTGTGGCTCAATCCACCAGCTTTCTCGGAAGGCCCGAGTTTTATCCTCGGGCAGAGATGTCAAGTATGAGTATATCTGAACGAGGGCCGAGACCACAGAGTTATAGCAATAGTGGACCTGGGTTTTGGCCAGGCCAGCGGCCAGCCCAGGGCGGCCCCTCTAGGGTGCCGCCGCCTCGGCCGCCTATGAATTGGATTGGTCAGCAGCCGTCACCTCCACCGCAGGGCAGGTATCCAGCAGGGATGAGTTATGGGAATGTGGAGATGGGTAATCCTTATGTTGGCGTTGTTCCTCAGCAACAGATGGGGATTCAGCAACAGAATCAGCAGCAGCAGCAGCAGCAGTTGAGGATGGTTTATCAACCTAGGCTGAGGCCAAGGAGGCAGGACAATGCTGACCAATTCTAGAGATTCCCTCTCTGTTTCCTCATCTCGCTCTTCGTCTCCGACTCTTTCTCTCTCTCTCACTCAATGTATCCAAGGATTTTGAGTTGTGAGGGATGATCAATGAGGCAAGGCTGGCCTCAGGCACAACCATTGTAGTCAGATGTATCTCTCTCTCTCTCTCTCTTATCATCTCATTCATGTATCCATGATTTTTGCCAAAATTGGGGTTCCTCAAATAGGAAAGGCTGGCCTTAATCACCAACCTTCCAGTCTGTTCTCTCTACGTCTCACTGTCACTTTATCTCTGTTATCTCTCCCTCTCTCTTTTTCTTTCTCCTCATCTCTCTTAAAATCTCCTTTCTCTCTGTATACAAGGATTTTGAGACACATGGGATGATCCATGAAGCATGGCTGGTATCAGGCATGACAATTCTGGTCAGTATTCTCTCTTATAAACTCATTCTCCATCTATCCATGAATTTTGAGAATGGGGAATGCTCATCAGCCAATGCTGGCCTCAGGCACCACCCCTTTTATTCAGTTGTACTCTTTCTCCCTCTTTCAAGAGAGCAGTGAATAAGAATTTCTGGAGGTTATTTAATGAATTAAGAAGTGTAGAGGCCATAAGATTAGGATTTACTTTCATTTAAGGTTGTGCAACGCAATCCCATGGAATTTAGAGATTAGTATTCTCCATGAGTAGATAGAAACACATTTTCCTCCAAGTATCCTGCATCTTCTTCCACAATTACATCAGTTCTTCCATGACCCTGCCATGCAGACTGGCTTCACCCTGTTTGTCACATCTGTCTTTTACGCATGTGAATTTCAATGCATGGCTACTAAATTTTAACTTGCGGTCATCACCCATGATTTCCATATACAGCAGCCATGCACGACATGCTAATTGGTCACCTGCATATCCATCTCCATCTTTTTTTTGTTAATCATATCATCAACATATTCCTTGAGTCAATTTTTTTCTGCCTTTCATGTGTGTGTTGTTCGCATGCACAAGTACCAGTGGATCCCAACAAATCTCTCTCCACTTCGTTCACTACCCTTCTCCTGAGCTCCACCTTTGCGCAAACTGCACATTGGTAAACATTTTCTTATAACTTAAAGATAACAATCTTCATTTTATTATATCAAGTTCTAATATTTTTACTAATTATTTTTAAAACATCTCCATGATTTTCTCAATTGTATTAAATAAAATATATGTATTTTTTTCTCATTGCTTATCTTGGCACATTTTAAATATACATCGCTTTCTGTAATCGTAAGAAACTGTGATTTTTTTATATCTTTTTCTTTCAGGACATTCCCTTAACCCATGCAAGTGGAATAAGATATATTTTTTATGAACTCAATTTCTCAATAAGACCATATTTACCCCTAAATTGAGTTCATATTTATTGAAGAGTTTATTTCTGATACTTTGTTGTGGTGTGGATATTTTTACTCTATATTGTGTAAGGAGTGCAAATTAGCTAAACATAAAAACTCCGAAGTTAAATTAATGAATGAAAGAAGCTGGCATGATTGAACATATCCATAATGACGTTTGGGGTTCATGTCTAGTGTCTAGTATGGGAGTAGTTTGCTCTTTGTTTTAGGTTTACTTTGTTGATGTGGCTGTTCCTCTAGTCTAGGGCTCGCGTTCCACAGTTACAATTGTAGTTCAGCATATGATCAGCACCTAGTTTGATGTAAGGATAAAGACCCTTAGGTAGCATAATGGAAGAACTATCAAGTTTTTCGGTCCTTATTTTATCCTAGTTATTATACATAATTTCTCACATGTTAATATCCATAAAAAGGTATAGCAGAGACAAATACTGCAAATGTTTTCCCATTCCTAGATTACTTCTCTACCATGCCAATATGCCAAAAATTTATTAATGGGAGGCGTCCTTGAAAGCTATATAATAATTCATCATTAACATAACTTCCGAGAGTACTAGACTGAAAAGCCTTGCTGAGTTAATATCTCAAATCTGCCAAGATGCAAGACTCATATTCCACCTTTTTCCAAAAGGTTTTGGTTGCACTGTTAATTTACATATACAAGACACCAAACTATCAAGTTAGCTTGGTCCACCATCCAAAATATGTGTTGGTTGGGTACTCGGACACACATAAATGATACCGATACTTTCTTCAAAGGATGGCTGCTTCCAAGTCCACCTCCTGGCTGTCGAAGCTCGATCTCTTCCTTTTCCGCTAAGTGATTACTTAGGGACAGCGTACAATCTGGGCTGTTTCCTCCTTGAATTTGGATCTTAGCACCCACAAAGTCTGTCTGTACTAATGACGATGGCCTATATTCATAGTTTCCATGGGGTTGGTAAAGTTAAATGGGGCCACCCTAGTGATAAACCAGAATTTGGGTCAAATAAGTCGTTTAAGGCTCTGATTTATGCAATAATATTTATAAAATTTTCCTTATTTTTCTTAGGGTAAGTCAGGGTCTAATCCTCAAGGAACAGGTAATGAGAGAGTAAATTATAATTCAAATATATTTTGAAATAACTTTCTTTGGTGATTTATATATTTTTGGATTTTTAATTATTTTCTAAAGAGAAAATCAACTAAATGATAGAGAACTAGTCAAAACTATTTTAAATAAATAAAACAAGTATTTATGATGTTTATTATAAATTCTAATAATTTATGATGATTTTTACAAATTTTTCTAGGGCAAGGAATAAAATTTAAAGACAAATAGAACCTTAGGCCGCATTTCACATGGTGAAATTGCCGCAAAAATGAGCAATAGACGAAAATCGGTGTAACTTTTGCTGCAGGAGGAATTTTTAATGAATTGAAAATTTTGAAGTCTAGGCTATTTATCTGGAATATTTCCCTAGAAAAAATGGTGAGAAAATTCAAATCAACGAACCTTGTTGTCAGTTCCCCCATGGGCCAAGTGGTGCTCTTTCTCCAAGAATCTTGATCACCCTTGAACTCTCTCTCCCACACTCTTGTAGAAAAAGAATGGATCAAATAAATCTGATGCGCTAGACCTCCAACAACAAGTTGGGAGCAGAAATCCAAGATGAGATACAAAGAGAGGGGAGAAGAGAATAAATAGAAGTGGCCTAACTCTCGCAGCCCTTGGATTTAATTCCGAAGGATTGAAGGGCTAGAATTTTTTGATTTCCATCCTGGACCCACATGCCCTCCTCAAATTTGAAAATAGACCATTCAAATTCAAATTATGGGTTAGTTCCACAATTCTAGCCTTTAGTTGACCCGTTCCTTAAGGAGGTTTGAATGGACTTCTAGATTGGGCTTCTTGTGTATTGTACCTCCTCTCATTATCTCTTTGATTTATAATTTCCTCCCATTTCTATCTCGAATTCACCATAATATTAACCGAGTCCTGTTTATCAAATAAAACTCCAAGAAGATGTTAGAAATCCACTTGACTCGAAAGAGTCAAGTAGGGTTAGGCTAAAAAATCAATAAAATACATAAAAATAGATCGTAGGAAAATAAATCATAAATCTATCATTTTATCCTTTAATGGTGAATAGTGTTGATAAAAGTATAAAAATATTTGGTAAAAATTAAGTATAAAAGCATTATTTTACTGATCTAATTTGACATTATCACGCAGATCATTCAGAGCTCTACCTCGGGCCATCGACATCATATGCTCTACCAAAATAGAATTCACAAAAAATCATACACTATATCCGATCTTGGTTGGCCTTTTACATTTAGCCACAAGTCATCTCCGTATTTTGCCACATACGCGGTTTCAGTCCTCCAAGGACTGTTAGATCTCTCTTCAACCTGGTCATGGCTAGATCGATTGATTTTGGGTCAAATAGGAAGAAGAAGAATATTCCATCGCCATTCCTTGCGGCCAAGGATGGGGTCGAACCGTCCTTCCAGGATTTACAATCCCATACATTTCCATTATGTTACCTAGCCAAACCTGCCACTCATGTGCCAAAGTCAAATGGCATCCTTCCCTGCACCCTCTTTTTCTACATATGCGATGGTGGGTATACCACTCTATATGATTGACAGTGGGTTACCAATGCAGAGAGGAGGGGACAATCTATGTTCGTCATTCTTTGTAATGATTTAATTACTGTTGATTTTATATAGACATAACGTTTATTTAATTTATCGTTGTGTCACTTCTGCTCATAAATGCTCCCTTATGCTCCCACTCCTAAACTCGCTTCTTTTTTAAGAACTTTTTCGCAAGTAAACTTGTGCTTTATCTTTCAGATAACCAAAGACACGAGTTTACGAACGGGTGCATTTAAATATGTCATGTTTAAAGAAACTAATAGATTCTAATGGCAACATAAAGGTGTGTGGTGAACCCTAGTTGAGGCATGAAATTCTACATATTAAGGTTATTTTGACATCATTTTACTCAAATTAGCTTGATTTTGATATGAGTTCTAATTTTATGCATTGTATGAACCATTTGATTAAAAATTTTTTTATTAAAATCTTTACATAATTTACAAGCCCATTAATTCTCATTGAAAACATGGTCAAAACATTGTTAATTTTAAATGATTTAATTATTCTCTCTATTATATTATTCATATTTTTCACGGCTGAAATCAAACTTAAATAAATAAATAAATAAATAATGAAATAGAGATAGTAATAAGAATGGGGAGGTTGTGCCAGTGCCCGAGTTACTACTAAGCACAAACAACGACCACACTGCCCTTAGGTCGGTGAGCACAGAACAATCATGCCCATTCCAGCTAGCGAGCACATGCATGTAACTAGCAGCAGGTGCAGAGGCAACGACAACTTAGAAGGGCCCATTGAGCACTCACATATGCACACAACAGGAAGACCCACAACCATTAGAGGCCCATAGGCAAAGAGCGCAGCCTACGCACACACATGGGAGGGAAGTCAATTTATCCTCCCACATACAATTTATATACCAGTACTCTTTTAAAATCTTCCGACATGCGATTTTGGCCAAATAAATTATTTTCATCACCATGATGGCCTGGTCAAGAGGACAAGAGGAGGAACACAGCCGAGTTGGCCACGATCCTTTGAAAAGAAATAAGAAAATATGACCAGGGTTTCAGCCAACTCGGCCTGAAGCTCATGTCATATCAGGCTGATTTAAATGCATTGAAATAATATTACTATTTGATCCTCCTTAAGAAGATAAGAAAATACTATGTAAAACACCTGATCTTCTAAATTTATTTCTTTTAACATAACCCTGATTGGCCTTAGTTGCTGACAGGGATGGCGGGGTTGTGCAAGGAAGAAGAAAGAGTATGATGGGGTCTATGAAGAGGCAAATGACATGGCAATGGGTGCACCAAAATCTAGACAGGGTCCACGAATGCAATTTAATTGTAGTTGTCAGCCTGTTGTAATAAAAGATCTAATGGACATGGGCATTACTGTCCATCTGTGCATTAGGTCTTCGTCTTCCTCTGGTGGAACGATAGTTTCTGGTGGAGGGGGATCACTATAGGCAGTTGAACGGCCTGGGAGGATCCCCAAGGCAAGTCCACACAATCTATGGCCATGGGAGGTCCTTCCCAGGCCTTAAAAATGGGTATTTGATCCCCAATTTGTCATCTTTTGATCCACACATCAGCATTAGGAGACCCTTCCGACAGTAGAACGAGCCACTGAAGAGGAGTGAGAACCATACCTCTACTTTGAACGCCCAGTGCGGTGCCTTGGGAGTGTTAGATCACCTAGGATTTGCACCAGCACAGAGGAAAGGGAAAGAAATACACACCAACATTAAGGGCAGCGATTGACACCCCCATTCTCTGCCAACTGAATCGTGGGAATTTAGGTGAGCGTCTGAACTTCATAGAGTATATTTCTATTTGTTTATCCTGTTTGTGTACTTTAATGTTTTTTGAATCAAAGTTAGACTTAGTTTTCTATCAAGTTTAATAGATTGGCTTTTGTTCAGGCATTTTGTCGAACAACTGGCAAGCATTAGGAATATTCCTTGATTTATCCTTTTTCCTTCTTGATTTTCTCTATAAAAATATTCAATATATATAAACTATATAATCTGCATTTTGTTATTATATAATATTCCCTTACCATATTTTAATATAGATAATTTATTATTAATTATACATAATCTTCCTCTCTATATTGAATGTTCCATCCCTACCTAAATCATTCTAATCCCCTACACAGTTAAAAAAATTCATTCATCTCATTTAATATTAAATTCTTACAATATATAAATATTTCTATATATTATATATAGATAATATGTATGTAAACATTATCTTGCTTAATATTTTTAATGTCCTCACCCCCTTTTTCTCATCTTTCTTCCTCTGACATCTTACAAAATAAATTCCTATTCACTACCTACCAAAATATTAATACCTCTTCGGTTAATATATATATCCTTTCCATCTTACACATAATCTAATATTAGTTAAACTAAATAATCCTACTTATTATATCAATTATTAATCATACTATCCTGGCCTATCGTTCTATACCTTATTTCTCCATCTTAATTAAAATTTGAGAATATACCTTCCACTACCTATCTTGCTATCCTTCCTTAACATAATACTAATTTTATTAGATTTTTCACTTACTATCTATAATATCTATAATATAATTAATTCAAAAATTAATATAACAAATATATTCTCTCATAAAATTTTTACCTCTATCGTATCCCCATTTCCTTCTAGGTTTTAGTACATTTTTGCACTTACTACATATCCTCTGACTCTTCACTATTTTTTTCTTATTACCTTATCTCTTCTCTCACTAAGGATACAACTAATTTTTCTTAACTCTAACTAAACTATTAGATATATCTCTAAAGACCAGTCTCAATGGAGATGAACTCACTCCATTTCTGTGCATTTGAATGAGACTTTTTAACTAAAATTTTATTGGATTTTGGAAAATTAACGTTGCAAAAAAATTCAAATCAAAGCACAATTAAACTGTCAAATAATCTTGATTCAACATCCAAAATATGAAACACAAAAAATATAAATATGTGATATTTAATAAAATAATACATATTTATATCAAGATAAAGGTGTGTGGAATCTATAGACATAAAGTATTATGGACCATCCATTGTCAATATGTCATCGTGATGAAATTATTGAAACAAAAATTTCATTTTTGGTGTTGATATGGACAAAGAGATTATACAAAAGTGAGACTTTAGGATCAGAGAGTATGTCTGGAGAACTATGTTTCAGTGACGAGGTGATGGAAGTTATCATAGAGTCAGGCGTCTTTATAATCATCACATCCGCAGAGAAATATCCATAACTAAAGATTTGTGTGAAGCTGAAGTGGATTATTGTAGGCATAGTATAAAATATTGGCAGTGAATCCACAAAGCCTTAGTAGAATAATCTTATCATGAGCTCTCAAAACCAGAAACTTCAGCCCTAGAATCTCACAAGGGAGGTTTGCCTGATTCCACTTGCACCACTGAAGGACTCTGTCAACAACAAGAAAGATATTTCATTTAAGAAGGGGGAAAACATATTGAGTGCTTAAAAAGTAGTATATGTGGCCCTTGGATAGTCCTGAAAGAGTACAAATTCATCCACAAGGAATGTAACAATGCATCTGGAACCTCAGACATCTTATAATTAGCGGAATATACTGGTTCTATAAATAGAAAATCTTGGTGTCTTGGCATGACTGGAGACGACTAAAAATAAAAATAAAGTGTCTTCAAACCCCTGGAAGACCTGACATGTATTGAAGATGACAAAGTGATAACATGATAAATGAACGGGTGTTTAGATACATTTTAGATGATTATGGTATTATTAATTCAGAATTTATCATGTTATTACTTGATTCAACTAAATATTTATACATAAGCTATAAATTCTAATTTTTGCATATTATGTTTATTTTAGATTAACCTCCTTGACTTCATTCAAGTCAAGAAGTTTTAGTACTGATGAATATTATATAGTTTCACATGTGCAGAAATTCACAGGAATGAGAAGATACAATTCTTCAAGTGTTGGAGAATTTTTGAGAGTTTAGTGATTCTCAGACGGGGGCTTGAAAGGAGAAAAATGGTGTTTTGGGCCTTCAAATGAGAAATCAGAGGAAGATAGGCCACTAACTGAAATTTCCATTTTCCTCTCAAAAGCCTTCCAAAAGAAGAAGTTGAAGATTATAAGGGGAAACTCTCAACCCATGGAGAAAAAGAGGCAAAAATGGCAAGAAAAGAAAATAGAAAATACTCAAAGGGGTATTGTAGTAATTCTTCCAATATATAAATACTCTTTTCTCCCTCGTTTTCCCTCATTCCTGATGTGCTCTAGCAAGTGGTTGGCCAGCATGACAAGGCATATTTCAGAATCCAGGTTGTTCAGCTTGTTTAATGCAAGTTTGTTGAAGTTTTTATTCAATCTCATCTCTTGTTTGCATTAAAAAATGCTCGATCCTGGAAAAATATAAGGATCCCAACTTGAGAGGAAGCATTGAGGGCTCACCATACTTGAATTGAGGTTTTAGGAAGCTAGATTTCCATTTTCACATCATCATCCATCCGTTTACCCTTTAAATCCATCATTTTCTCACTCTAAACATTCAATTTTTCCTACTTTCTCTCTCTAGAATTATTTCATTCTCCCTCTAGATTTTTTTCATAGAATGAGCGAGTATTATGTATTTGTAATTTCCAATTGCTCAATGTAATTTTTAAAATTGATTTGCTATGTTAATGATTGCAAAAGGCCATTCCTTGGGATTCAATCGAACTGAATGGTGCTAATAGACAGGGCAAAAAGAGGATCTAAAAAAAATTAATAAATTTATTTCAAAATACAGGAAGTTATCAAAATAAATATTTTGACTTAAGAGGACAATATCTCACTAAATATAGATACATAATTTTGATAAAAATATTTTATGACTTAAAAAAATAGTTTCTTTAAGAAATGATGTCAAAAAAATCCACAAAACACCAATAAATTCATAAAAATATTCAAAAAACTGTTAATCAATTTAGGCTTTGAGAACATGCATATAAATTAATTTAATGCACAAAATATAAATTTTATGATATTAACCTAATTATCAGTGTGTCATAAAGCCAAGAAGATGATGTTAGAGAAAATTTATGATATCCATCCTTTTTGAGGTTACCATCATTAAAGAAATCCTTGGTATTATCCATCCTTCATGTCACCATCAACTCCTTTGCTTGCCGACACATATCTGGGGCCATGTCTATGGCATTCCACGACGTGAACACCATAGCACTCACCCGTCCACCATTAACTAGTGATGGTATTTTGATCACTTGTTCTTCTTCATTAATGCCCACTGCAACCAACCATGACCTGTACCATCAAGCACACCGTAGGAAATTTTAGAATGAATTAATATTTCTCATTGTAAAATTTCATTAAAATTCCAATTTTTTTATTGGATGTGTTGGGTTAAATATTATTCGTACTATTAGTATTGAGAATTTTTAGTCATTATTCAATATTTTTTAAATTGGATTAAATTCCAAGAAAAATAAAACAAAAATGAGAAAATAACTATAATTTTATATTTCACTACTTTCTCCCTGTGCACAGTAGGAAAATTGTAATATTGTTTTATAAATCAGAAGCCTTTAACACCATATTAACCCTAATGTATGGTTCATCAATAGGACCAATCACATCAAAGTTGATAATAATTATGTTAATGAGAAGATTGAAGCTCAGATTACTAAGGTTGTATTAATCGTCCTAGACACACAAAAAATAGGAGCATCCACCAAGGGCCTACCAGGTATACAATATCGGAACCTGGAGGAAAGCTTGGGCATAATTGACACTCTTACCCAACCTATGAGGGTTTTATTGTCATTGAATTACAGTAATTATGTTTTTTCTGTTTTATATTCCAAGTGGGACAAATATTTTTATTAGTATGCAAAAAAATGTAATGGTGGATTTTATCAAAGGTCTACCAGTCTCAAGTTTTTAACTCTACAAGGGTCATTATATTGCCTTGAAACAATCGTTTGCTTCCGCCAGTGTAGTATAAAGTCATGCGAGATAAATCCTTTGCTTCAGTTAGTGTAGTATAAAGTCATGCGAGATATCATATAATACCTTTATATTTAATCAATGATGTCATCTATGGGTTTAGTTAGATACAAGATTTTCAAGAACATTTTCTGTAAGGATCTCTTTAATTAATAAGGCACCACACTTCGGATAAAATCATCTTACCACTCTAGACCAAGGGCCAGTCCGATTCTGTTACTGTTATGCGGAGTAGTATTTGTGTATCTTAAAAACAGCTAATCAGTGGACAAAAAGTAATGAACCAAGATGTATAATATATTTCAGTGATTACTAAATATGGAATATTAAGGTTGTATATGATTATCTCCCCCAAAATTACACATCATGGTTATTCTTTCCCTATTATACTTGTGAATTCTATGTCGTTTAAAATATATTTATTTATTTGGAACACCAAAAAATACTTTGAACTCAAGATATTATGAGTAATGTTTCCAGTTGAGTCCTCTTTCACAAGGTTCTTGGAAAATATAGCGAAGGAAAATGTATATCGGCGGCCACTTAAAAATGATCATGTAGTATTTCATGACTCCCAGATGCAGAATTATTACCCCCAAAAATCACACTCGGATTATTATACCATGATGAATTGGAGTGGAAGTTAAACCCCCAAAAAACTTATTAATTTCCAGATAGATATAATCTTATAAATAACTCTGCATTTAAGGGATAGGACTTCCAGTTGAGATTTTAATGTGAGAACCTTTTTGAGTATAAGGAAAACGTTTCTCTATTCCCAATTTAGGATAAGGTGGTAGTGGATAGGAATGAAAATTATATAATTCCCATGATTTAATATAAGAAAAGGAATATGAGTGAAAATAATAGCATGTTGATAATTAAAAATCATCACGAACAAAATAAAGTGGAATGATCATCAAGTGGCCTAGCAAGTGATAGCAGTTTGAGTTTTCTGGATGAAAGCATATCATAAATTTAAATCATACATAATATTTATTATTTTGCTTCAGTTGTGTGACCATAAAACATGTGTTCAACCTGTATCCCTGAAAATTAACGGGAATCTGATCTTCTGTAAACCCAAAAAACTCAAATAATTTTTTTATATAAAGTCAGATTTAAAAAATGAGATAGAAAATAAAATAAATAATGTCTCAACACTATTATCAAAATTTAAGATTTTAAAATTCTAATTATCCTGATAATATCATAAGTAAAGGTTTATTTATAATGCCAGTCCCCTTTATTGAAATATCTTACATATCATCTTATTATATATCATAATGTTCAAAATATTATTTAATTTAAAATAATAATGTCAAAAACAGAAAATAGGACATACCCCTCTGCTTATATATTTTATACATTTTATTCTAATTTCCGTCTGCTTATCTTTTCACATACATCTATTAATAAATTCTACCTCTCAATTGTAAATTATAATATTGTTATATTATATATACACAAGAGCCTATGAAACTTAATACTCCTATAGATGCCCTGAACTCAATGCTTATTTTACCACTTATTCTACATATTATTATTGATAGTTTTAAATATTTTATTTATATTAAAAACATTAAATAAAAAATTCTTAAAATTTACAATTACTTACGAAATAATAATTAAATCTTCATTATTTAATGCTATTTGAAAAATTAAAAAATAATGGCTTAAAGTGGCTTCCTCTAGTTGAGGATTAGAAAGTATAATCTAGTGATTGTAGTTACTTCATGAACGGTTGTAGGTTCCTATTTTATTTCTATCTCTGTGTTCACTAATTTATTTTTTGAAAGACAGGGTCATGGAGAAAACTCTTCCTCCACATTTTTTGTCTCCTCTATTTGTTTACTATGCGTCCCAAGGAAGTTAGTTTATGATGTCACAAAGACAAGAGATAGCAAGGTTATTGGATCAATCTATGCCTATCGTCCATAGGCCAACACCAAAAGTCAATGTACATTTAAACAATGGATATAATTTTTTGGATTTTTTGGGTTGAGGTTGAATATCTTTAGTTAATCAACACAAAAGTATAGAAAAGTCACCATAGAAAAAAAAACTATCATAGGGATAGCTCTACAGTCTTGGAGGAAAGGATCATAGGAAAATAATACAGTTGAATATAAATAAAATTGAATACAATAATACATTTTTATAAACACAACTGAGGAGATAACACACAAAGAGCGCTAAGTTCTAGATGTATTATCTAAAAATGGTTCTCATGTGACCAACTGTGAGATTGTTTAATGTGTCTAATTCTCTGGTTTTTTTTTATAGCAAGCAGAATTTCCCGGTGATAGAGATTCAAATTCTAGGTGTGCTATGTTGGGTCAATTCACTAAAAATGGAAAATTTTAGCAAGAGAGTTACTCTACATGATAGCATAGAAACCCAAAACATTTACATCATCCTCCATCTCACATAAAATTGCAGTGACCTGAGACATTTAGTCACTATGAGCTGAGGATTTTTGTACAGATTTTGTTAACCTGCATCAGTTTTACCCCATCATGTATATCCAACGGAAAAGACCGATCAATGCTCACAAAAGTATGGAGAAAAATAAGGGTATGTTGATGGAAAATAAAAAAAGAGATTAGAACTTCAGACAGTTCTGATCTATCATCTGATTGATTCAAGTGAAAATATGAATATTGAAAAGGGAAGAGGGTCAAGTTTTTTATTTATTTATTCACATCTCAACCTGATGAAATACTAAAAATGTTAGAGCATCAATAGATACTACATCATAGATTTTAATTTCATAATCTCATCATTGACTGTAATGGAAAACCGTTTACAGAATATTCTTAGAAATAACCCAAGATAAGGGTAAAACATAAAGAAGTGGATTTAGAACCTGAATTGGAGGCTAGGTTTATGTATTTTCCCAAATGAAGAGCTCCAAAGTTAAAATATCAAAAGAGCCTAAATATTGAAGACCATGACAGATCGTAGGCAACAACTGAATGAAAATTATTTGACTCAATGATGCAGGACGTCGCGTAGGACGTCGTCCGGTAGACACTGAATATGATGGTTCGGTGCTGATAAATGATGATGGTATCGAAGGTCGACGGTGTCGTCGTCCGACGAATACAACCCTAACGGGTTATGTAACTACGGTGCACAAAAGAGTGCCCTACGTTTCGTACGTGCAGGCTCCGACTCGAGGGAGGCGCCGAGCTCCAAGCTGGGATGGGGTTGCCAGTGATGGGGACCGTGGTCTCTCGAACTTCGTCCGAGCGACGAAGGCGCCTACGGCCGAATGAACTTAGTCCGTAGGGCTCGCACGTAACGGACGTACTCGTCTGTACCGATAAGACACTCAAAGGTCGCAGTTCTCTCAATACCTCTCTCACCTACCTAGCCAGAGCGCGGTGGAGTCAAATTGAAAATCTACCGCAAGTAGTAATTAATCGAGCTATGGGAGAGGACGGCATACCTCCTCGGTGGGCTCGATTGCAGGATTTGTCATTGACCGGCGGTGACCGAAATGGGTGGGGTGGAGAGGCGCCAGAGAGCGGTGGCGGCTTGACGAGCAATGTAATGCTGGAGCAGTTGGAAGAGAGGGCGAGCAATGGGTAACGCTGACTGCAGGCGGTCACGCCGGCAGCGATAGAGCTCAACGAGACCAATGCCCTGCCCCTGGCCAGAGACACCACTGGAACAGGCCCTTGTTGGGCCTCCGAGATCAAAGTCGACGGCGAGGTCAGCAGAACAGCCTGGAGGTGAATGATTGCTGAGGTCCCTCATATGCCCTGGTGCAATGTCCTCAAAAGGGGGGGATGTTAATCACCCTTAGAGCAATTCCCTTGCCTCCTGACTCCTCTGACTCCTGGCTAGTGCCCTCGAGCCCTAGACAAATTGATGCAATTCCCTTGCCTGTTCTTGATCGGCATGCAATTCCCAACGGCGTCGTATTGCAGAAACGGAGATCAGCACGGTTCTAGGCAGTCTGTCTCGATTGGAAGCAGAATGTCACGGTGGAGGCAGTGGAGAGGATCTGACAACTCTTCCCTGGCCTCCGGCGAGTCGTTCTTCTGTTCGGGGCGCTTCTTCTGCTCCGCCCTCCCTCTCTTCCCCTCGTTTTCTTCTTTCTCGATGGAGTGGGTTGACCAAGAACGATGACACAAAGTCTTTCTTCATTAACATTTGTTTGTATTCATATTTCCTATATTATCCATTATAATTAGGAATATGTCTACATTATGATCCTACCCATTAAAATGAGTACAACAGCTATATCCATACTAAATAAAACTTTTTATTAATTTCCTTTCAAAGTTAGATCATAAACACCCATATTTAATCCTATATTGAACCATAGACACTAATCTCATAATAAGAATAAGGGGTCCGTGTAAAGTTTTTACTGGCTAATATTTATCAAAGATCCTTCTGTCTCGCCAATTCGCTGATCTTGCATTACTGATTTGCTGACTCTTCAACAGTGATCTCTTTTTATAGTCGAGGTGGTTATTCCCTCCTGTGAAGGGGTGACGGGGGTTTGATTCTTCTTACAGTTCCAGTTGAGGAACCATATTTTAAGTGTTTATCTATTCATTGTGTATATATAAATTAATGAAAAAAAATATACTTATATCGGAAATAATTTTTGTTTCATTATTAAGGATCCATACACATGGGACTGATTATTTGAAAACATAAACTACTACAGTGAACAAAGGTTTTCTGATTTAAACTTTATGTCTTATTTATTATATATATTAAAATATTTATCCTATTTAAAATTTAATTCTTTCAGAAAAATTGAAAAATAAATTTCTTAGTTCAATGCGTTTTTGTATTTAATTTGGGACAAAAATATAATAATACCTCTAATGATTTTCCATGTTTGGTAGTGCTTGGGAGCAACATTTTTTTATTTAGTTAATATGACTTTTATTGGCACATTTTACTAACTCACTGGAATTAGTTGAAGTCAAACAACTAAGGCTTTTTTATGAAGCACTTAGCTTCAGAAAATTCAAGTCACATAACAGAAATAATTATCAAATTAGAAAGAGAACATTTATCTTAATTTTACAAATAATTCATGCATAAATGTGGGTTCATTCTCTCGATTAATGAATAAATATGGAGAAAATATGAAGGAATACAAATCATACTTTTTTTTTGACACCACATATATTAGGAAAGTATATATATCTTGTGACATCAGCACAGTATTATTAAAAATGTCCATAATTGAGTTAGTGTTAGATCAAGACTTGGTGTCATATCTTGACCATATTAAAATGACATTCACTAGGGAAAATGAAGCCTGCTCAGATTTTAATATAATTTTCTTATGTGACCAAAAGAGTAAGCACAAGAAAAGGGATGACTATACATGTTGATGAATGTAATTTCTTATCATTTTTGTATTTATTAAATTTGTAACATTGGAGTAAGCACCCACATTTTTGGGTAACAATTTTCTCAAGATAGCAAGAGCCATAACTGATATTAAAACACAAGATGGAAAATTTTTCACCCAAGGCACTTGGGTATTTTTGAAAATCGAAGAGCATACATCAATGCTTCACCATCTATGGAATACCTAAAAGGGGGGTCAATTACATCCTTTTAAAATTTTAATTAATCAAAACATTATTAAAATATAAAATTTATTCCTTTTATGCAATGAGATAGAGGATGAGATAGGTTCGGTGTTTTTTATACCACTTGGACTTTTACTTTATGTTATCCCGAGAGTATCCATCCAGAAATGTGAAGAATCTAACCCAAATTTTTGTGGGGCATCCCAAGAAAAACCACATGGAAATAGGGTGATTTAACACAGATATAAAGAAACTTAAAATTCTGAGTGCAGCTCTCATTTCCAGGATCCAAATGTCGTCTACATATGATCATAATTCCACCTTCTCCAAGTAGGCCCCCAGAACTGTAGCCCTGTCATGTTGGGCCCCTAAAGCCTTGTAGAGAATAATGAAATACTTGTCTAGGGTTTTCTATTAAAGCATGGAAAATAGAAATAACAATTTAACATAATTAATATATCAATATAATGACAAAATTATAAATGATTCTTATCTACAGTACTTATAAAAAATTTCACAAGGTAAAATGAAGTTAACGATTTATCATATAACATTAAAAGTATTTGTTGTATGATGATTTAGTCGATGTTAAATATCTTAATTAGACCATTCTATTCACCGCAGCTATAAAAATGTTAGATTGACATCCTGCATACACACCTCGTCTATATCTTGTCATGTTCATCTTTGTGGTTGTCTCATCCTTCATATTCTTCTTGATAACAGCTTCAAGATGCTTGCAACTATATGCTTGAAACTTATTCTCATTAAAAAAATAGGAAAAGTGAAGTCAACAATTGCGGCGGTACACGAGAATTACATGTGTAACCCCAGAACTACATGTGTAACATACTGACCCATGTCACATCAGACAATGATTAGGGAATATCTCTTTTGATGATGTGAATGATGCGCGCCATTGTGGTCATTCACTAAAAAAAAGGGAATCTCATGATGTTGCATGTGGTGACGTGACGCCACAACACACAAGAATGCAAAGAATTTAAAAAAAATTCCTTTTCTCCTGCAGGCACACGTGGTGATTTTGAAGTGCGTGAATGTGGAAGACGAGGTGATCAAAATCATTACAAATATCTGATGATTCGACAACTCACAAAAATGGAGAAAAAGGAAGCATCATCAACGATGATGAGAAGAGAGAAAAAATGAAGGGCTAGGATTGCCCAAAATTCAAAATGCAAAATCTGATGATCCATAGGTCTAATCGAGCTGAACATTTTAAGGATGCTTTGTCTCCCCTCTTTCTATCCATACCTTTGATCTATAAATAGAGGTGTGGATCACTGTCAAAATCATCCTTAAACTTGCTTCGTACTCATATGGGCAGATTGTAAGATAGTGAGTTTTTGAGATCCATCAAGTGTGTTCTTGGTGCCTTAGGTGTGTGTGGAGAAGCATCCGACAAGAGGGTCAGCTTACCTGCACTCTTAAATCTCCGTGATCCCGGGGGAATGTAAGGATATATAGTAAGTGTCTTCACCTTACATTGCTCTTTATTGACATAGTCGGTAGCGTAATTTGATTCCATGATCACATCTTGCCATCACAGAGACTTCATACGTCCTCAAAATCATGTCTTACCATTTCCATACCATTAACTTATTCACTAATTATCATATTCGACTCGTTCTCTACCCTACTTCCGTCACGCCTCATGTCATCATTGTTTCATTATTGCATTTACTTTCTCGTCTTGAATTGTCGCTATCTACTAACTACTCTCATTGGATCGATATCACTATATTGTCTCATATTTCCTTGGCACTTGATTTCATATTAAGAGTTATCTCTTCTCATCTCAATAATCACCTTATTAAGAATATTAAATCCTTAATCACTGTTCTCTATGGAGACATTACATACTCATCACTAGCTAAAATTACAAGGTAATTGGAGGGTTATATTTTTATTGAGTAATCAAATACCAAAGATGAATTAAAACCCTAATTTTGAGATTATTAAATGCATTTGTAGGCTGTGTGGTTTCTCAAGGGTGATCTTTTTATACTTTGAACATGGAAAACATGTACCAAAAGGGAACATTCTTGGTTACCTTGGAATTACCTGGATTAATGGAATATTCATTTGTCACTTATATATTTAATTTTGTGATATTATGAAGTGTTTTAATAACCATGATTGGCGCATGTGAATTCAAGTTGATTTATTGTTGATAAATACATGCTTGACGTATTTTAACAACAATGCTTGACATATGTGAATTCAATTTCATTTTCATCACAATAATCAATTTGGTGGAGTACATATTGGAGCTAATTTAGTGCGAAAGTGAGCTAAAAGAGGATAAATGTGGCTGTGGACTTCTAAAGGATCAACCAGAAGTTTCTAAACCACGACTTGATCCTCTCAACCAAACATTTTATTCATATTAGTTACTCCCTAAAGGTGGGAAGATGACATTTAGGAGGAAAAGTCAAGCAGTCAATCAGGAAGAAAACAAAAATATCAGGGAAATATAAAGAAAACCCTATATGAGTATTTTAGTAACTATCCTCCAGTGTATAAATATTACTTTTACCTCTGTTTATGCCTCATTATGTATCTTCTCCTTTAGAGGATGGCTAGAAGGACTAGGCTCTTCAGGATCCATGGTGGTTAACCTGTTCAATGTGATTTTATAAAGATTTACCTCAATTTATTATTTTGTTTGAATTGAAAAATATATGATCCTAGACGAATATATGGATTGATACTTGAGAGGATGCACCGAGGGCTCAGATTTATGAATCTTATATCTGTAGTTTCTCATTATTTCCTTTACATTCCCCTTAATCACATTATTTTTTCTCTCTAAGGATCTGTTTCCCCTATTTATCTCTCTAAAATATTAATTTTCTCTCTCTACTCTTCATCCATATATTGCTTTTATTACCCTAAAATTTGGGGATCCAGATTCCATTCCCACCATGTCCTTCACCATTTCTTCACTTTATCTTGCTCTCTCGTTATTTCCTCTAGTTTCTCTCTAGAATATTTATCTTTCCTTTAGAACCCCTCTACATCCCTAGTTTATCTCTTGAAAAGATCAAAAAAAAAATTTACATCTCCAAACCCTAACTCCATCACCCATCACCAGCATCTGGACTATCAGATGGTGCACATATGAGAGTACAACGGGGGGCATAGTCCAATGGGTACCCACCAGCCCATGCATGGAGCACTTGAGGACTTAGCCAAATTTTGGTCAAGTCCTGAGTGGGATTATTCAGTGGTAAACTGGCATAAGTAGACAACCGATCCCCTAAATCTGGCTAACCCATGTACATGGTGAACCTGATCCATTCAGTGACACCCATCAAACACACACATTTGGCATGTGTCTCAGCATGACAACACCTGATGGGCCAGATCCAGCTTCTCGTGTCACCACATACCCTGCTGCCTCCCACAGGCGGTAGATAATTCAGGACATTTTACACAAAAAAATTGTAAAATAATTTCATAAAATCAGAAAAGTAGTATTATTCTATTCACTTGAATTCTCTTTTGAATTAATTCATTAAAAATTTAAAAAATTAATACATGTCTAATATTAAAAATAAAAACCTGATTACATGTCTTATATTTAAGATATTAAGTAAAATTATATCAAGAAATTAAAATCCATAAAAAGTCCTCAAAAAAGTCCTCACGGTAAAAAATGCTTGATTAAATTTGTGTTTTCCTGTGGATAAAACACTTTTCATATATTTATTATAGAATATTTAAGTGGAAAATGATTATAAATTGCCCCAGTACAACTTAAAATAATGACCAAAACCCTTAAATTTGGACTTATTACTTTGGCCAGCTCAATCGGTTAAGGTTTCCAGACTATGATGGAGTATGTCTCTCACTCCATTAAAGGCCAGATTAGAAAGATCCTTGACACAGTAAAGTATAGACCTGGAGGTTTTATTTAATAAAACTGAACTATAGGAAAACAAATTTTTAAGTTGAAGCAACATGGATGTGGATATGGTTGTTGTAGTTAAGTTATTGCAGAAATTGTCATCTCAACAGATGTTCAAGGGGCTTACTTATTTTGAGATGACTTCTCAGATCTTGAGGAGGTATTAATGAGAAGAAAAATATAACCCCCTTCGATTTTATGCAGGATACAAGGATAAAAGGCGTCAAAAGGTGTTAAAAGAGACACATGTGGCCTAATCTCACATAGCATACTTTGTCGAAGCAGGTATTTTTATTTCTGTGATTTCTTATCTGAGACTATTGTGGGTTGTGGACTCAAAGCAAAATGCTAAAGATTTGCAAGCAATTTTGAAGTTGATTGCCATGCAAATGCCAATAGAATGTAAATGTATGTGTTCATATCTTGAATCCTAGGGATAAGCAATCGACACTACATGTGTGTATCATATATATCATGAAACCTTGACGTAAAATAATCCTATATTTATATGCTCCTTATGTAGCTTCAATGGGTTAAAACCAAGGGTGAAAAATTTGATGATGTTTGTCTCCTTATTCCATGTCAAGGAACATGGTGGAAAGTTGAAATATACTTGATGACAGGATAAATAATATGATATTCATGGGCTATGCAATTAAGAGAAATGGAGTAATTATGTGATGATTAAGTCACATGGAGCACGCGTATCATAAAAAATAATGTATTATGTGAGGAATTTCATGGAAATGGAGCGTCCATATTAAAACATAAAATTTGATATTCTTTTCATTCACCAGTTTCTTATGAATAAATCCAACATTGATAAAGTATAAAATATGACCTCAGTGTAATAAAATGACTAAATTACTTGCAGGTAACAAAGGAAGATATCTGACAATGAACACGCAATAATAAATTGAACTAATTCACAAAAATAAAACTGGACACTTTGTATGGCTACCACTAGGATGTAAAGCATTTGATTCAAGTAGTTTTTAAATAAAGAATAATTCCTAAAATGGAATTTTCAGGCACAATTCATACTAGAATTTTCAGGCACAATTTTAGACTAGAATTTTCAGGCTTATGATTTCAATATCTTTGAGTTGATTTTGAAGACCTATGGCTGGGGTGGATACTATTATAGAGGTAAATCCATAGGGAGATGCCAGAAAATCTTCATATGAGACAAACTGAAGGTTCTGCTAAAAGGGAAAACAACGTTTGATTTGAAACTGAGAAAATATATCTATGCTATCAAACATGCAATAAAGGTTTGGTAAATCAAACTAGCTAAATGATTTCAATAATTTCATTTTTCCAAGATTCTCAGAGCTCAAGAGCATTCTGCCTCTTTTAAAAATTATCACGGAACTAATTTAATTTACGGGTTTCTATGGTTTTTTTGTCAAAAACATGGTGTCAGGTACTGTCAACCCAAGGATTGTGCCCGTAGGCCGATCCAGGCATGCCCTGGATGCCACCCAATGGTTTTATTTGTTAATTGGATTTTTATCAGCGTTTATAGGCTTTGAGCGAGTGTAAATGTCCCAGCTACACAGGGACCCTACTCGCGCCATGCCCATGGTGCAGTAAAAGATAAAATACATGAATGATACCCAGGAGGACTTTGGAGAAGGTTGCTCAAAGGCCGGCAGCATGCTGGAACCCCACAACAGTGGTGGTGCAGCACGTGTGTGCAGTCCACCCGCCTTCATCAGGTGTCAGCATTGAGGGGCGCAGCGTGTACCACAATTAGGTGAAAGGGTGAGCGCTCCTGCCTCAAGTTCTCCATGCAATAGGCCACTTGCGGAAGCCATCCTTCGATAGCAAGCCAAGGCGCTCAGTGCGGTGGCATCCATGAGGTTTCTATGGATGATTTGATGGTGATAGGGGTAGACAATTGTCACATCAAATCATTACATTTAAGAAAAAGTTTCTAGAAATGATTACATGGTAAAATGATAACATGATAATTTATAGATTAATATCATGATTTATTTCATGTATAAATGCATTAAAACGAATATATATGCATATTAATTCACGCCTAAATTTGACTTTTAATGTCTTCATAATTTGAATTGTTTTCAGGAGGGAGGTAGAGATATGCAGTTTATAGGTTATATAAATAGTGATCATGCCACTAATCCAAATAATATAAAGAGTATAAACACCATGGTATTTTCTTTGGAAAGAAATACAATTTGGGATTTATATGAGCGAAATATCGAGACCCTCTTTTCGTGCAACATAGAGTATGTTTCAGCCACAGAAAATTATTTTGATGTAGATTTGTGGCAGGCTTACTTAGATAATTGAATATTGAAAGTCATATACCAGTGAGACTATTTGAAAATAAGTATATCATAACTTTATCAAGGAATATGGTGTTTAATAGCATAATGAAAACAAATGTTCATTAGTGCGAGGTTATGTCTTGAGGGGAAAACACTTTTGTAAAATCATGTTTGATGAATTTTCATAGAATCTGGCTATCTCAATGGTGTAAATGTGCATAAAGTTTAGCGGGGAGTTTAATAAATTCTTTACTCTACAACCAATGCAATGATGTATTGCATTGTTTGTATCACTAGTAGACAAATGACCTTATTTTCATGAAAGTAATGAAAATAAGTGATGACAAAAATATAGATTGGGTAGGTGGGCATCATGTACTGTAATTATCGAGAACGTTTTTTAGACCAAACCTGCCCGTTGAACTCTTTAATATGCTTGAACTTTGTTTTGATGAATCAAGAATTTGTGTTTATCTTTCTTGTCTCTCCACTTTTTTAATCACCCTAATTTAAGACACGATTTACAAGGGTGTGGTGGTCGGGTCTTTTGCCCTCAAGGACAACTTTTATTTCCTGCTTATGGTATGGATGTGTGAACTTTCACTAGCCTTTTGTGTCACATCTAGGGATACTGGGGATGACATGATGAAATTATGGACTGCATATTAATCTCACATCCATGTACCGTTTGATTCATTTATGTGAAATATATTCATTAGTATTAATCTATATTATAGATATAATTAATTACATAGGTTACCCAATAAAGAGGTGTTGGGAGCATGGAGTGATGTAATCAAATTGGGGATGTTTAATTCATCATTGATAACTGACCTAATTAATAAATTTTTAAGAGCTTGATTCTAAACTGATATGATCAGATATGATGAGAAAGGGACACCTCCACATGGAATGGATATTACGAAATTAATGTATCCTTAAATAGTGGTTAGGAGACAAAATGAAAGACTTTATAAGAAAAGAAATATGGTGAGATGAGAAAATGTTAAGGATAAAGATATCCATAAATGTACAAATACTGATAAATATGAATGTGAGTAAGGTGAATGATGAAGATAGGAAATATGAATTAGGCTAATTATACACATAGGGTAATCATGGACAGTAAAGGCTCCATGAGAAAGCTCCAAAAATAATATAGATATTCTGGAGCACAAGTGTAGCTTGGCACCACATGGGATGGAAACATAACCAATAGATTGGGTTAAATTCATTATTGATTAATTTGTCTACATGTTAATATAGCAAATTAATAAAGTTGGTCAATACATGTTAGGGAACCTTTAACATAATTAGCTATATTGATACATGGCAAGAGGGTCACACACATAACGTTGAAATGAATTGGGAGGATTACTTTGTTCACAATGACTTTTGTGAAAAATGATATAATAAGAATAAATGAATGGGGCTATTTTAAGTTCCCATGCCAGCTAGATTCCCCCTCCCTTTCATCTTTCTTCTACTCTCCGTTCATTCCCCTAGAAGTTTTTAATGGTGTGAAGATACACCAGCTTCACGAAGAGTTGGATGAGAGGAGATCCAAGAATCTGGCTGAGAAGATACATTCATGTTTATGTCTGCATAAACGTAGAAGTAAATGTCCATGCAAATTTCTCTTAGGGAGCCCTCCTTCTACCTTTCTTCGTGAGTTTCCTCGCCTCTTGGCATGACTAAACATGGTGAGAAGATCTTTCCAGATGTATGATGGTGCTGGGCAAGAAGAGCAAGAGGAGATCCAACATGTCGAAGACCATATGGCTATTCCTAGAGGCTAGTCACTTGTGTAGCTTGAGAAAGTTCATCTGAAACAAAATGTGACATATTTGATTATGTCACAAGGTGATTTGATCATTGGTGTGTTTTTGTTTTGGTATTAAAGGTCTAATTCAGTTTGTATTTCTTCTATTGTTCACATCTCGTCTCCAACTGTCGATAATTCAGAACCTTGGAAGACACCAGAAGGGAGGATGATGCTGACACTACACTCAGTCTCAAAATTTAGGGCAACAACACAACCATCACTGATGATGAGAAAAGTTATGCATTTTGTTACAGAACTCTTCTTCCAAATAGCGTATGTTTACGCATGGGGTCGGGACTGTTGCCTGTACAGAAATCTCTCTCTCTCTCTCTCCAAGTCTCTTTCTCTCTCTATCTCTCAGAGATTTCAAAAGATACTATTCATAAATAATACCAAATGTTATATTTTCTTGCATGAGGACACTCCTGATAGAGATTTGCCTTAGATCTTTCTCAACTGCATAAAATTAAAGTAAGTGTTGTTACATCACTCTTTTTCCCCTCACACAGTGGCATTATAATCTGCATGTGTGGGGTTCATAACATATGCCCATGCATGATGCTGTCCCAGATGCCAAAGGCAATGGGTAGATATCTTCCCAGGAAGATCAAGAACGGGAGAGAACTCCCTTTGAGCTGCAACAAAGAGTAGGAAATAGTTTTTTTAGGTTTCTTGAAAGTTCAACATTCAGGTCACAGCACTTTTTTTGAATTTGGGGCAAATTGCAATAGTTTGTTTTGAATTCAGTACTCGTGCAAGTTAAGAATTATGTAATCATGAAAAAGAAACCCATATTAGACTTAGGATCAGCAAGTAATAAGGTTCCAGAGCACTAGAACTCATAATTTTTGGAGTAAGATAATGATTTTCTTTAAGGAATCACCCTTTGTTTGAAGGTTTCTTGGGAAATTATCTCATAACTGAAAGCCGATGTTTAATTACTAGAAGCTAATATTTTTCAGAGTAAGATGAAGGAAACTTTTTCAGGCATTAGTCTAATTTTAAGGTTTCACAGGAATTAGGCTAATACCAGAAAATCAGTGTTTCGAAAACCGGGGACACAAACTATAATGGACCATGGTTCATCACAATTTAAGATTAACACAAAGGTAGAATCTAATGTTCCAATTTAAAAACAAGAATATGAATTAAATATATAAGACAGGGATTATTTTCTCATAGTAGGGTTTTTCAGATATCTGTCTAACAAGAAGAGAAATGTCTTTCAACAAATAAAGGAATGTTTAGAATGAAATAAATGAACTTTTTCAAAAAACTAGGCCTCTCTTTAGGGTTTCCAAGGAATCAACATAATATCTGAAAACCAGTTTTTAGAAAAACAGAGGCACAAACCGTAATAAACCAGGGGTCATCATACTATCAGCTTGACACAGCTCATAGCATGATAACCCCTAAAAATAAGAAGATAAAACCATTCATTCCGGGAATTATCTTTTCAAGGGAATTTTTCAGATGAGGAGATGTTGCAGCCATATCAGGGATTCGAAAATATAAAAAGATCAGGAAACATTTTTCGTCTAAGAAGAGGGATCATCATGTTATGAGCTAGTACAGTAATATTCAGAATGATAAATAAATTTATGTAATGGAGGGAAGATTTTGGACTCGAGCAACGGTTCATCTGTGTTTCTCAGATGGGTAAAGCGAGAAAAAGGGTTTTAAGCAATGGAGAAAAATTAAAGAAATAGAATCATATATATAAGATCTTTAAGAGATCTCTGTTCCATTCATTTGAAATAGCATCAAAATCAAAGCCAAAGTATTGACTAACCTGGGAACAGTCCCTTGCCGGCGTGGGTCCCACTCAGCTGCCTGTCGAAGAGCTCTTGCAAAGGCCTTGAATGTTGCTTCAATGATGTGATGAGAATTATTTCCAGCCATCTGTCATTGGCCCCAAGTGAAAGTCCAACCAGTTCTATCAGAAACTTGGCCAGTTATAAATAAGAAAATTCAGGCATATAGAATTTTTTGTCCCTGGAAAGGTAAACATATAGGCCAATTAATCTGAAAGATAGTTTGAAAGAAAGCTGACTTCAACTTCAATTCATTATCCTCGGCTGCCCTCCAAATGATAAAACTAAGATAACATAAAAGACCAAAATGCCCTTAATCGTTTTGTTGGATTCAAGTGCTTGAAAACTGTGCCGCTACAAATAAAGACATCCCTAAATAAAAACAAAAAATTGTGAAGGAAACGTGAGTATGTTATTAACACAGAAAAAACTTCCACTTTTATTCATTCTCCTTGGTGCCTCCGAAGGGGAAGGATACAGATGTTAAAAGGGAAAACTGCAGCAACAAAAAATGACAGAAATACCCCGCACATGAGCTACAAACCAAAGACATCCCAACTGTTATGGCGTAGCACATGTCCATCGCATGTTATGTCACAATACTAACTACACGTGAATATATTATTAACACCACAATATCCCCATACCATGGTATTGTCAACATAGATAAATTTAAAGAATGGACAAGAAGGTCATTATTTCTTGAGTTATCTATGGAGGGTGTTTCTGGAAACAGATTGAACTAACCTGTTGGATGTGAAGGGTCATTCCAGATGTATTGACCAGAGACTGAAAAAAGTGTTCCACCAACTAAAAAGAATAATGAGAAACGAGATCAGTTTGATCCATCCAGAGACTCTCCACTCTTTGGGAATAAAGTAAAAGACCGGTTACAAATATGGATACTGACTTTGGTAACAAATAATGGATATCCAATAATAAGGCCTACAAGGATTTGCAAAAGCTAAGCTTTTACTAAATTTTCTTCATCAATTGAGACTAAGCTTAAGCACAAACATCTTTGCCATTTAAGTATATTGATGCAAAACATATTGCATACGTGACTAAATGAATTCAAGGACAATAATACCATCAAAGCCAAAGGTATTTAGAACTTACAGACGCATGAAGGAATGCATGTTTTGCACAAACAGATGATTGGACAGAAAATAACCAATGATAGTAAATATAAGTCAGACTTGATGAAGCAATTGGCGAAATATTAGTAAAAAGCCAATAAATTACACGGGAGGCAGCGCTAGAGTAGGATACATAGAATTTAGGAGAAAATAACATACCTGAGTGTCATAAGTCCCAACTCTCTCAGTTGGAATGCGAAGATTGTAACTCAGGTGTGGCCGACCTGATAGATCCTTCACCAATAATAGATTTATGAGAATTAAAACAAAGAAATCAAGTTATGCTTTCAATCCAGCACTGCTCTCCTATATGAATGAAGAACCTATTAGACGATCCAAAACAAATTGATTCTCTGTGAAAAAAAAAATCTCTGAGATCAAATCAATTCTTCGCATAAACACGAGTTTGTAATCCCAAGTCTCATGACCTAATAGATGAAATCATAAAACTGACGCACAAGGTTTCTGATAAGAAGCTCCGGAGGATTTCCCAGAGATGGAAGAAGACAAAGAACGCCACACACGCCTATAACTGAAGCACGTGTGGATTTTCAAATAAAGAGGAGGACGCAAGAAGAAAAAATATAAATAGGAGAGGTTTAGAGTTCAAGAAACAATTAGCGTTCTTCCATCTGAAATCGGAGTCACCGGAGCGATTGGCGAGCCATCAGGAGATCCTTCCATCTTGGATGAGCAAAGCCAATCGGCCTATCTCTGCGTTCTTCCCTATACATTTCTCTTCTCCGCTCAGAACCTCTCATTGGATGTTTTGTACTTCTCATCCTTGTATTATGGTCGATATTGTGGATTTCTTGAAGGTTTATTGTCAGATCTGTTGCCTTCATTCTTTGGATACGGTGGGTGTCAACGGACCTTATCAGTTTCAAGGAGAAAATGAACCTCTGACTTAATGCATTGGTTTAAATGTGGGGTTTACCAATATAACATTAACAGCAGCTTCATCGAGGGGTGCTGAAAAGTTTCCAAACCGAGAAATTCCTTTCCTATCACCGAGCGCTTTGAGAAGTGCCTTCATAAGAAAGGGGTTAAATGAGATATCAGAGAAATATAGAATAATCTGTAGATCAGATCAAATTATAGGGAGAAAGGAAAAGTAAAAGGAAAATGAAGTAGAGGAAATTACTGTGCCAATGGCTAATGCAACGTCCTCATTCGTGTGATGATCATCAATGTGGATATCACCAGAAGCCTTGACACTCACATCAAACAGACCATGCGATGCTAATTGCTGCTTAATGCAAAGGTTTACAGCTTTTCAGTGTTACAAGCGCTGATGACCAGATTTTTCCATAAGCAGTTCAACAGACAAAAGGGAAGGCAATGCGTTTCAGTGGAAAAAAGTGAAATGCAAGCAATAAAACATGTAAAATAATTAAAACCTGTGTCAAATTCGATTTAAACTGCAACCATCTATTTTTTGGATGCCTTTTTGCTCGTATGATGTGGGCCACACGAGCTCAGGCGGTGGTGATCACGACCTCAGAAGAGGCCTTTTGGGAGTCAATGCAGAGACTTGGTGCCAGTCGAAATGAAGAGGGGGGCAAAGCAATGACAGTGCTTTGGGGAATTTGGCGCCACCGGAACGAAGTGTATTTCGAGGTGGAACAGCCTCTACGGACGGGCTAATACATGAGGTGGAGGGTCTCATGGAGGCATGGCTCCCCAGAGTCGGGATTGGAGGGAGACGAAGTTAATCACTTTTGTAATTGAGCCTCAGGGCTTGAGTCATGTACACATTGGGTGGTCACCGATCTTTTCGGAGGAGAGAGAAAGTGTAGAGAGAGAAAGTAGAGAGAGAGAGAGTGCACAAGATTGGGGCTTAAAGTATATTTTTACTCATACATAGTTCCCCTTTTTATACAAGAAATCCAGGGTCACTAGACCCTTTCAAACAGTGTTATGGAGGTTACTTGCTTAACAAGTAGCCTCCAACGGTTACCTTTTCAAAAGTAACCGTTGGAAGAATCCAACGGCTAGTTTCTGCTAGCCGTTGGACTCTGGGCCTGCCTAGACAGGCCCAGAACATATCAGGCCCTTAGTGGGCCTGATATTTAGGCCCCTAGTGGGCCTTCGCTAATGGGCCCTTAGTGGGAGTGTAATGGGTCCTAAAGGGACCATTACTGGGCTTCTAATGGGCCTTCCAGTGGTCCATTAGCAGCATTCTAGGGATGTTAGTGGTTCCATTAATGCCCTAGGGTTAGGCTAATACATTTACAAGGCCTTGGGCCCAATAGTTAGTATCTCTGTCCTTAACACTCCCCCTCAAGCGCTGGAATGGACACCCATCATTCCAAGCTTGGAGAGAAATTGCCGCAGGGTTTTTCCGGGTAGCCCCTTCGTGAAGATGTCAGCGCATTGATCTTCAGAGGCCACGTGCTCTGTCTTTAATAATCCACGTTCCAAGTGATCTTGGATGTAAAACCTGTCGATGTTGACATGTTTCATCCGATCATGGTACACAGGGTCATGAGCAATGGAGATGACAGACTTGTTGTCACAGCGGATTGAAACTGGTCTGTCATATGGAATCTTGAGATTGTCAAGCATGTGGCGGATCCACATTACTTCATCAATGCCCTTGGACATTGCTCTGAATTCGGCTTCAGTGCTGGATTTAGAGACAACGCTCTGTTTCTTACTTCGCCAGGTGACTAGATTGCCACCGAGGAGAGTACAGTATCCTGAGGTGGATTTATAATCCATCCTGGATCCTGCAAAATCAGAGTCAGTATATAAAACCAAATCTAGTTTCCCTGTCCTTCGGTAGGTGACGCCCAGTCCAAGAGTTCCCTTTAGATACCTGAGAACTCTGTTAGCAGCTTGGAAATGAGAAATACGAGGTGAATGCATAAATTGGCTGAGTACATTAACAGTATAACATATGTCAGGTCGGGTATGAGATAAATACAAGAGTTTGCCAATAAGTTTCTGATAAGCAGTGACATCAACCTTCTGTTCATTGTTATCAAGGAGAAGATGGTGATTAGCCTCAATTGGAATTTCACTAGCCCGACAATTGTGGTGTTTAGTTTCCTCAAGAAGCTCTAGGGCATACTTCTGCTGGGTCAGAAGTA
The DNA here is from genome assembly GCF_029677425.1 of Wolffia australiana. Taxonomy (NCBI): domain Eukaryota; kingdom Viridiplantae; phylum Streptophyta; class Magnoliopsida; order Alismatales; family Araceae; genus Wolffia; species Wolffia australiana. The sequence goes on from NC_135838.1 coordinate 1,624,643, forward strand.
GCCCTGCAGAGGATCGGGCAAATTCAATGCCCAGGAAGTACTTTAAGGGGCCTAGTTGTTTGACCTGGAAGACTGAACTGAGGTGTTTCTCCAGGGTATTAATTTCTGCTATGTTGCTGCCAGTGATGATAATATCATCAACATAAACCAGAAGAATAGTTAGTAAGGAGGAAGAATGTTTAAAGAAGAGGGTATGTTCACCATTGCATTGACGATAGCCCAAGTTCTTCATAGCTTGGGTGAACTTACCAAACCATGCCCTGGGGGACTGTTTCAAACCATACAAAGCCTTTTTTAATCTACATACTTTACCTGATTGAGTTGTATCACCATACCCTGGTGGGAGGGTCATATAGATCTCCTCTTTTAGCTCTCCATGAAGGAAGGCGTTCTTAATATCATACTGTTGTAGGGGCCAATCAAAGTGAACTGCCAAGGAGAGAATAATTCGAATGGTATTCATCTTAGCAACAGGAGCGAAAGTTTCCTGATAGTTGATACCATATGTCTGAGTAAAGCCCTTCGCAACAAGCCTTGCCTTAGGCTTGTTGGTAACTTCCATGGTGCATTTTAATGTAAGAACCCATCTACATTCAACTGCCATTTTTCCTCGTGGGAGATCCACAATCTCCCAAGTATCATTCAGTAAGAGAGCCCGCATCTCTTCATCCATTGCCTCCTTCCAATGAGGGATTTGCAAAGCCTCATGGGGAGATTTAGGGATATATCCTTCTTGGACGTTAAGAATGAAGGCTTGATAGTATGGGGAAACTGTAGTTAATTTTAAAAAATTCACTGTATGGTGTGGTCTAGGTTTGACACAGGACCTTTTACCCTTCCTAAGTGCAATAGACCAATCGCCACTACCGGGTTGGAGGACGGTGGGTCTCATTTCAACATGTTCTGGTGGAGGAGGATCAGTAATGGTCTCTGATTCAGGTGCTGATAATGGCTCTGGAGTTGTCTCAGATTTTTCTGAAACAACAGTAGAACCAGAATCAGATCCAGGAAGAATGACAGGTGGGTGAAGTTGGGTTTCTTCAGGAAGATGAAGTATGAGTTGCTGAATTTGAGACTGATCAAGCTTATCAGTATCAGATTCAGTAGATTCTGGGATTTCAGTAAGCTTTTGAAGGTAATTAAGGTCCCGAACGGTGTCCTGTCGATCAGTCTTATAATAGAACGTAGTTTCATCAAAAACAACATCCTTTGAGACCATATGTTTTTTTGTTACTGGGTGATAAACTTTATATCCTTTTTGGGTGTTGGAATAACCCAAAAAGACACACTTTAATCCTTTTGATGACCATTTATTTTGCTTATGTCCAGGATTATGGACATAAGCAACACAGCCAAAGATTTTGGCTGATAAGTCATTTTTTAGTCTGACGGTGGGATACTTTTGCTCAAGAATCTGTACCGGACTTTGTAAGTCCAGATTCTTGGAGGGCAATCGATTAATTAAGTGAGTTGCAGTCATAACTGCAAATCCCCAGAGGTTAAGAGGCATATTTGCTTGAATAAGAAGAGTTCTTGCTTTATCTACAATATCTCCTATCTTCCTCTCAGCAAGTCCATTCTGCTGAGGGGTATAGGGACATGAGGTTTCATGAATCATCCCCTTAGATGCTAAGAATTCTCTTAATCCTTGGCTAAGGAAATTGTTAGTGAGAGGCCTATCCTAGTGGGTCATGTTCTATAAACCCACTAGGCTCCCTCACTTATCACTAACTCATATTCTCCTCTCTCTCTCTCTCCTAGGGTATATATACCCCTCCTCATGTATATTCTAGTTAAGGGAATTCATTCCTCTCCTTCCTCCAAGCCCTAGCATGGAGTTCAACATGGTATCAGAGCCAAGCTCTTGATCCCCATCTCTAGCCCTAAGCCTTTGTGCGGGCTTCTTCTTCTTCTTCTTCTTCCCTTCTTCTTCACCATCACCCTCTCAATCTGTTCTTTGCTCGCGGATCTCCTCTCCCTGCTTCCTTGATTTGGGAAAAGGGGGGGGGCATTTTTCGCTGCTGCCCGCGAGCAGCCGCCCGCGAACTGCCGCCCGCAAGCAGCCGCCCGCGAGCAGCGCCCGCAAGGAGCGCCCGCGAGCAGCGCCCGCAAGGAGCGCCCGCAAACCGCCGCCCGCAAACAGCCGCCCGCGAGCAGCGCCGCGCGCGCTCGCGCACTGCCGCTCGCGAGCAGCGCCCGCGAGCAGCACCGCAAGGCGCCCGCGTGGCGCGCCCGCCAGCGCCACCGCTCGCGCACTGCCGCTCGCGAGCAGCGCCGCCGCAGGCGCCAGCGCGCGCCGCCAGCAGCCCGTAAGCAGCTGCCTGCGCGCAGCGCCCGCGCGCAAGCCGCCGCCCGCAAGCAGCCGCCTGCGCGCCGCGCCCGCCAGCAACTACTGTCCGCCAGCAGTGTCGGACCGTGTTCGGTTCTTCGTTCGCTGCCGCTGCTGCTGTTTGCCGTCATGTCGACTACCTCCAGCATGGGCAGTGATCCGTCTGCATCCACCGCCCGACGTCAACCCAAGCAGATTTCACCGCGGCTGACTTTGCCCGGGAACTCCCGTCGCCGAAAATCGGTGTTCCTCTCCCTCCGGCTCCGGATAACTGCCGTCTCAGTGCTCCGAACTTGATGTCGTGGCTGAAGTTCGTCGAGTACACTCTGCGCGGCCGTCTGCTCCAGAAACATCTCACCTGCCAGCCCCTCCCCGTCACGGACCCGCATTTCCCGGCCTGGAGTGCCGAGCAGTACTTCGTCCACTCCTGGCTCTTGACTCACACTCTCTCTCGGGAGGTCTATGACAAGTTCCTCCACCTGACGACTCCGCGGGAGATCTGGGAGCACGCCCGTCGCTACTGCGGGCATGATGCTGATGACTGGAAGATCTTTACTTTGGCCGAGCGGGCGAGTGCACTCCGACATGGCACCATGTCCATTATGGACTATAGCCTTGCCCACCAAGCCCTGTGGCGCGAGGTGGACTATTACATGCCGGTGGGGGATCCGAATTGCGTCGACCGCCGCCATGCTCTCAAGCTCCGCTACATGTCATTTCTCGACAAGCTGAATCCGGAATATGCGGATGTCCGGCGCCGGGCTCTTCACTCCCAGACTCCTCTTCCGGACTTCGATGGTCTGGTTAAGGAGTTGACGGAGGTTGAAAGCAGCCTTCGTCGTCAACGTCCGCTGCTGGACCTGCCTGCCGAGTCCCCCGGCGAGAGTGCTGCCCTCCTGTCCCGCCCTACGGAGCAACCTCCCTTGCTGCCCAAGCCTTCTTCGGGCTCTCGGGCACCGGTGGTTTGCTCCTACTGCGGCAAGCCGAATCATCTTGAGGCCCGGTGCATCAAGAAATTTTTGGACAGTACCCGGGATCCGGAGGCCGCCCCCTCGTCGTCATCAGCTCCTGCCTCGTCGTCTCGCCGGTCCCGCAAAGCCAGAGCCCATCTTGCCCAGGCACCGGCCCCGTCGCCCTCTAGCTCCAGCCATCCAGCCATGACTAATGACCAGCTGACTGCCGAACTTGCCCGTATCAGCTCCCAGCTGGCTGCCCTGCAGACCGCGTCTTCTTCGCAGCCTACCGTGGCTCACTTCAGTGACTTCGGTGCGTTCTTCCTTCCCAAGTCAGATCAGTGGTATTGTGGACACTCGGCCCTCAAGCTCCTTCGTTTGGATACCACCTGGGTGCTTGATACTGGGCCACAGAGCATATGACCCGTTCAACCACCGGTTTCTGTCCCTCGAGGCACCTTGGTGGTCGAGCTGTCCACACGGGGTGGGGGCGGCCGCGTGACTGGTATCGGGTCGATCCATGTGGATGGCCTTGGTATCATTCACAACGTCCTTCATGTTCCGTCCCTTCAGACCTTACTTATGTCACCGCAGCGACTCGTCGATGCGGTCCATTGCTCGTTCCACATTCAGTCTGATGGGATCTTTTTGACTGACCAGGTGGGGAAGAGTTTGCGGATTAGGGGCTCGGATGGCCTACTGCTGTTGGGCGAGAGGCGGTCGGGGACCCGTGCAGCGGTGCTTGTTGACGGTCGAGGACCAGCGCCGGCAGCGGCTTCTACTCACTCACCAGCGGCTCGGGCATCCGTCTTTCCATGTTTTGAAAAGACTTTTTCCGACATTGTGTACTGGCTTGGACCTCTATTCTGTTGTTTGTGATGCATGCAAACTGGCGAAGAATCGCCGGGCATCCTTCCCTCCGTCGACCTCTCACAGTGATGTTCCCTTACATCGCATTCATAGCGATGTATGGGGTCCGTCGCGACAGGCCAGCCTGAAGGGACACCGGTGGTTCTTGATCTTTGTTGATGAGGCCACCCGTTACACGTGGACCTACTTGTTGCTGTCCAGGCGCCGTCTCCTCGACTGTTCAAGCCTTCTGCACCATGCTTCAGACTCAGTTTGGCGGACTATTCAGCGGTTCGGTCCGACAATGCGCGGGACTACGTCAACCAGGAGTTGACCTCGTATTTCACCGCCCATGGGATTCTCCACGAGGCGTCTTGCGTGGCGGCGCCGAGCAGAATGGCCTTGCGAGCGGCGTATTGGGTATGTCACGTCGACTGCCGCACTCTCCTGCTGGACTACCACGTCCGTGGACTTATTGGGGGGAAGCCGTTCTGACGAGTACTCATCTCATCAACCGGCTGCCCACCCCGACCCTCCAGTTCAGCCCTCCGCTTGACCGGTTGTCGGCTGCCTTTCCCGCCGCGCAGCTCCGCACTCACCTTCTTCCCCGCGTCTTTGGCTGCACGGCATATGTTCATGACACGACGCCCTCCCTGTCGAAGCTGGATGCCCGGGCGCTCAAATGCGTCTTTGTTGGCTACTCTTTGCTTCAGAAAGGGTATAAATGCTTTCATCCCTCTTCTCGTCGGTTTTTCGTCTCCGCCAATGTCACCTTCTCTGAATTTCAACCCTTCTTCTCTCCCTCATCTCCTACGGCCCCCCACTTGGAACCGGATCTGGTTCTGGAGCCCGCTGCTCCCTTTCCTCCCACCGTCGTCTCTCCTCCCACAGTCGTTCCACCCTCCTCTTCTCCTCCACCGGTCGGCCTTCCTTCCTCACCCATTGCGCCTACTCCATTATCTTCCTCCCCCGAATCCTCGCCTCCTGCTTCCGCTCCCTCCCCGTCTGCTGAGTTCTCGCCTTCCTCTCTTCCGCCAGCCATTTCCGAGTCGTCTTCTTCTCCGGCTGACGATGACTCCCCTGACTTGCCTATCGCTTTGCGTAAAGGGGTCCGCCAGTGCACCCGCACTCCCCTTTACCCCCTCTCTCACTATCGCTCCTTCGCCAGGTTGAGTACTCCCTACCGCCTGTTTTTGACCCGCATCGACTCTGTCTTCGTTCCACGCCGCTTAACTGATGCTATCGCTTGTCCTCATTGGAAAGCGGCGATGGATGAGGAGATGCGCGCCTTGCTCAAAAACCACACGTGGGATGTGGTTCCCCTCCCGCCCGGGAAGACGGCCGTCTCGTGCAAGTGGGTTCACACCCCCAAGCACAACGCCGATGGCTCCCTGGAACGCCGCAAATCGCGGCTCGTGGCTTCACTCAGTCCTACGGCGTCAACTACTTCGAGACGTTTTCTCCGGTCGCGAAGATGGACACCGTCCGCCTCCTCCTGGCGCTGGCCGCTCATCATGGGTGGTTGATTCGCCAGTTCGACGTTAAGAACGCCTTCCTTCATGGCGATCTTACCGAGGAGGTCTACATGCATCATCCTCCGGGCTACCCTCTCGAGCCTCCGGGGACCGTCTGCCGACTGCGGAAGTCCTTGTATGGACTGAAGCAGTCACCGCGGATGTGGTTCGGCCGCTTCAGCTCCGTCATGCGCGCGAAGGTACACCCAGAGCAATGGGGAAGCCACTCTCTTCTTCCGTCACGGCCCGGCCGGGGTCGCTATCCTGGTCGTTTATGTGGACGACATCCTGATCACCGGGTCGGACACTGCCGAAGCTTCACGCCTCAGCCGCTCCCTTGCCCGCGAGTTCGAGATCAAGGCCCTTGGTCAGCACCGGTACTTCTTGAGGCTCGAGGTGGCCTACTCAGCTCGTGGTATCTTCATCAGCCAGCAGAAATATACGGTGGACCTGCTGACTTTGACGGGTATGACCGACTGTGCTCCTGTGAAGACCCCCATCGACCCCAACGTCAAGTTGGGCGCCGGGGGTGACTCTCCGCCGGTCAGCACCCATCAATATCAGCAGTTGGTGGGGAAACTTCTCTATCTGACCCACACGCGTCCCGACATCAGCTATGCAGTTAGCCTTCTCAGTCAGTTCATGCATGCTCCGCATGAGATTCATCGTCAGGCAGCTCACCGGGTGCTCGCGTACCTGAAGGGCTGTCCCGGGAAGGGTTTACTCTTCCCCCGGAGCTCAGAGCCGACTGTAAAGGTATATACAGACGCTGACTATGCAGGCTCGACTGTGGACTACCGGTCTACCACCGGCCTTTGCATCTTTGTCTTCGGGGGCCTTGTGAGCTGGAAAAGCAGCAAGCAGGATCGTGTCTCCCGTTCGAGTGCAGAGGCGGAATACCGGGCACTTGCGGATGGGGCCTCTGAGGCTCAGTGGATTCACGGGGTGCTCCGCGAACTTCGCGTCGAGTACACCCGTCCGATCCACTTTTATTGTGACAACAAATCGGCTATTGCCTTGGCTCAAAATCCGGGCCAGACGGGTCGCATCAAGCACATGGAGATCAACCGCTACTTCTTCAAGGAGCGGATGGACGAGGGCTTGTTCGAATTGTCTTTCGTGCCGTCATCCGACCAGGCGGCCGATGTTCTCACGAAGGGATTATCAAATCCTCTCCTTGTTCGTGCTACCTCCAAGCTTGGCATGGATGACATCCATACCTCGCTTGCGGGGGGCTGTTAGTGAGAGGCCTATCCTAGTGGGTCATGTTCTATAAACCCACTAGGCTCCCTCACTTATCACTAACTCATATTCTCCTCTCTCTCTCTCCTAGGGTATATATACCCCTCCTCATGTATATTCTAGTTAAGGGAATTCATTCCTCTCCTTCCTCCAAGCCCTAACAGAAATCCTTAGCGTTATCGGTCCTAATTCCCTTTATAGTTGTTCCAAACTGTTGTGCAACAAGAGCACATAAGTTCTTGACACAGTTTGTAACTTCAGATTTCTGTTTGAGCAGAAAAACCCAAGTGAACCTACTGTGATCATCTGTGCATATTAGAAAATATTTATGCCCCAGTAAATCACTAGTAGGTGATGGGCCCCAAACATCACAATGTACTAAACTAAAAGGAGTATTAGTTCTATTATTACTAACAGGATAGGTTGCTCTTTTAAATTTACCCAACTGACAAGCATCACAGACTAAGAATTTCAAATCGGTGTCCTTAAACATTGACGGAAAAAGTTGTTTAAGAAGATGAAAAGAGGGGTGACCCATCCGTTGATGGGTCTCCATGATCTTCTCCTCTGTGGATGCTTGTACAGCAGCTACTTTGGGCCCCGTCCAGCAAGATGGCTCTTGTCCCGGAAGGTAATAGAGTCCGTGTTGAACTCTAGCTAGCCCAATCTTCGACCCGAGGACCTTATGACATAGATAAGCATCAATGTCATCAAACAGAATATTATAATGTTGTAGTTTTGCTAATTTTTGGACTGAAACAAGGCTGACGAAGAGTTTGGGAACATACAATACATAGGAAAGAGTTCCTATGGGTTGTATGTTCATCTGCCCAAAGCCAGCAACAGGCATTAGAGACCCATCTGCTGTTTGGACATATTTTCCTGGGGCCAAAGACTCATATGTAGTGAAAAAATGTCTGGAATGAGTCATATGGTCAGTTGCCCCAGAATCAAGAATCCATGCAGCTTTAGAATTTGTGGTAAATTTATTCAAACTTGAGAGAAGTTGAGTTTTACCAGAGTTGGCCATTGAAGTGGACCCGATGATGGCGCCGTTGGTGGAGCCAAGCATGCTTTCAAGGCTCTGCAGTTTCTGCAGAACCATCCGGAAGTCATCTGGTGTAGGAGTTGTGTCCCCCCCTTGCTGAGAATCGTGGGCCAGATGAGCCTTAGCAATGTGGGGAGGCTTTCCATGAAGCTTCCAACATTTTTCTCGAAGATGCCCCGGCTTTTTGCAGTAGGTGCACACCCAATCCTCCCTGGGAACCCGTCCAGGATCGGTTCGTGGTGCGTCTTGCCTCTGCTGTGGCCTCTGGTTCTGATTAGATCCAGAGGGCTTGAAATTCTTGGAGACATAGGCCCCATGAGCTGGGCCAGAGGTCTTTTCTCTGAGGATGCGGCTCTCATCCGTCATGAGCTTTGAAACTACTTCATCGAAAGTGGGCTCTACCGCTTGATTGTAGAGCTGACTTCTGCAGACTTCGAATTTGGGGTTTACACTGAAAAGGAGTTGACAGAGCCGGAGAGTAGACCACTGAGCTCTTGCCACTGGGTCTGTTGACTGCGGCCAGACATGATCTAGCTCGGTGAAGATATTCCTCAGCTCATTTGCATGAGCCTTGATGTTTTTCTCTCCCTGTCGGATAGAAAAAGATTGGTAAAGAAGATCAACAATTTTGGCCTTGTCACCTTGTTTTGAGTGGTCCCTGTTGACGGCCTCCCACAACCCTTTGGCAGTATCATAACCGGAGTAAGAGGGGCCTTGATCAGTAGCCAATGTGTCAAGGAGCCAGGCAAAGACGGTTTCCTCCTCAATTATCCATTTGGGAAAGTGAGGAGACGTTCTGGGAGGTGCAACCTCTGTAAGATGATGGCTGAGTCCTCGAGGTGCCAAGGCTGCCTGAACTCGCTGGGCCCACAGAAGAAAGTTACTTCCATTGAAGATAGTGCATTTGGCCATCAACGGCAAGGAGGTGAGCCATCGATCCGTGGAGATGACGGCCGGCCTTTCAGCAAAAGGTAGGGTTTCTTGCGGAGCCGGAGCAGGAGGAAGAATCTGGTCATTGGTATTAGCCGTAACAGTAATTTTGCAGTAACTTTGCACGTAAAGATACTTCCTTTGAAGCCCTCTCCTCTTAGAAAGGATCAAGAAGATTCTGCCCGTTTGAAGGTACCTCCAGTAGATGTAATTTGAATGCAAGGAAGTCAGCAGGCTTGACAGAGTTCTGCAGGCAGCGATTTGCAACAGTGAATCGTAAAAACTCTGTAGATGCAGCGGAAGCAACTCTCTGGACGCCGTAGGAAGACTCCCGTAGGATGCCCTTAAGCTCCAGAAAAAAATACCAAAGACAGGATCAGGAATCCTGCTCTGATACCATGTAGAAATGAAGAAATCGGAGGAGAGAGAAAGTGTAGAGAGAGAAAGTAGAGAGAGAGAGAGAGAGAGTGCACAAGATTGGGGCTTAAAGTATATTTTTACTCATACATAGTTCCCCTTTTTATACAAGAAATCCAGGGTCACTAGACCCTTTCAAACAGTGTTATGGAGGTTACTTGCTTAACAAGTAGCCTCCAACGGTTACCTTTTTCAAAAAGTAACCGTTGGAAGGGGTCCAACGGCTAGTTTCTGCTAGCCGTTGGACTCTGGGCCTGCCTAGACAGGCCCAGAACATATCAGGCCCTTAGTGGGCCTGATATTTAGGCCCCTAGTGGGCCTTCGCTAATGGGCCCTTAGTGGGAGTGTAATGGGTCCTAAAGGGACCATTACTGGGCTGCTAATGGGCCTTCCAGTGGTCCATTAGCAGCATTCTAGGGATGTTAGTGGTTCCATTAATGCCCTAGGGTTAGGCTAATACATTTACAAGGCCTTGGGCCCAATAGTTAGTATCTCTGTCCTTAACACCAGATAATGTATGTGCCTCCACATTAATCTATTTCTCGTTTTCTCTTGCTCTCCTTTCCTGGTTATTCCAGGCACAGAGAATAGACTACCATTGGTATTCTTTCTCCATCTCACATTGATTGCAATAGGGATCTAGAACTATTTCTCCTTGAAATCAGATTAAATTTCTCATAGTTTGGTATGGATGGAAGCAAGATATATCCATTAAGATATTAGTCATTTATGCACAAAAACTCTTGAATTTATGGGCATAAACTTCTGAAAGTACCCGTCATCACATTTATCTAGCAATATAAGACAAAACTTCACCTTTCGACCCGCATTCAGTGTATTGATAAAGACTAAAAATTCCACCTAAACCCCGGAATCTCAATATTCAGATTATTGGATGCAGTTGATTCGAAAATCTGACAGAAATTTCAGGAGAAAATGTGGGGAGAGCACATACATCTAGCATATGATCAAGAAATGGAATGCCAGTTTGGCAGTCGGCGATTCCTGAGCCATCAAGATTCAGCTTAACTTGAACGCTTGTCTCTTTCGTTACCCTCTCCACCTCCCCTATGCGAGGCGCTAGGGAATCCACAAAAAATGAAGTCAGTTTACTTATTACCTTCTTCTGTTTTCCATAAAACTTCATCTTTCTAGAGTCAATATAAATTAAAATATCCTTCAAAAATATATATACGATATTACAGTAAGCTTGTAAAAAAATGACAATCTTGAAAAAAAATGCATGAATCTATTTAAAGTTTTTTCCTAGAAGAATACATAATAAAAAGTTGTTATATTTTTTCATTTTTTTTTCGTGCACGACATGTCACAAGAATATACGTGTTACACAAATAAAATGAAAAATCCACTCCCTTTTACCCAGAAATTATCCTATTCTGGACTAATCAATATTTTTAATTCATCTGATTTTCAAGGATATATGCAGTCCGCGATTGAATTGCGACCACAGTAGATCCCAAAAAGGAATTTCTCAGCATTGAAATTCGCTTTTTTTTTCTAAAGAACACTAGATAAAAAATATTATCTACCTTCTCATATTTTTCCGAGACAGACATGTCACAGGAATACACCAGTTTTATAGCTCAAAATGAACAGCATATTCCTTTTAACTCCAGAAATGGTCTTATCTGGGAGAAAACGTTGTCCTACGATGGAGATTACAGTGAAGTGGAGGTATTGAAAATGCACAACTTCATTTCTTCGATTTTTTAATCGAGAATTGAATTGTAACAACAGTAAAAAGTGGAAATACGAAAGGAAACGGGATTTCCCCCAAAATTATGGCAAAAACCAAGAACGAAATGCAAGTACGTTGCCCAATTCCTAAAGCAAAAACCCAACCAATAAGGATCTTCCGCGAAAATCAACCCCACTTTTGGGCATTTGGTACCTTCAAAAGTTGGAGCAGTCGAAGCAACAGCTCGAACTCCCGACGCCGTCATCGCGGACCCATTTCCCGAACCCCTTGAATTAGCCGACTCCGCGACGACACCAGCAAACGAAGATCTCTGTTTGAGACCGCAAACTCGGAGAATGCTGCTCCAGCGAGGAAGAAGAACCCTAACCCTCGGCCCCATCAGAGAGCCTGGCCGACCAGATGCCGCAATCTCCATGAACGATCCAACGAAGAATCGAAGAGAAGCGACGAGCCTGCAACAATCTCTCTGCCTTCTACTGACGCTGTGTTCTTGATATTTTCAAAACAATATATATATATATATTGAGGGCCATGTTAATAGAGATAATTGACATGTTAATTCATTAATAGTCTTCATTAACATGTCCCTCAATTGACATGTTAATAGGAATTAACATGTCAATTGTCTTTATTAACATGGCCCGCAATTTATATATATCTACTTTCTGTAAAGATCAAGATATTCATAGTTATGATTAATACTAAACAAACTGACATGGTCATAATTATGATGAATTTCAGATAATTGTAATAAATTTGTTAGTTCTATGACCGCCAGACTATTAATGAATTAACACGTCAATTATCTTTATTAACATGGCCCTCAGTATATATATATATATTCTGTAAAGATCAAGATATTAATAGTTGTGGTTAATACTAAACAAACTGACATAGTCATAATTATTATAAATTTCAGATAATTGTATTAATTTTGTTGGTTCTGTGACAGCCAAACATTAAGGAATTAACATGTCAATTATCTTTAATAACATGTCCCTCAATTTATATATATATCTATTTTTCTGTAAAGATCAAGATATTCATAGTTATGATTAACACTAAACAAACTGACATGGTCGTAGTTATGATGAATTTCAGATAATTGTAATAAATTTGTTAGTTCTATGACCGCCAGACTATTAATGAATTAACATGTCAATTATCTTTATTAACATGGCCCTCAGTTTATATATATATATATATATATATATATAAACTATAAAGATCAAGATATTCATAGTTATGATTACTAATAAACAAACTGACATAGTCATAGTTATGATAAATTTCATATAATTGTAATAAATTTGTTAGTTCTATGACAGACCAGATTATTAATGAATTAACATGTCAATTATCTTCATTAACATGGCCTTCAATACATATATATTGTATTTGAAAGATCAAGATATTTATAGTTATGATTAATAGTAAAGAAACTGACATAGTAATCATTATGATAAATTTCAGATGATTGTATTAATTTTGTTCGTTCTATGACCGCCAGACTATTAATGAATTAACATATCAATTATCTGAAATCTATGATAAATTTCCGATAATTGTATGCCAGACTATTCATAGTCATAATGATAATTATATTAATTAACAAGATATTCATCATGATGATAAATTTGTTAGTTCTATGACAGCTTAACTGACATAGTCATCATTATGATTAAGTGGAGGTATCGACAATTCATTAATTGTCTGGCTGTCATAAAACTTACAAATTTAATACAGTTATCTGTTATTTATCATAATGATGACTACATCAGTTTGTTTAGTATTAATCACAACTATGAATATCTTGATCTCTCCTAAACAATATATATATATATATATTGAGAGCCATGTTAATAAAGATAATTAACATGTTAATTCATTAATAGTCTAGCTGTCATAGAACTAACAAATTTAATAGAATTATCTGAAATTTATCATCATGATGACTATGTCAGTTTGTTCAGTATTAACCATAACTATGAATATCTCTCTCTCTCTCTCTCTCTCTCTCTCTCTCTCTCTCTCTCTCTCTCTCTCTCTCTCTCTCTCTCTCTCTCTCTCTCTCTCTCTCTCTATATATATATATATATATATATATATATAGGCATTGAAGGCGATGTCATAAAGACAATTTACATGTTTAAAATATGCTATATAATTCATTAATAGTTTGACTGTCATAGAACCAACAAAATTAATACAATTATCTGTTCTTTATCATAATGATGGCTGCGTCAGTTTGCTTACTATTAATCATAACTACGAATATCTTGATCTTTCCAGAACAATATATGTATATTGAAGGTCACGTTAATAAAGATAATTGACATGTTAATTCATTAATAGTCTGCCTGTCATAGATGCAATAAAATTAATACAATTATCTGAAATTATCATTATGAAGACTGTGTCAGTTTGTTTACTATTAATTATAACTATGAATATCTTGATCTTTCCAAGACAATATATATATGTATTGAAGGTCATGTTAATGAAGATAATTGACGTGTTAATTCATTAATAGTATGGTCTGTCATAGAACCAACAAAGTTAATACAATTATCTGAAATTTATCATAATTATGACTATGTCAGTTTGTTTAGTATTAATCATAACTATGAATATCTTGATCTTTACAGAACAATAGACATATATAAATTGAGGGCCATGTTAATAAATATAATTGACATGTTAATTCATTAATAGTCTGGCGGTCATAGAACTAACAAATTTATTACAATTATATGAAATTTATCATAAGTATGACTATGTCAGTTTGTTTAGTATTCATCATAACTATGAATATCTTGATCTTTACAGAAAAATAGATATATATAAATTGAGGGACATGTTAATTCCTTAATGTTTGGCTGTCACAGAACCAACAAAATTAATACAATTATCTGAAATTTATAATAATTATGACTATGTCAGTTTGTTTAGTATTAACCACAACTATGAATATCTTGATCTTTCCATATGTACAGACACATTGAAGGCGATGTCAATAAAGATAATTTACATGTTAAAAATATTCCGTATAATGCATTAATAGTCTGGCTGTCATAGAACCAACTAGGGTTCGCCCGTCCCGATACCGGTACCGGATGCCGCTATCCGGACGGATGCTGTATCGGATACTGGAAAGGCATTTTCCGGTATCCATTTTTTTCAATATCCGGATACTGGATATCGGTATCGGATATCGATTGCTACAGTGCCGATATTCGATACCGATATCCGTCTCGATGTCGGCATCCGTCTCCGTCTTAACGGGGCAGATGATGATATCGGATAACGGATGCGGATATCGAAAACCGATATCCGCATCGAATTATAATAAAAATAAATTTATTTATTAGATATCCCGCATTTCGCATAGATAACGTGGGCACGGGTGAACCGGAAGAGTTTTCTATTTGGTCATACTTCTCAACTATTATATACAGTTGTGGATTTTTGATTTTTTCCATATGGGATAGAAGGATCCGGGTTTTCTCTTAAACTCGGAATCCGTTTATCCCATATGGAAAGATTTAGAAATTTTTGTTTCTATTTATTGGACGGTGTACTTGTTAATTAAATATTATATATATAACACTCTTAAAATATAGCGATAAATGATATAAACATTATTTTAATATTAAATAATTTATCGGCCTCATTTAATTTATAAAGAGAAAATTTTCTATTATCTTCCATGTGGGATAACGGGATTCAGAGTTTACAATAACTTTGAATCCTGTTATCCCATATGGAAGAAAAAAAAATTGCACACTATATATTAATGGGCATTGATCATAAATCAAAAATCATACAATGCGATTAAAACTAACAGGTGGAATGTGAAACATAGTTTATTTTTATCGGTCAAAATCGGTTCCGATATCCGGATACCGGTTCCGATATCCGGATACCGGTTCCAATATCCGGATATCGAAAACCGATATCCGGCATCCGGTATCCGTCTCCGAAATCCGGATATCAGAAAACCGATATCCGGTATCCAATACCGTATTCGTCCTCACCCCCCCAATATCCGATACCGATATCCGTCTAACCCCTTCTGGACAGATATCGACCGATATCCAATATCCGAAATCCAACACCGTACCATTTTTTCCCGGATATCGGATATCAGTTGTCCGATACCGGATGACGGACGGATATCGGTTGGGCGAACACTAGACCCAACAAAAGTAATACACTTGTATGATATTTATCATAATGATGGCTGTGTCAGTTTGCTCACTGTTAATCATAACAATGAATATCTTGATCTTTCCATGACAACATATATATTTATTGAAGGCCATATTAATAAAGATAATTGACATGTTGAAGATGTGCCATACAATTCATTAATATTTTGGCTGTCATAGAACCAACAAAATTAATACAATTATCTGAAATTTATCATAATGATGACTATGTCAGTTTGTATACTATGAATATCTATCTGATTACTAACTATTAATCATCATGATGAGTTTCTAACAATATGCTTATCTACAGGTAATCATAGTTATGACTATTTATTTATCTGCTAATCTACTTGTAATCATAAGTATGAATGTCTATGCATAAACTTCACTATCTTATTTTCTACTGGTAATCATAGTTTTGACTATTTATCTGCCTATTTAATATTAAACAAAATTATGACTATTAATGTATCTGATTATCAACTTGTGATCAGAACTATGAACGTCTATGTACATGTTTTTCTACTTATTTTTAGTGACCATTTAGAATTTTCTTCCAGAACCTAAAACTGTCTCAAGAGGTTCAAAAAGGTTTGGTCTGAAGGAAATTATGCAGAAGCTTCACAAAGGTATTATGAAGCTATGCGACCAAATCATAGTAATGCCTGTCTGATAATAAATCGCAATGATGAGTAGCTAACCATCACTCACATAATACTAATTAGAGGTATGACTATGTGGCTATCTGCTTATATACTACCAGCCATAATGGCAAATATCTATCTGCTTGTTTATCCTTTATCATAATTATAACTAATATTTATCTGTTTATCTTTTAATAAGCATGACTACTACTATCTCTCCACATCTTTATCTGCTATTTATCATAATTTCAAATATCTAAACATTTGCTAATTTAATTTTTATTATTGTAATTGTGAGTAAACCAGTCTACCTATATGTCTAGCAATGTGCATATACATATTCGTCTAATTATTCCCATGTTTATATTGTGTGGATTTGAGCCCAAATTAAATAGAACCCGTGATGTTCCTTAACTAAATCGTATTAAATATAAATGACCATTCCAGGGCATATAATTTATAGGTTGTTATTCAAACTGGGTTTTATAAATTGGGATGAAACACAAGCTAAGATCTTAAGTGAAACCAATCAGATACAAGAATAACAACCCATACAGAAAAGTTAAGTACAAAGCATAAATCCTTCAAAGAAAAAAGTAATACAAAAGACGGTCTTCTATACATATTATTTAAATAATGTTGATTAATTCATTCCGGATTTTGCGTGATCACAGAGTTGGGCCCATTTCAGTCCGGGTTGGAGTAATTACTAAATCCTACAATTTCAACAAGTCTAACTCTACCGAATATTAATAAAATCCATTGAAAAATATTAATTCTACTCGTACAGAGAATAATTATAACTCCTATTGCTTAATTATCCATTTGTATGTTTCCAAGTAAAACAATGTATTATTTATTTAAACTATATTTTGTATTTATATTAAACGTCAAATATTGAAAAAAACTGATATCCAAGACCAATATTGTTATCCAATATCATCATCCAAACCTTGAGACGAAGATGGATGCTGATATCGGGATGGATAATGGTATCAGATATCAGTATAACCAATATACAATGTCATCATCTGATATCCAGATATCAGTAAAGATGGATAACCGGATATTCCATTTCCGATATCTCATTCAGCATCCGTTTTGATATCATCATACGTTATGTGCATGTGTGTAGGGCCTGACCATCAGCTTAACCCCCGAAGGATCATGTTACCGATGAGATGTATCTTGGATGTGACATCCCCAAATAAAATAATGTCACAATATGACCATAGCTGTGTTTCATACTTGTCCATCACATCATAGACATGGTTGTCCTGTTCTGTTCATTTGAAACGAACAAAAAACTTGCACAAAAGAACCGCGCACGGGTGTGTGCGATGATCTGTGTGAATTTGTTAATGTTCTGTCTGGAAAATCAAACAGAACGAACAAATCACACAGATTCGCACAAAACGAACAGAACAACCACGTCTACCGCTAGACATGGTTGTTCTGTTCTGTTTGTCTGAAACGAACAAAAAATTCACACAAAAGAACCGCACACGGGTGTGTACAATGATCTGTACGAATTTGTTAATGTTCTGTTCAGAAAACCGAACAGAACGAACAAATCGCACAGATTCGCACATAACGAACCGAACAACCATGTCTATCACACCATCAATATGCATGCTTATTTCCAATTCATTCATACCCTTAAAGAGCCAACAAACCCCAATATATATTGTTAATGTTTATGGCAGAAATCATATGGAGGAGCTAATGGTGAAGTAGGACCTTCAAGATAATCCCCAACCATGAATTTGACTAAATAGAAATATTCAAAGCCCCATATATGTTGGTCCAGACCAATTCTCAATCCAAAACCCAAACTAACAAAGGCACAGGAAACAGACTTAGATGAACATGACAGACAGCCAAGGTGGAAGCAACAAAATAAACATACTTTATGTCATTAAGGACGCATTAACATCTTCATTGGTTTTTATCCCAGCACTAACTAAAGCCAAGTTAGCGTCTAATTCCAACTTAAAGAATACGACAGACAGCCTAGACAAGTGTCAAAGTGATTTTAATTTTTTGTATGATTGAAAATGATAAAAAACAAAGTTTTCAGAGGTTTTCATTAATCAAGTAGAACAAACCGACTGACTGACCTCATACACTGAGCCAAACTGAAAAACTCATAGTTTTGCAATTGTCAAGCTCTGAATTTGTAAAGTTTGTTGCGATTGACGTACCAAAAAAAGGCAGCCTGACTCAGAAGCCCACCACTCTGTTCCTGGATCAGGTCTAAATTTAGAAAATTTCAAGATTATACATTTTTCGCAGAATTGCGTGCACGTTTCATCATCCCACCTTGGAATCTGACCGATCAAATTAATTTTCTTGTGGTTGACTTACCAAAAAAAACCATCTTGGCTCAGAAGCCTACACCACTCTGTTCTTCGATTAGGTCTAAAACTTCAAAATTTCCAAGATATATTTTTTCTTTCAGAATTGCCTCCGAGTCTCACTACCAACTTGGACTTTGAACCGTCATGTTAAGATCCAACGGCTGATGCATCTTAATCGTCAATATCGGTCACTTGATTCTTATCGGATCTACGATTCAAGGCGATGGAGAAAATCATACAGGCCCAACTATATCGTCGGAGATTGGTAATTTTCCCGAAATATCTTTGTCACATCATGAATATTAATCATCTGCCACATCAGCAATTGAATCATGGTTTCCGACAGATTGGGGAGGTGCATCATAATCTGCAAAACAATAAGAGAAGATTGACGAATGGACCAGGGTCCCATCTCCGACCGAGCTTTAGTGGCAGTGATTAGTAAATTTCCCAAATAACAGGTGCAATCTTGTACCCATAATCACAATCACCGCATGAATACCAATTCATACGCCATATAAGGAATTCAACCATAGTTTCCACCAAAGTGAGGATGTGAATAAGAGAACAAATCTGAGGAGATGATTCATCGGCCAGGATCCCAACTTCAGTGGCAGTGAGTAGTAATTTTTTTGAATACCGGGGTCAATCTTGTAACAAGTATTATTTGCCATGGTCAGGAATTGAACCATAGTTTCCATCAAAGTGAGGGGATGAATCAGCGGGCGACGAATCCGAGCAAGTTGTTTCACTGCCCAAGATCCCAATCCCAGTAGCAGTGAATAGTAATTTTTGAATTATCAGGTGTAATCTTGTCACCATTGAATACCTAATCATATGCCATGTCATGAATTGAACCATAGTTTCCATCAGATTTCCAACTCTGAACCAGACCCTGAATATTGAACAAACGGGTTTTCAAAGATTAAATTAAGTTAATCCTGGAGCAGTTAAGCGTCGTCGTGATGAGAGAGAAAGTCACCTTCTTGGGCCCGAAGGAGATGCTTTTTCAACAGGCCCGTGCCAGGGAAGACCAGCAAGTTCATGCTCCTGGCCTCGATGCAGTCGAACTCGTCAAAAGGCTCGAAGCCGAAGACAGAAGTCCAAGTCTGGAGGAGACCAGGTATTGCAGGTATGACCAGTTTTTCTACCCCAAGCGAGATGAGCGCCTGAAATTTTAAAGATATGAGGTTAAAATGCGTACAATGTTGAATTACAAAAGTTTAAATGGCACGTTTCTGTGGCTCTTCAATAACTTACATTAGGGTTGGGGATCAAGGATGACGATGACAAGCGGACGATGACAAGTCATATTAGTCATTGGATGATGAATTAGTCATCGTCTGATCATCACCTCACCATCTTGTCACTAGTCTCTACGAGATGATGATGACTTGATTTTGGATTAACAATGAACAAGACGAATTCATTTTTCTTTTGAAAGAACTAAGACGAATTCATCATTGTGTAACAAGTAAGACTCGTGGAGGGACGATAGACAACAGCGTGGAATGGACTGAACGGGACTGAACAGGCTTCTGTTTAGTCATCCCTTGCAGGACTTTTTATCTTGTTCTGTTCCCGTTGAGCGCTTTGGAATTATTTTTATATTTACTACAATGGGTCGATCTTGATATGAATAGTAGAAAGAAAACTAAGAAGAAATATGCTGTTAAGACATTATCGGATTAAATTGTTTAACTGCAATAGCGTTAGAAGACGGTTTCAATTTAAATAAATGCCCAAAATAAGGTCCTCGGTTTTTTTCTGAAGAAAATATGGTCGTAGGTATTATTTGATCAAAATGGTACATGTTAGACAATAACCAACCATCCCATTATCTCCTTCAAAAAAAAAAACCAACCATCCCATTATCCAATTGATTTTGGGCAAGTGTCTGTTGGGCCAAAATATGGTCCTTTGCTCTTTTTGAAGAAATATGGTTCTAGGCATTAATAGATTAAAGTGGTATAAGTTAGACAATATCCGAACATGCCATTACTTATTTGTTTTTGGGTTTTCAGGGTTTGATGAATTGATAAGGTTACCTTTTCAATTGCAGTGAGCAGACGTCTGCACATTCCCTGGCGACGGTAGATTTGACGCGTGCCAATAAATGGCATCTCTGCCAACCTCTTTCCATGGATTCTGCTCAAGAAAATAGAGCAAATCAGGTGAATATTGTTTTTCATCATTCATGTCTCACAATTTATCAAAAAAAAAGTCTCAGCATTTATTGTCTTTCTTCTAATATAAGATGAAAATGTAAGATATATTACATAATATTCCATGGAAATGTAATATATGAAAAATGTAAAATATATTACTCTCTCCTCTCCTCTCTCTATCATTCTCCCTCCCTCCATCCAACTCTCGCTCTAACTCTCTCTCTCTCCTCCTCTCTCCTCTCTCTCCCTCTGACTCTCTCTCACCGCCTCTCGCTCCCTCTAACTCTCTTTCCTCCTCTCTCCTCTCTATCCTTTCCTCTCCCTCTATCCAACTCTTGCTCTAATTCTCTCTTCTCCTCTCTCCCTCTATCCAACTCTCGCTCTAACTCTCTCTTCTCCTCTCTCCTCTCTATCCTTCGGTCTCTCTCCATCCAACTCTCGCTCTAACTCTCTCTCTCCTCCTCTCTCCTCTCTATATTTCTCTCTCCCTCCATACAACTCTTGCCCGAACTCTCTCTCTCTCTCTCTCCCTCCTCTCTCTAAATAGAGAAAGGAGATAGAGGGGAGAGACAGAGGAGAGAGAGAGAGATAATGATATCAATGTCATTATCAAACCTAGAAAACAATACCGATGTCCTAAAGTTCAGGAAAAATATATGGCACAAAAAACAATTAAACCTGATGGACGCGGCAGACAAAATTTCATCCTCTCGCTCCAGAATAAAAATGTAGAATCCTCGATAATCAAGTCTGCTGAAATTAGACCTGCAAGGAAAGATCATACAAACCAGTCATAATCATCGTACGATATTTCGACCATAGAACTCACTAGTAATGATTTTGGGGAGAACTAACCCGCAATTGTAAAGAACACTGGGTATCAAGTTGATGCCGCTTCTCCTGTCTGAGATGGGCAGAAAGCATTCTTCCATTATCGAGAGGGCGACGGCTGCCTTGGAATTGGATTCCACTCGCAGTGCCAGATCATCATCAGAAGATTCTAGAGAATCATCGTAAAACCGCCGGATCATAGTCCACGAGAATCCCTCTCTTAACTCGTTTCGAATGCCAACCAGGTTTTCAAGCTTCCTGAAGATCTGAGAAAGTAATAATAATTTGCATTAAATTGAAAAAATAAAGCATAATGACAGAGATTTTTGTTATAAGAATTACCATCCTGCAACTCTTTCCACAGAAAGACAGGTCTGAACTGGCTTCTGGGAAGCATGCCTTGTGATCTGGATGATAAGCCATTATCAGCGATATTTTTTCGTCTTAGATTAACTCACAAAATAAGCAGCAATGGCAGAAAAATCTAACATTTTCCTCTGCATTGTTCGCAAGAGAACAGTGACGAACAAGCTTGCCTATGACCTTGGTCAATATTGCTGTCAACTTGCCCACAGAATGTACATATACAGTTCATACAATGCCAGTCACCAGGAGGAGGCGTCTGCAAAAGTAGATAATTCAAGTCATTTTTATATTTCAATTGAATAAATTAAATCGAACGTTAGTAACCCATAAATAATAGAGAGAAAGCTGACATGAATGCCCAAGCAGCAGAGATGAAATGTGGCCGGGCAGCTGTCACAACAGATTAAATCACCGCCGTCACCGCAGATTGCGCATGTGTCATCATTCGGATCGTCCTCGGTGACTGAAACCATTTGAACAGCACGACGTTTAGACTTCTGTTGGCGTTTCCAGGCATGAAGGAGACACTGCAAAAGCGAGATCTCTGATCCCTCGAGAAATATGTTCTTATATGTCCGCTTCAGCTTGCTCCCAGCATGACTCTCGAATTTTGAAACAGAGAGGCTTTTTCCGCAACATTTGCAAATTATGCCATCCTTTGTAAGCACGCCCTGCAACATCACCATCCCATCTTTCATGTAATTGACTTTCCCTTTGATGGGAACAACTCCCGAATCGATCAACCATGACAGAACTGAACGTTTTGCTTCATGGCTTGAGCTACGAGTTAACAAGGGGCAGCTTCTTTGTTTTTTGTCTTTTTTTCTGATACACCCAACAATTCCATCTTCATTAATCTCTTTTCTCAAAGCCAAGATCTTCTTGATCTTTACAGACCCGGAGTTGGCCAAGCACTTGGTCCCGTCATTTTCGCTCATTTTTTTCCTCAGAGCATTATATGCCTCGGTGATCGACCTGTATTCCCTTCCCTCCGGTGAAACATAGACAGAATAGTCATAGTTTTCACCCCTGAGGGGTTTCATTTCAATTTTCCAGCCAGCACGGAGTAGCCCACCTTTGATTTGATCCCGTGAAAGGCTAATACTTCTCGGAAAGGCAATATTTTTGGATGAAACATGGGCCTTGGCCTTTAATCTTGTGCCATCTTTCTCAACCAATTTCATCTCCAAGGGGAAATGATCATCCGCCAGTCGTTTATCTGCAGAAAGAATCTTACTTGTTTTCATTTGAATCTTCTGAAATCCAATTTTTTTGCGTTGATCTTGATCTTTGCCTTCTTTCGCCTGGCTCTTTCTAGTGTTATCTGGAGTGGAAGGTGAGGCGAGATTTTTGCTTAATTCTCTTCCTTCGGAAGAAGATAATCCAGGTTTTTCATTTGTAAGGAACATCTTTTTAGGTGTTCTTTTGTCTGCGGTAAAGAGAGAACTGTTCACTCCTCTGATTTCAGAAGTTTCTGTAATCCTGATGTGTTCTGTTTCTGCATGATATCGCTTCCTTGCAAGTACTGCCACTTCAAATGAGGAAGAACCCACTTTTCCATTGGCACAATGCACTGATTTAGATAATAAAACCTGATCCTTAGGCTTCTCATCACTGCACGACAGTGCCTTAGAACTAGATTTTTGGGAATCATGGGTAAAGACGCCACACTTCATTCTCTGAAATATACCTGTACTTGAATCCCGTTCTGCATTCAAAGAGTTCAATCCAGTTTTCTTAAGGAGTACTGAGCCGTGTTCTTGATCATCAGCAGATGAATTATGAATCATCTTCCTCTCCATCATTATCATCGCAGGATTTTTCAAGTTCTTTGTACTGCTCAGCAAACATACTTGGTCCTCAGATTGTAACACACTCTTTGCTTTTGTGGAATCCATGAAATCCTCGGAATCAGAATCATACATAATCAACCTTCTCTTCTTCTTATTCATCATTAAGTCAACAGAAGTCATTTTGCTGGAAAGGCCATTAGAATGCAACTTCCCTGCAGAAAGTCTTTTCGAATCTCCAGAAACCAGAGTGTGACTCATGCTCCCAGCGGTACGGCTTCTATTCAACGTATATAAGACTCCAGCTCCCAAGTCTACATCCATAATAGAAGACTGCAAGCAAAATCAACGTTAGAAAATAAAACAAATGCGTGCATCAACTGTTGGCAACGTAACACCCAAACATTAAGTTCTCAGAGAACTAAAATCGGATTACTAATCTTGAGTATAGGAAAACCCCAGTTCCAAAGTCTACATCCATGATAGAGGACTACAAAAAAATAAATTTTATGCAATAAAACCAAATGTGTGCATCGTCCATTGACAACGTAAGCCACTATACTAAGTCCTATATCATTATAATCGAAGTACTAATCCAAAGTGTTGAAAAATCCAGTTCCCAGGTCCATATCCATGATATATTACTACAAGAAAAATCAGAAAAAACAAAATACACATCATCCGTTGGCATAGCAAGCCACAAAACCAAGTCATCAAAGAATTAGAATGTGATTACCAATACAGTTCGTGAAAATGAAGTATCCATTCAAACAGGAAACAACGCCAAAACAAAAATATTACGAATCTTCGAGATCATTCATCCAGTGAGCACCAAAGAGAAAGAAAACCACAGCTCCCAAGTCCATATCTATTATAGAGGACTACAAGGAAAATCAACTTTAATCTATAAAACCAAATTTGCTCATAATACATTGACAACGTAATTCGCAAGATTAACTCCACCGAAGATTGTATTCGGATCGTCTCTACAATTCTAGAAGATAAACTGCTCAAACAGGAAACAATAGCCAAGACGAGAAGATTACGAATCTGCATGATCATTCATCCATTGAGCGTCAAAAAAGAGAATACCCCTGCCCCCAAGTCCGTATCCACTATAGAGGACTACAAGCAAAATCAACCTAATCTAGAAAACAAAATGTGTGCATCATACGTTGACAATGTAAGCCGCAAGATTAAATCCTCGAAAAATTATAATACGATTGCATCTACTATTCTCGAAGGAGAAGAACTTGCTGAAACATGAAACAGTCGACAAAATCATTTATCGGCAGAGAATCAACACAAAGAAATCACCAACCGTGGTAGAACGAGATAAAATCCTCTACGGAGATCGGCTCCGAAATCTACTCCAGCCGGCAGACAACGCCGAGAAGATGAATGAAATCGAAGGACGCTGGCCCCTACCCCCAAGTGTACATCCATATAGAGGACTACAAGCAAGATCAACCTCACTCTATAAAACCAAATTTAAAAATTTAAACGCAAGATTAATTCCACAAAATATTACATCATGATTGTATCTACAATTCTCGAAAATGAAGAACTTGCTGAAACAGGAAACAATAGACAAGACGATAATATTACGAATCCGAATCATTAAGTCCAAAAAATATTACACATGTTATCTACAATTCTCGAAGATGAAGAACTTGCTCAATCAGGAAACAACAGGCAAGACGAGAATATCACGAACCCGCAATATCATTTATCCGAAAAGAATGAACAAAAAGAAATCACAAACCGTGGAAGAACGCGATCGAAGAATCTACGCAGCCAACGCCGAGAAGATCAAAGAAATCGAAGAACGCTGGCCTCCCCCAAACTCAATTTTTGAGATTCAAGACGACAATCAACGAACCCCTTTTATTTATACTCTTCTCTCTCCCTCTGAGATCGCGTATCTACGATCCTGACCGTCGATCTAAGTGTTCTACGGCTATGGACGGTGGGGATCGAAGA